>NW_027526445.1:128458776-128803500 GCF_048455015.1 Haemaphysalis longicornis | reverse complement strand
GGTTCTTCTTAATATCCTGTTAAGCTCGGTCCCTTTGGTTTCGGGTGTCCAGACTTATGTTTATGCCGACGATATCGCGTTTCTCGCGTCTGCTTCTGACATACACGAACTGTATGTATTAATGCAGTCGTATCTGAATATACTTTAGATTCCTGGTTAGACAGCATCTCTTTCACTATAAATACCAGGAAATGCTCTGTGCTAGCTTTTCAGTCCACTTTTTCCTTTAATATCACTCTCTGTTACCGTCAGCACATCATACCCCAGGTTGATTCTTTAAAATACCTTGGTGTAGTTATAAACCAGCCAACTTGACTGGAGTCCACATATAGAGCGTATAGCTACCAAAGGAGCACGTGCTGCTGGCATGTTGAGGCGCCTCAGTCATAGAAATAGGGGAATGCGCCGTGAATCTCTTCTGATGATATACCAGATGTACGTGCGGCCTATTTTAGAGTTCGGGTGTGTTCTATTCTCGGGTGCTGCTACGTATAAGCTCCATCGCCTAGTTCTTCTGGAACTCCAGGCTCTGCGCTGCTGTTTAGGGCTACCTAAAAATGCAGCTAATGCGTTACTTTCTTTGGAAGCCCGAGTTCCCCCTCTGATACACCGATTTCGAATACTCACTGTGGATACTTTCTTGAGAGCCTATGGCGCGGGGGTTAACAGGGCACAATTGATCTTTGTAGCTGAGCCAGCTGTGTTTCTGGCGGCCCAGTGGCCCAGGTCCTATCGACCACAAGTTACTCTAGCGCAAAGCTTGGTGTCTCCATTAGGGGTTGCGCTCAATAACATACTTCCATCTCTTGATAGGGGTCATACGATAACGGTCAACTTCCGGAACATCTTTCCCCAAAATGCTAAAATGCTACCTGCCAGACTGCTCAATGGTACCGTAGGATGCTGAAACTCCAAGAACAGCAAGAATCGGTTTTATTATCACTAAGAGATTTTAATCATCTTAAATGCTCATGGAAACCTGAATGGTGCCCTTCACGCAACTTAGAGGTGGTTATTACAGCCTTACGTTGTCGAGTACCCCAGTTAAATAGGAACTTACACAGGTCTCGTCTGGCGCCAACAGCTCTGTGCAGCTATTGCAACGCAGACGAGTCTGTCGAACACTACCTTTTGACATGCCGACGTTTTTCCCGACTGAGACGTCAGTCCCCTGGAGGTGCCGCTTTACAGTTTGGGGATATCCCTAACAGTGCCGGCTATACTATCGTTCGGGGCATCCGAAACGGGGTTCTGCCGCCGGGATGTATGCTCTGCCCTCCTGCGCTACATTGAAAATTCAAAACGATTATCTTTATGATTGCGATTGGTCACCCTCGCTTTGATTTTTCAGGAATTTTTTTTATCAAAACTTTTTCCAACCGGTCTAAATTATCTTTCTTAAGCGTCTCGTGATTAGATAAGACTTCCATTCATTTTAACCATCCTCTGTTGATTGGCCGATCCCCTGATTGGGTATGTGCCATGCCTAAAGACGCAACAACAACAACAACAAACGTTCGTTGCTTCAAGAGAATGGCAAGAAAGGAGCGCGGGATGGTCATGAGTCGGTGGATTTAGGCCGTGCGGTGGGCTTCGGTGAGTCCAGACGTAGTGTTATGGACGCCAAGCAGAAGAAGGCGGTCGGTAGGGGCACTGCGTGGAAGCAAAAGGGCAGCCCTATAGACTGCGGAGAAGGCGGTCTGATTAGGCTCCGTCGGTTACGGTGAGCCTGCGGTAAGGGAGGTGGGACGTGGACCTGCTGATTACGAAGGCTTGGAGCAGCCGAAGTCGCTCGGGCTCCGTCAGGCCGTGGCGCCTACATGCAAAGCATCTGAGGAGTGCTATGGTCTGACGTGTGCGTGAATATAGTCGTTGGAAGGTGAGCGAATTGCCGCGGTTAGCTTGTATCGTGAGGCCAAATATGCGTATGGAGGGGACGGTAAGCACACGGGTGTTGTCTGTCCAGACGACGATGGGAGGCGCAGTGGGTGGGTGTGAACGGGTGGGATGTAGGATAAGTTTTGACTCATGGGGTGAACACGAGAGACCGCTTGTGCGAGCGACCGACTCACAATTTCTGCTCCCAGCTGCAGCGTCTCTTCGATCTGAGCGTCACTGCCACCGGTCATCCAGAGGGTGATGTCATCGGCGTATACGGAGGTGTGTAGGTTGGGGATTGTTACTAGGGTGGCGACCACGGGGTTCATGGCAAGGTTAAAAAGCAGAGGGGACATAACCGAACCCTGGAGGGTACCGACGGGTGGTAGGGGCACGAGGACTGAGGTAAGGGGCCCTAGGCTAAGGGTTGGTGTGTGGTTACTGCGAAATGAGGGGACATAGTAGTAAGTGCATGATCCCAGATTGCGGGAATTTAGAGGCCGTAGGATGGCTTCGTGAGAGACTTTATCGAATGCTTTGTGCAAGTCAAAGGCTAGGATAGCCACATTGGCGCTCTTCGAGGAGGAAAGAAATAGGTCACTGTGTAGGTGAAGGTGCGTGTCGAAGCGGTTGTGTGGGAAAACGTCATGATCTTCTGCGTAGCTTGTGGGAAGGGTTGTGATAATGTCGTCAAGGAGTTTTCCCAGACCCGAGGTGATTGATGTGGGCCACAGGTTATCGATTTTTAAGGGTTTATTGCGCAATTGGTTATGAAGGAAATGTCAGCATAGCGCCAGGAAGCGGGAAAAGTGCCGGATCGCCAGTGGTGGTTGTACAGGTTCAAGATGGTGTCGAGGGTGCATTCATCTATAGATTACGGAGAAGTTTATTAGTTGTGTTATCTGAGTACTGGGGCTGTTTGGTGCCGAAGTTGTGTGATAGCGTGTCCGATCTCTACGATGGTGATATGGATCCCTGCAGGTTGGTACCCGTCGGTGTTGAGATGGTTGTGAGGGGTGTGTATTGGCACCAGAGTACGGAGAGAAACTGGGCTGCGGTACCAGGGGATGTGTGGATAAGGAAATGAATGCGGAATGATGTGTATGCTTTGATGGTGATGGGGTCGAGTAAATGGCGTAGTAGTGCCCACGTGCGTTTCATGGAGAGCCCACCGCGCATATCGTCGCCTATTTGGTACCAGTGAGCTCGGGTGAGTGCTGCTGCGTGTTCTTGAATTTGCGTTTGGAGGTGTGCAAGCTTGCGGAGCAGGACACGTCTGTTTTTGCGGGTGCGCCACCTATATTTCAATGCTATACCGTATGCTTGCAAGAGGTGAGTCATTCGGCTGTCGGCAAGGGCAGGGACTATTTCAGCATCAAAGGCGGTGTCATGCGAAGTCTTGACACGGGTTATTGCTGTGAGTTAGCAGCTTAAGTCCGGTTCGAAGCAGGTTTCCGGAGGTGGCAGTTCGGCGCATTCGGCGCGAGAGGCGTCCCAGTCCGTAGCGTGGTGAGATGTAATAGAGGATGATAGGCGAAGAGAAAGCTGAAGTATGGTTTGGGTGATGTAGTGGTCGCTTCCCACATTGCTGGGGGTGGGGAGCTTGGTGGGGTGGGATACGGCTGGGGAGTGATAGGTAAGGGGTGGTGTCTCGTTGCAATTGGCGCTGTTGCCGATGCGGGTGGGGATGTGGGGGCCGGTTTCGAGGGTGGCGCGGGAGAGTGGATTGATTCCTAAAGGCGCCCTTTGCGGGTGGTGTGGGCGTGTTGTGGTACATCAAAGAGGCCCTAAATGGGCTTCCGAAGGTCGCCATTTCAATCGCGCAATCGATAGAGTACCCCTTCATGACAGCGAATACCCAATATGACACCTCTGCTAAATCGGGACCGCGCAAACACGCAAAAAAGATCCCTTCTTTATTTCCTTGCTTACCTACCGCTTCCTCGCCGCCATACTGCCGCGCTCTGACGTGCGGCAGAATGCTCTGACGCAGCCTCTATGACGCATGAAGCACTGAACAGTACGGTGCCTCCTATTGGTGGGCCCCTTTGAATGCTGTAGCCAATCAGCGTTCCCGGCTTTGGGGAAACGCGGGTGCGGTTCCCGCGAGCGGCTCTCCGGCACCGGCGGCACGGCGTATATATCTTAGCAGGGACGAATCGATCGTCTCTATCCGTCACAGAACCGTAGCTGAGTTACTAGATATAACGCGTCGTTTACAAGGTATGAATAACGCTGAAAAACACGGAGAGTCTATGCAGGCAGAAACGCACGCGCGACCGCGGCAAGCATCTGCTTGCACGGTCGACAAAGAGCGTGCACTCTGTGGTGTATGCACGATACGGCATACACGGCAGCTGCTAAAACTTGTCACCGCCCGCCAGAGCGGGATTATGGCTGACAATCAGTTTATAAATGCGTGAGAGGGGGTGGTAGTGCAGTGTAGATTGCGCTAGTGATCGTTGTCGGTGCGGCTTCGTAAAGCGGTGGCTATAACTGCGGCGATGCTAAGCCTTTTCTGAGCGTCTGGGCATAGCCTCCGCGATCGGCTTCCGATTGTGGTCTGGGCCTCGGAGAGGCCTGTTCGCCGCGACAGCGCCGCATGCGAAACGCTGGCGTGTCGCTAGTCGTCGGCGTAAATCTTCAAGTACTGTCGGGATTGAGCATGATGTGTTGGGACCCCCCTTTCTGGCCTCCAAACACTGGTTTCCCCTACTCTAAAACTGACATGCCGACGCGACCACGGCCGACGCGAGGAGCACAGACACCGGGTAGTTTGAGACGGTTTGTCAGTCGTTGTGGTCAACTCCAGCGGCAAGATTTCTAACATCGCTTCTATTCGCACTTTAGACCCCCAAGTCGCCGAGCAAGTCACCATCGCCCTCGCCCTGCTAGACGGTCGTGGGACTGAGATCTACAGTGATTTTAAAACGGCAGTCAGGGCTTTTCAGAATGGCCGCATAGCTGAGCAAGCTGCTCGCCTTCTTAGCGTTTGGAGTCCAGATGCTCTCACGCATAATTCAATTCACTGGTTTGCCGTTCATGTAGGACCTGTCGCGGGTGCTCCCCCGAACTGAAATGAGTCTACTCACGAGGCTGCGCGCGACCTCGCTTACCGCGCTTCCTCTGTAAGGAGAGCTGACTCCCCTCCCCCTTACGGCCACAGGGACGCTCCCGCTACTTATAACGAGGTCACAAAATTCTTCTACATGTCTAGAAAGGTCTTTGCACCCGCTCACCCCAAGTTGAATAGGGCGCAAGCCATTTCGCTTAGACTATTACAGACCGGCACATATCCGTGTCTGGCAGTTCTACACGAAGTTTACCCCGACGTATATCGCGACGACGCCTGCCCGTCCTGCGGACAGACCTCTACTCTAGCTCACATTCCCTGGGAGTGCGGGTAGGCATACCCCAAGTTTAGCAAGGAGGAGTGGGACTCTCTTCTGCGTAGCCCCGCTCTAGATAAGCAAATCCTGGCAGTCCGGTGGGCCCGTGACCGGATCGGTGGGCTAGACCTGCCGGTCCCGATCGACGTGGGACTAGCCGGGTGCGCGACGAGCTCGCGTCATCGCCGGACCCCCAATAAAGTTCTTTCACTCACAGTCACGTGTCACATCTCGGAAAGGGAACGACTGGCCAGCGTTTTTTTTTTTTTTTGCGCACTCACCATCGAAGTTGTCTGCCGTAAGAAAAGTTGTGTAGACCCAAGGAAGGGGCTTGGAGCGAAGAAGACTGGAGGGAGCAGGGGCACCTGCGTCTTCTGCTCCCCCCCCCCAAAAAAAAAATAATAATAATAATCTGAAGTCAGATTAACTCACCAAGTTTTCCTCATAGTAGGAGGAGGGGTTTTGTCGGCGGCTTGAAGGGCTCCTTTGAATAAGGGGTGGAAGTTGCATGTGAGTAGTTTGGGGGCGCTATGAATGCTGAGAATGTACAGAATGGGCTGTGTGGGTTTGGGTGTATAAACAGCGATTAGCGCATGTGGAATAGGAAAGGTGGTAAGGGCGATGGCAGCTTTGCAGTGTATACGAGGGTGGCGACATAGGGAAAATCCGGTGATTGAAACGACCGAAACCCAGGAAGCCTGACTTTGATAGAAGTGCCTGTTTCTTGGAGCGCGATGACGACTGGGGGCGTGGGCAGGGTGGATGTGAGGGTCTGCAGCGCTTACACCACTCCAGCCACATGCGAAGTCAACCGTGCAAGTAAAGTCGGCGGATAGCATTTCAGGTCATCGCCACTATCGCACAATGCGCTCTCTCCGCGGGGCAACGTGCGCGACAAACCGTTTGCGCGATATTTCGTTTCCGCACAATGCTGCAATTGTTCTCCCCCTTGAAGGCACACGTTTATATCCCGCCGGCCCTGACCACCTGGGACCCTTTCCAAGGACCTGCGACGCATTAGCGCTGCTTGCATTTGTGGCCCCTGTATTCTATAGAGCGCTGCTGTTGCCAGCTGCCTTACTCTTTCCTTTAAGCGTTAAGAAAAAGAGCGGGAAGAAGAAGATGAGGGAATCTTCTCAAGAGTCATGCTGCCTGCCTAATTACCCAGAAGGGGCTAATCAAGTATACAAAAAGTAGGACGCGGACCTTAATTTTTCGTTCTCGTGAAAAACAACGGAGCAGCGTTATAGATTTGTCCTTGGCGCGTTACAACTAGAAGGACCCCCTAGAGAGACCCCTTTGTGGGAGCTGACGGTTGTCGGAGACCACGTTGCGTTCTTTCGGCCGTGGATTGTTCTTCCGCGACTTGCTGTTCCGATCATATTCTGCCAGCACGGACTTTATATAACGCCATGTGCGCATTCGTTGTTATCTATTTGTTGTTCTGTTTGTATACCGTGAACGTCGTTCTTGGCGGTGGACTTAAAGAGCTGAAGGAGTCCTGTTTTCTCGGGTACATATGGTGGGTCAAGTCGACGCAAGAACTCCGGGCAGCCCGCTGCGTTCGGGTTAGTGAGGACCTCTCGGAGTTCTACGGATCAGTTGTCTCATAACGAACAGACCGTAGCACGATGGCCCGGACTATATAGGGCTGTTTAGGGAAGAAAGTTTTCTCTCTCTCCCTCTTCTTGGAAAAACAGCGCAATTGCACGCAGCACACAGAAGAAAAGTTTTCTTCTCTCTCTCCTGTGGTGTGTTGTTTCGTGCTGTATTTCCAAGATAGGCACCGTAAAGCTTGTCCACCTGACCACACAACTGCAGGCGATAGCATGCGCTAGGCTCCTGTACTTGAGTTAGAAAGAAAATAAATTCGGCCACCTTCGCGATTGAGAGGCGAAGACTCAGGAAACTTGGCTTTTCTTAGATCTGCCCATCTTATCGGTGGATCGGACAGTGATGCCACCAGAGCCTACGTATAGGCGCAGCCAATCCCCTACGAGCGCCACTCCATCCAAACATCTGACCACTTCAGCTCAGCCAAGTCCAAAGCCAGCCCGCGCTACGAAAGTTCGGCAGTTCTTTTAGCACAGGGAATCCAGAAATTTTATGTTAGACAGAATGGCAGATTGTCCAACAGGGATGGTCATATCAGCAACCGGTCATTCAGACAAGTGTGTTCAGAACCTTCGAAATTAGCTCAGAATCGTTAGTTAGAGGGGCGCCCAAGCTCTCAGCTGCGGAAATGCTTTCTGCTAAGAATGTGAAATAAGCCCACGAATGTGCCAAGTCACGTTCAGGTGTAGCGTGGTGTAAATAATTTCGGCCGCCACGCTTTTGTCGTCTGAAATGTTGTTAGATCCACCGGCGAGTGTATTTGAAGTAGTTTTCCGCCCTTAACCGAGTTTTTTGAGGGGTAACAATGGGCTCTGGTGGAAGAGGCACAATCGGTAACTGCTGCTTGAAGTCACGTACAACTGCCGCCCAAAGAAAGATCCTAACTTTAGGTGTTTATTCGTTGACAGAGCAGAACGACCTCCTCAGCTTTTCACAGCACCGATGAATTCCTAGCATAATACAGGAAGTGCAATCCTTGCGTACAAGTTACTGAACCTTCTGTTCTGCAGAAGTAGATGACTAGGCAAGCTGCGTGAATAACACCATTCAGAAACTATGCCTTATATACCGATTGACAGCATTAGACAGCAGGTAACATTATTTGCAACTAATTCTCTTATTGCTAGGTTTCCAAGTAGCCCTGCAGGTTACCCGGCGCGGCAAATGACGGCTGTCACAAGTAGAGTACTTCAAAAGTGCCCAGATGCTCATTCCTATACAAGCTCCGTTTCTCGAGCTCCTTCGTGAGTTTTCCCCATCTGCGCAACCTCTGCCAGAGAGCCAGAGATATATCTCGGACACCTCTTACATTACTGATGGCTCTTCCACTGGCACCGAGATATGCGCTGATAAGGCCAACAATCTCGTCGAAACTCCAGAACCATTTCAGAATGTGCAAGCTCTCAAGCGCCGTCGGGGATCAAAGAGTATCTACAAAGCCTTGGGCAGCTGTAAAGAACCCCTTGAGTTACCGGCTTGTCGTAATTGTAAAGCCCACCGATTCCCCAGAAATCATCACTAGGTTCAACCCAATATCCGTCAAGGACGGTTTGGAATCTCTGGCTCCCGATGACGTGCTGCAAGTGCGTCCTAACTACAGACTCAACCTCATGTCCATCGACACACGTAAGGCCGATGCAACGGAGCGCTTGCTGAAAATTTCAAGTGTTGCTGGGATTCCGGTGACGGCGTACGAACCACGCCCAAGCAAAGGCGGTGTCGGCGTAATTCGGGCTGTAGCTACGGACATCTCAGACCCTGAGAGTCTCGAGGCTTTGCGTCAACGAATACCAGCCAAATCGGTCCGCAGACTGGGCAAATCATCCGAAAGCGTGCAAATAGTCTTTGGTACAGAATCGACTCCTGAACACTTCATTATCGGTTACACAAGCTACCGTGTGTAGGCCTATGTTGAAACATCCCGGCAGTGCTCTAAGTGTCTTCGCTTCGGCCATGTGGCAGGAGTGTGCAAGCTTACAACGCGCTGCACTCGATGTGGTGGCAGCCACGACCGTGCCACGTGCGAAGCCGAGAACCTTCATTCCGCTAACTACTGCGGGAAGGAACACGAAGCGACGTCTGGGAAATGCTCGGCCCGCCGTGATGAACAAACAATATACAAAGACAACACCACTCATAGAACTGACTATAAGTCTGCCAAAGCTGCCGTAGAAGAGCAGCTCATCACTGGACGCAAAAAAAAGCTCCAAGGAGGCGTGCGCAGAAGGGAGACAAACACTTCACCATGGACGTCGAAAAAGACTTCCCGGCACTACTCTTCATAGCAAGGAACCACAAAAATCCAAAGCAACCGCAACCCTCGGGGCGACTGCATCTGCAGTTACACTTCTTCCAGAAACAACGGGCGTTCCCGCCCCGAAATCAGCCGGCGCCCTTCTTCCGGATCAAACAGGCGCTACCCCTCCGGACCCTGCACATGAACCCTCCTTCGGGTCCAACAGGTGTCCCTCTAGCAGCTCCTCGTAAAGCGCCGGAATCTAAGCCAACAAATTCCCCATAATCAACACAGGCTACGACGCCCACTCCTGCTGCTCGGTCAACTAGAACCAACCCTCGTGCCACACTGAAAGGACAGCGAGGATCGTCAGCTGGGAGCAGCTCCGGATGCCTCGCTTCTTCAATCTCTGCTCTCGTGGAGGCCCTGCGCTTGGTTCTCAGCCCTCTTTCCTCGCCAGTAGGCAGAGCCGTGTTGACGATTCTCGATTTAATCTCCCCTCTCCTCGCGCAATGGCTGTAGCGGCAACGACTATCATGCGGGCCCCCTCAGTGCATCAAATTCGGGAAAAAGCAACAATCTTCCAATGGAACGCGCGTGGACTTCGACAGCGGCTTCCAGATTTCCGCCGTTTTGTTCAAAAATATCAGTTCCCGGTCATCGCCATGTCGGAGTCCCGACTAACAGCAGATGTACGATTATCGGGTACGTACTTTTGCGGTCATCCACTATCAGCAAAGACGAGGGTTTTACTAGGGGTGCGTAACGACCGTATCCTACTTGAACACAACCTGCCACCTGACGCATCGAATGAATTCGGTGCCGACACAGTGCGACATACTGACATCTCTTTCACCATTATCGCTGCGTACATCACTCCAAACGCATCACTGAACGCCACTCGCCTGGAAGACATTATTCGCGCTACACCGCCTCCACACATCCTTACAGAAGACTTCAATGCGCACCATCTTTCGTGGGGAAGCAAAAAAAAAAAATCACGGCTAAAGAAAGTCGCCTTCTGGACATTGCTGACCGCCTTGGTTTATGTGTAGTTAACGCCAGGGGCCCAACATATCATTGTGGAAGGATGTCGAGTGCCCTTGACGTCACCATGGTTTCCCGAGCACCTGCAGCACTTGCCATACCAGGGAAGACCTACAACATCTAGTGTGGGACTGCCCCTGCTATAGTATTCTTCGGTACCGTGCCCTCACCAACGTGCGACTTGGACCCTGGCCCACGTCTCTCTAGTCCTGGTCCTGTCCGCCACCAAAAGCTCCTGCTGGGTACGCTACTAGCTTGTGGCGCGCCCTGCTGCTTTTTCTGTTGGACACCGCCGCACCAGTCGTTAGCGGCCGGCTTTGTGGCGACGCACAGGACAGTACGATGGCTATGAACCAGGCGACCATAGTGTTGCGTCCAGGCCACTGACGCAGTGAATGGCGGCATTATCTTTTCCCACTTTCCCCTTCCCTACCAATACCCTACCGACCCATCTATCCATAGCAGCGCTCAAGCGCAAGAAAATGGAATAAACGTGTCTTCAATCAATCAATCCCGCGGCGTTGCTGCCGACCACAAGCTGGTATGCCGACATTGAGTCGCACGGAAGCGACTACATACCAACGTACATCACTCTGGGTGGCTTTCCTGCTGGTCGTCGTAAACCCGCGGTTCAATTTGTGAGCTGGAAAGGTTTCACCACCGCAATATAAGAGAGCGCTGACACTTTCTCGTTCTACGACGACGCTATCAACATCATCATGAAAGCCCGGAGGTTGTGCAGCAAAGCCGGCAGGCTTCCAAAGGAGTATACTGTGGCTGACGCTGAATATGACAATCTTCGGGCGATCCATAGAAGGGCGGAAAGACGTGCGCGGAAAACCTTGGCGATCGAAGACGTACGAGTGGCCAGACGCACGGAAAAGCTCATTCAGAGACA
This sequence comes from Haemaphysalis longicornis, assembly GCF_048455015.1. Classification (NCBI taxonomy): domain Eukaryota; kingdom Metazoa; phylum Arthropoda; class Arachnida; order Ixodida; family Ixodidae; genus Haemaphysalis; species Haemaphysalis longicornis. The sequence goes on along the minus strand of NW_027526445.1, from coordinate 128,792,438 downwards.
TTTTGAAAAGCTCGCCAAGCGTGAATGGATGTCGTTTTGCTCCAAATTAGACCCCAGGAAGCCCCTCACGAAGATATGGAGTCTAGTTAAGTGGTCTTCGTGCCCCACGGGCTCAGTTACATCCCTTAACCTCAATTTCCTTGAGAATGAAGACAACTGACCTGAATGTAGCTGAAGCCTTCTGTGCCAAAATCACCGCCACGCAAGGGTCACTTCCTACAAGCACCGTAGGAACAATGAGCCCCCCATCGGCGAACACATCTTACCTGGACACACCTTTTTGTGTGGCAGAACTCGAGGCAGCCCTGGCCTCAGTTCAGAAAGCTTCTTCCTCAGGTCCTGACGGCATTAGCTACGTGGTTCTGAGTCATCTTGGTGCTAATGCGAAGCGGTGGCTTCTCTCAGTGTTTAACCATTCTTGGGAAACCGGCCACATTGAACCAGAGTGGAAGCGAGCCCGCATTGTACCAGTCTTAAAGCCTGGCAAGGCGCCCACGCACATTGACTCGTATCGGCCAATTGCGCTCCTCAGCTGCATTGGTAAACTGATGGAGAAGATGGTACTGCAGCGCTTGGACTGGGATCTCACTGAGAGAGGTATATATTTGTCGCAGATGTCAGGCTTCCGCAAGGGTCGGAGCAGCATCGATAACGTTATTGCCCTTGCAACAAAGGCTCGACGGCAAAGGCTCGACGGCAATTAACCATCGCAGTCTTCATTGACATAAAATCGGCTTATGACTGTGTGCTCCGTGGAGCTATCTGCACAGCTATGAGCTCCCGGGACGCATGTACGATTGGATCTGTGATTACCTCTCCGGCAGAAGCATCTACATGCCCGTAGCAGATGGTGACACGTCATCGCACAATGTTACCCGCGGTGTCCCTAAGGGCGGCATCTTGAGCCTAACTCTTTTTAACCTCTCCTTGGTCGGTCTTGAGAGATGTCTGCGCAATCGGTGAAAACCTTAATGTACGCAGACGATATATGCATTTGGTTCTCGGGCCACAACTGGCGTGTGAGATTCGAGCGAGACTACAGCGCGCTATTAACTCGGTTGCGAAGTTTCTCGCGATACGCGGCTTTGAGATATCACCCGCCAAGTGCTCCGCAATGGCTTTCACTAAACGGGATGTATCCAAGTGCCATTTGACGGCCGCTGGCGTACCAATACCATATGTCGATCACCACAAATTCCTTGATGTCACTATTGACCGTCATCTGACATGGACACCACACGTTCGCAGCTTAAAAGAGAAGCTGACATAATTTGCGCACATTATTGGCATGCTCTCCAACAGCACTGGTGGATGCAGTGTCAGCTCTCTTTTAAGGCTATATGACGCTCTCTGTGAAGGCCTCCTCCGCTACAGTCTCCCAGCACTGACCCCACTCTCCAAAGGGAACTGTAGAGGGCTAGAAGGCCCACAGGCCAAAATACTACGAATCTGTCTTAGGGTTCCGAAGACCACATCCACTGTGGGAACCATGACAGAAAGTAGACGCCTTCCGTTTCCTACTTTGCAGGCACTGGAGCTACGTCGAACGCAACTGCGCATTGTAACTGGACAGCGTGGGCATCCACTAGCAGCGGTCTATGTGTCCAGGGCGCAGGAGGTCCTACCTTCACATTTCCAGGCCCCAGCCCCTTTTCTTCACCCACAGTGGATGTTCCCTCCCATGAAAATCACAACCACTGTTCCTGGCTTCGAGCGAAAAGCACCCATGCCGGCCCTAGCTTTGAATTTTTTTTGCCTTGGAGCTCATTAATACTTACTATAGCACACATACGCATGTGTGCACGGATGGATCAGTGACGGGTACCTCTTCGACGATTGAGATTTGGATTCCCTCTTCGCGAACCACCATTTGCGTCCTACTTAGCAACAAGACGTCAACCAGCTACCGAGCTCGCTGGGCTGCTGCTTTTCACCACATCTTAAAGCAGCCACCCACTAAGTGGGTTTTTTTTTTCACGGATTCCCGGTCCGCTCTAGTATACTTAGGATCACTACCGAAAGCTCAGATGACATGGGAGATACATCATCTGCACCTCCAAGCAACACAACAGCGCACAGCGTCGAACTGCAATGGCTTCTTGCTCACTGCGGAGTCGCCGGAAATGTTGCAGCTGATACTGCAGTCTCAGCGGCCCACAGCCTCGGTGTTCCACCGCTGCCCGTTCCTTTTACAAGAAAGGATGCGGCAACATTCGATTGCCTGGAGCACACAGCGGTGCATTTGGACCGACAAGAAACGTCCATACACGCCTCTGCATATCATTGACCCTAAATGCAGCTTCAAGATGACTCCTGGGCTCAGCAAGCATGAGGAGGCGGTATTGCACCACCTACGTCTCAACGTGGCGTACACACGGCATTTCCTCTGCAAAATTCAGCAGGACTCTTCACCACTCTGTCCAACATGCCATGTAACAGAAGACATCAAACATGTCATCTGTACCTGTGCGAACTTCACAGTGCCAAGGCAGACTCTCCTAACATCTTTGTGTATGCCACACCACGCAGGCCTTGAATTAAGGGCAGTTTTGGGCCCTTGGTCGGACCCACGCCAGGCCGCACGGGCTACCAAAGCTCTGTTGGTGTTCTTGCGTAGTACTTGCTTGGAACAAGTACTGCGACCAACTTAACTTTCAAACTCTGTGTATGTGCTTTCCAAACTCTGTAAACTCGCTTGAACGCTCGTGCGCATCACCTCGTTTTTTTCATTATTTATTTATTTATTTACTTATTTACTTATTTATTTATTTAATATTTGTTCATTTATTTATTTATTTATTTTAGTTCACAGACCCTCATGTTTTCGTTACTTCATATGGCGTAGCATGCCAAGCGATATGGCTCGGTGAACCACGCTTTTACCATTAAATGCTCTCTCTCTCTCTCTCTCTCTCTCTCTCTCTCTCCTTCGTCCTACTCTGGGGGTCGGTGGAGTACCCGTGATCGGCGGATTACTATGCCCGTGTTCGTGGGGTTACCTCGACACTTTGGTGTGTCAGATTTGCACGTGGTTTTCCCTGGGAGGCGTTTTTGACCTTGAGTGGCATTTGCGCTGCTGTGTCGCGTTCAATTTTTTTTTCCTTATTTGATTTCTGTCGTGTTAGCAATGGATAGTGCACATGGGCAAAAGTGTTCACAGGTGGTCCGCGGACGCAGCGCGTCAGAAGAACACAGAACAAAACATCTTGCGTGGAGGGATGACGTGGGCGAGGTTGGATGCGGTGGGGCTGCGTATACCGGCTTCTGGTGGCTCGGCCGATGTGGCGAGGTCGAGGTGGCGATGGCTCGCGCACGATTAGCATATACCGGCTTGTTTGGCACGACTCGCGGCTTTGTCTTGAAAACGGGGTGCGACAAACACCCAGTTGCGTGCTTTTGAAGCGAGAACAGTATTTGCAAAACATCGACCCGAAACAACAAAAAAGGCATATATAACACAAAAAACGCATTTTCTGGCGCTAGAAAGCCCATATAGGTCCATATAGTCAAATCTGGCGCTAAAAAGCCCACATATTCGAAATAGGAACTTTTTTACACCCATTTAGCCAAAAAGGGTGTACCATAAGTGGAAAAAGGGTGTTGGGAAGGCTCCATTTTTCTTGTATATCAACACCCTTTTCCTAGCTCTACACCCTTTTTGTGTGAAAAAAAGGGTGTTGATCAACTTCAACACCCTTGGTTTTTCTTAGGGTGTTGAAAGGGTGTGGAAAAGGTGTTCAGATGTTCATTGAATAGGGCCATGTTTGGATGCATAATAGCAGTGTAAAGAAGAAGGCATCTCCTCACATACTCCTCTACTCGCAAGAAATTTTCGAACACAAAAAAATAATTGCTCGTATGCAATGATCGCTCGTTTCCATATGCGGTGTAGCTCATGCCCCAAGTTTAGCTTTGGCACGTGAAACACCAATTTGAACCTTCAAAATTAAAAAAAATACTATAATCGTGTGGTGAAAACGGTGTTGACCGACTGCAACACGCTTTCCGTAGGTTGTTGAAACGGTGGGAAACAGGTGTTCAGTTGCAAAAAAAGAACAGCGAAGCTGGGGGTCGACCTAGTTTCTTCCGATGTTGCTAAGTTTTGTTATGTTAGCTAATCTTTGCAATGTTCTTGCTAAGCTACGATGACCGCTGAGGGTTGAGGCCAAGTTTAACCGGATTTTACAAGGCTGTTCCAGTGCCCCCCCACTGCCAGGGGATCCAAGGGGGAAACAAGCTCGGTCGGCCCCCAGCTATGCTGTTTCTCCAGCCTTGCACCACTATTGCAAGCTGCGCCAATTTTTTGGCCTTTTATAATCCAAAACAGACTAGTAACATTGAAATGGTACAGTAAGAGGTTCGCATACGCATACACCCCTTGTGCTCATATTCTAACAAGCTCGAAAGCCGGCTTCACTGTTATAGTACCCTATATACGGTGGTTCACCCTTTACAGGTGCCGCAGTTCTTTTTCTTTGTATTTTTTTGCTAACGCCACCGAAACTACCTCAAGCTTAAAGAGCTTCACTGGTAATAAATTATGCCAATTCATATTGCTTTAAACATCGTAAGGTACAAAACACTCCCCGCTTGTAGAAAATGTTCAGTCCACCCGTGTAAATAGGTACGAAATGCCTCCAAAGTTCGAGGTCTCTTCACCTTTTTTCTTAATTGGTGGTCTTTTCTTACACCCTTTTTCTTACACCTTTTTCTCTCTACGCCCTTTTTCTTAGTTTCGAACACCCTAATTTGTAGCTGTACACCCTTCTGGGAAAAAGGGTGTTGAAATATTGAACACCCTTTTTGAAGGGTGTTGAGGTGGCCGGGATTTTTTTATTTGGTATTTAATAAAATTTTATAAGTTATGGAGCACAAACTACCTCGTAATTAAAAATTTTTTGCAAATCTGAGTATTGATTTGTATATTCTCATAGTAAAATCCATACTTTCAAAATTAGCGCTAAAATATCTGTTTTTTGCGACAAGCCCACCGACTCGATTGGGGGGCTTTTCTTTGCTGGATATAAAAGCAAGAACAGCACATGTGTTACTAAGTAAGTATGCACTCCATCTACCGCTTGCATCCCGTTGGTTTTCTTGCTCAATTCATTTGTGTTTTAACTGTAACTTGTGAGTATTGTGACTGCGTTGAATACTGCGCGCTCCGCCGATTCACATTGCCACTGCGCATGCAATCACCTTAAAAAAAGGGTGTGAGGCTCAACACCCTTTTTTCATCCGTACACCCTTTTTTTGCCAAAACACCCTTTAAGGGTGTTAGCCATGGGACAAGATTTTTACACCCTTTTCGCCCAAAAAGGGTGTAAAAAAGTTTAGTGTGTATAGGCACAATAAACTATTGCTTAAAATGCTCCTCATTCCTTAGTTCATGCTTATATCTTAAACAGGTTTGATACGGACTCAAGGGAAAAATGGGAATTTTGCCTATAGTTCCGGTCTCTACTCATCAAAATATGCTTAGGATTCTTTGCAATTAACCTTTGTTTTACTACTAAACTAATGTAGTTCTCCAGGATGTCCGCGTGTGCGTACCCATCCTAGATAAGGCTAGGGATGCAGCTCTTCGTTTAGCTTTATAGGCTAGGAGATGGAATTAGCAGTTGGAAATGCTCCACAGTGACCCCGCTCATCAAGAATGGGAAGCACGGTTCTTTTCTCCAGAACAGATATGCACCCTAATGGCGTCTTAAGGGTTCCAAAACACAGCGAAATGCTCTCAGCGTCGCCGAGCCATTGTGCTGAAATGGTTATGAAACAGGAGCCGCTCCACTGTGCGAAGATGGATGAACAGCGAAGTTGGAGCACATTCTGCAGGGTTAGACAAGGATACACGCTTTTTTTATCATTTAGAAATGTAGCAAAGATAGCTTTTTTTGTGTCCTGTGATAGACACAGATTGGTTCGGTTGAAACCTTTGACGGATTCTCTGCTAAAGTTAGATCTCTAGACGATCGTTGTTCAGTAATCGAATGGCCGGAATTGGTGTGGCATTTCAAACTCTTAATTCCAGCACAAAGCGAGTGAACCAATTTTGTTTGGTTCTGAAATGTCCACACCGAAGTCCCAGTTAAAACCTTGTTGGTAGGTTTGTAGGTTCGTTTTCGGTGGCTAAGGAACTCTTCGCTTGAAATTCGCCGGTGTTGGCGGTGAAGCTGAAGAGATGAGAAGACGATGACAGGACGAAGAGATGATGACAAACAAAAACTGTATTTACGGTTATTAACAAGAGTCGATTACAGAAAGTTGATTACAGAGTTGGTTAAGCATGGCTGTCTTAGCGATCGACCCTCCGAGTTACGCCCTAGGTGCCATACCTTAGCGATCGACTCTGGGTTACGCCCTAGAGGGCAAGGTTTACGCGCACTAAGCACGGAGGCTCGCTGGTCTCCAGCCAAAGCTAAGTCTCAGCTAAGTCTCTCGCTTCCTATCTTGCGCGGAAATATCATTCCTCGCTCCCATTGTATGCCGCGCAGCCGATTTGATTGGTCAGGCCGACCTCTGAAATCCACCAATGGTGGAGCCAAACGTGCCCCAGTAAATTCCCGCCCCTCGTCTCCTCTCTCAGACGGGACGCTCTGACCGGCCATCAACAAATCGAGGTCGTGACGTCACAGCCAAAAGTCACGTGATAAGGACATTTTCGTCACTTCCTGAGCCGTGGGCTTTTTTGTTGTTTTTACTTTTATCGCGTAGCATCAAAAAGCTATGCACTGCGGTAAGGTGTTTTTTATCACTATTGCACAAGTACGCCCAACTGCAGCGGTAGGTTCGTTTTGGCGTTTGTTTGATGATAGAGTTTCTGTCGACGTACCCGTCACTTCCTTTAGTTTCACCAGAGTCCTTCAATGCTTTCACCCAAGGCTTCAGCCAAAGCATGTGAAGGCGATTGCCAAAGGCATTGTGTGTGCGCGCTACGGTCGCTTCTCCGTTTTTTTTTAAATTATTGTTATTGCGTCATTTTGCCCCTGGGAATTTGTTCTGTACCCGAGTTGGTTTCTTTCAACGTAGATGATACCCGCGTGATATGTTGAAGTGTATCGTCGAAGTCTCCCTCGGCGTCGTGTTCTGCTTCTTTGAGCAAGCTCATGAAGCCATCACTTGTGCCCTCGCAGGTGAAATGGCGACAACACGACGACACCGATCTTTTCCCTGAAGAATCTAGGACGAAGTGTGACACCACTAGTTGTGCGCGCCCATATCCTAAAAGTATACAAGTCACGTTGCCGTCAGCAACAACATGCAGCAAAAGAGTTCACCAAGCGAGGATATATGCCCTGCTGTGATGCAGCGAATTCAGTGATGTGGAAATGATTGTGTGCATTGGGGTGCCAAGCTGGACGTACCACATTCGGCTTGTTATTTCGGCGACAGGTAAATGCGGAAATGAGACGTGGTCGAGTTCACTGTGTTCTGGTATATCTACGAATTCCACGGTGACAGAGAGAGAGAGAAAACCTTTAATGAAAGCTGAAGCTGAAGCAGTGGCGGTCCCAGGGGGGGGGGGGGGGGGGGGGGAGGGAGGGCGAAGGGGGCAGTCGCCCCCCCCAAAGAAGTCCTCAGTTTCTTATTTTTAGTTTTTTTAAGCATTCCACTTGCGCGAAGTTAAATCCCAGCGGGTTGCACCGCATACGCGCACACGCCTCCATTGTTATCACCACTTCAGCAGAATTGGCGCAAGGAGGGGAGCGATTCTTTATTCGCCTCGCCCCCCCCCCCCCCCCAAAAAAAAACCGATCTCTGGGACCGCTACTGAGCTGAAGAGGTCAGTCCCACTAACGGACAATTTGTTTTATGGTAAAGGCGAGATTAGCCAAGCCATTGCACTTAGCTTGCTATCGCCCTTAATGTCTGCGCTCTTGGTGGCTGAGTGCGATGCTTGCACGGGCAGCAATTTTTGCAGGCAGCTGTATGATGCGGGCTTCCAAATACAAGTGCCTCACATACTATTTTACATTGCCTAACTGGTGAAAAGAACAACTTTAAAAGAACAAACTTTAAATCGTAAATCAGTGGGAAGCTGAAGGCATGTAAAGTTTGATAACTGCACCTCGCAGGCAGCCAGTGGTGATCAGCCTTTCTTATATGCTCCTCCTGTAGCTGTAACTGCCCTAACTGGCCTAATTGCACCTAATGACGGTACAGGACGAGAATATTAACAGATAATCCATTTGCAGTGTCGTGGTATTTTTTTTTTCAACGTTTATTGAAATGTAGGAAAAACACCCAGGGAGACCTTGCTAGTGCATCAGACCCCCTTAGGGGTAGCGATAAGTTAAGGTTCACAACGGGTATGAGTGGGAAATAGCAAGGGGAAAATGGTGGGTCGGGATATGAAATGCAGGAGAGTGTCCAACACTCGCTTCGCTAAATTAGGTAGGTAGGATGGACGCAAGGGATCATTTAACGAATTCGGTCGTAAGTTAGAGGGAAGGGTGTCTAGAACCTGTCTTTCAGTTTGAAATTGAGGGCATGTCCGAATAATGTGTTCAGTGGTGTCCGGAATTTCACAGGGGATACACATGCCTTGGGGATATACACATACACAGGGGATACACACATACACAGGGGATATACACATACTTGGGGATATACACATACACAGGGGATACACATGCACAGGGGATACACATACACACAGGGATACACATACAAGGCCATCATATTCCGTGCTAAAAACAAACAAGTTTCCTCGTCTTACCACCTTAGTTATGAACATCAGCCTGTGGAAATTGTCAGTGACCACAAAATTCTAGGGGTATATTTTTCTTCAAACTTGAATTGGGACACTCACATTGATTCTCTTAGTAAAAAGTTATCTGCAGTGACAGGGGTACTGTCGCGCTGCTGTAGTATTCTTCCGCAGCAAGCAAAGCTTCAAATTTACTATGCTTTATTTTACTCACACATAAATTACTGCAACCTGGTTTGGGCTACCACAACTAAAAGAAATATGAATAGGATTGTCACTATACAAAAAAGAATTATACGACAAATATCAAATCTTAAACGCACCGACACGACAAAAGAGGCATTTCTAGTGAATAATGTACTTCGCGCCGATAAAATGTATGAGTTTCGGTTATTACAGATCTTTAATTGCTCCTCACCTCAAATCGTTAATTACCTGTCCTCTCTTGCATCATTACAACATTACTCATCGACTGTTAAAACACGCTGCACCGATATATGGGCTATACCACTTTTTCGTACAAATTACAAGTTTCAGTCATTATCTCATAATGTTCCCATGACACTAAATAGACACCAACATACTTCTGGGTACAGTAGAAAACAACTTCGAACATACATCCTGCAATCGTAACTGAACCTGGCTTGTTTTTACTTCTGTATTCCTGGCCTATTGTAACTGAACCTAACTGGTTTTTACTTCTGTATTTCTGTCCTATTGTATGTTTACTGTGTGTTTGGAATCGATTATGCACTGTGTTCTGAATCATGTTTTTTCCTACATATTTCTAGCGTATTATTTTTAATTTTTATTTACAGTGTGCTTGAATCTCCTATTGATAATGTAAACTATTCATTCTGTTCGTGGCCTGTTTCTCTAATCTGTGTTTCCTCCATCTAATTTTGATTATCTTTGATGAAATTTGTAGAACTGATTCGTTAAATTGAAATCGTGTTTTATTTTTGTTTTTTTGTTACTTATGATTACATCTGTGTTACGTGGTCCATCCTCCATGCCTTGTAACGGCTTCCTGCGCCTTTGTCAAGCTGCTCGAGCAGCTTTTAGCCAGGAAGTCGTCCAGATGCTTCTGGGAAATAAACTGAACTGAACTTGATTAGGTGACGAATGAAAAAACTGTTCTCGTTTTGCAGGGGAAAGGTTGGTAACTGTCATTAGCTGTCTGAGGGGGACTTGTTGAGAGCGAGAATACGACTTGGGAATGAGAGTGTGGTTGACCAGGGAGGTGAGAAAGTCTTTCCGTTGTTGTTTGATGGCGGTCCGGTGCTCGTCAGGGTCATAATCGCAGTCCGAAGGCGTCCAGCTGGCTTGAGGCACGGTTGTGAACAATGCACGTGCCGCCAAATGGGCCGCCTCATTTCCGGGGATTCCGGCATGGCCGGGCACCCACGTGATGGTGACGTCGATGTTCTGTTGATGAAGGATGCTCTTGAGTTCTTGGACCTTCTTAACTCGTAGGCTGTATGATAGTTGATGGCGACAATCCAGGAAAGCTTCCCGACTATCTATGTGAATGTGTATGAGTTTGTACATGGAAAAAGATATGTTATGAACAATGTGACAAAGTGAGAGGATGATACTTTCTAGTTCTGCCCCTTTAATGGTGGTATCTGGTGGCAAGGAATGAACGCTATTAAGTTAAATGCCGGTATATGCCACGCCGAAGTTGTGCTGGATTCTGTTTTAGACGCGTCAGTGTAGATGCTGAGTGTATTAGGGTGGCAAGACCGTTTCTGGTGTTGTTTTGCAGATTTCCGCCTGTTTTGTGGTTGGGGATCGGGTTTAGGATCCGTTAATGATAGGGTGGTCCAGGGTTCTGATGTGTTGGCTATGTCTGGCAGCTGCGAGGTATTGTGGCCAGTGGCTTCAAGTCCTCCAGGACTGCCGTGATCGTATAGCAGTTAGTACCTTGCGTTGTGTCGTGGTATTTTATTGACTCTCTGTTTCCTTAGTGCAGGAACACACCCAGCTCAGCATCGTCACAAACTTTATAAATGAGAGCAAAGCGAAGTTCATCCAGCTGTGAGTGGTCATAGCGCTGTACTCTTATTTTTATGGCAAGCCTTCCCTGACCAAAACACCTTTTCCCATGGCGTTTTACACCCATGAATACTATTTCTAAGACCCACTTTGGGTTGCCCATAGAAGCAGCCATTCCACTGAGAGAAAGACGAGTCATTTATGCGAGCCTTCCCCATCGAGATGTCAATAGTCACCTGCACTCATGCTATTGTCACTCCAATTGCCTTTGAACTCTCAACTGTGCATTGTGCTGTCAAAACTGCAAATGCCCAACGCAGGAACACACGTGTACACTAGCTCAATCAGCGTAGTAAAGCACTGGACAGGAAGATGCTTTCAGTCTTCCAGCATATGCATGGTCACTATTCAATATTTCCATCCGGTGATTGCAAAGACACAGCCTCAGTGTTTCTAACCACTTTGCCAACCACATTTTCCCCTCTCCATACCAGACTCTTTGCCAAATTACTGCCTTCAGGCCCTTCTGCTTTCTTAAGACTCCAAAATCTCTGCCCCCAAAGTTGCCGATGCATCTGCTCCCTTCTTTGCACTGTTTCCGAGAGGAAGTTTCTCTCCAAAGGCATCTAGTTGGAGTGGCCCTCGCACTTTTTCGATCTGGACACATGTAATACTCTGTCCACTGAAATCCACATACATGAGTCACTAAGTCATAAATGTTCATGTCTTTGCACATTGATAGCAGGTATAGGTTCTAAAGAGTGGACTCTGGTGGTATGTTTTGGGGCAATACGTTACGTAAAATGGACTCGGCAAGCCTAAAAAGGCATTTTTAGGGCAACAAAAAGCCAATATAGGCACGAATCTAAACATAAGCCCTTATAGGCACAATCAACAGTTGATTAAATTTCAATTCCTGTAGTTTGTGCTTATTTGTTGAATAAACTTTACAGGGACTCCAGGAAAAAAAAATGGGCATTTTGCCGAACGTTTCGATCTCTAGTTATATTTTGTATATCAGGGCATGAGCTGTGTCACAAATATTATGTGCCTGTGCATGGCTGTTTTGTGTGCTGGAATTTGGTTTTTTTACTGATGTGCACATCGTTTTTCTATATACAGGATTGTACTTTAGCAGTAATACTTTGTTGCACTTGTTCCTGTCATCCTCCACTGCCTCGTGTCAAAATTTTGCCTGTATATTAGAGCACTGCACGGGCCTGATTTTAAGGCCCGAGCCCGACCCGAGCCCGCTTTGTGAAGCCCGGGACCGTAACGCCGAGCCCGGGCCCGGGCCTGGGCATTCATAAGTGAGGCTAGCCTGGGCCCCGTTTCAAGCCCAGGCCCGGCCCGGGCCCGTCGTCTCAATCCCAGGCCTGGCCCCGTCATCTCAAGCCCTTGCCCAGCCCGGGCACGGTCTTTTTTTTTTGTGTGTGTGTGTGTGTGTGTGTGTATGCCTAGGGAGGGCCCGCGTGTGTGTGACCAGGCCTGGTCTTAGACGTTGAAGAAAATTTGTCTATTATATTTGGTCGAGTGTCTGCGTAGCGGGAAATCAGACAGAGCATCTAGTCTGCACAAGCACGCCCTGAATTGTAACGCAAAAAAATAAGATTTTAAAAGTACACGTAGTTTAGCTCACACCGTCTGCAGTTCACGCCACATGGGCGTAATAATAGCTCGTATTCTTACACGAGAGACACCATCACCTTTGATGACCAGACTCTTGGCAACTTCATGTGGTTGTTTCGGTCACAAGTTGGTATTAATGAAATTTCTTGCTCTCCATTTGAATCCACGAGTATGTGCGTGCGTTGAAATATTTTCCCTGGAGTGGTTGTTAAGCGGTGGCGCTTCTCTAGCACGCGAGTTAATTTCCAGCCACGGCAGCCGCATTTAGATTGGTTCGACATCTAAAACGCACCTACATAGACATAGGTGCACAGCTACAGGGTGGCTTAATTAATTCCTTCCCCGCTAGGGCATTCCTTGTAACCGTATCTTTGATATGTTATACACCAAAATATAAAATCTTGATGCAGTACATGAAATGTCATTAAAGCTAGAGTATAGTGATTATCAGCCCTAGCAAAACACGTTTTTAAAACAATGTGTACAACTAACATCTAAAAGCGCGTAAAAGTATATTCAGAATATTCAATTTTATGATCTTTTCTACACTTTATGTCGGAACTATTAACGGCCGGGCCTATGAATTCAAGCCCGAGCCTGGCCCGTGGGGTCGAGCCTGAGCCCGACCCGTGCAGTGCTGTACTGTATATATGCGAATGTATCTTACCAATAAATCCTAGTTGGAAATAGCACTTGTTCGTGTCATCCTTCTTTGACTCTCATCCAAATTTTGCACTTTACACGTGTGAAGTCGCCCAAAAGTTCACATCGGTCAGTTACATGAGAGATCCAGAACACCACGCACTAAAAGTCTGCATGGCCTCACCTAAAAATTAGGCTGTAAGCTTCAAGTGATATCAACTAGCCATCCAGAGTTAACATCTATGGAGAAAAAGTGAGTAGTATAATGCACAAAAGAAATTGGAAAAGATACGAGGCTGTTTGGGCACAACTTTTTATTGCAATCGAATATTCTGAAAAAAACAAGAGTCAGTGTTGGGTGCAACAGGGCCTCGGAACACATTGGCTTTAATGTTTGTTTCAGTGAAGTTTTTTCTGAGCCGACATCACAAGCACAGAGTTAGGTAACAGCACTGTATCTATATCAAAACTATCATGCATAGAGGTGTGGCTTCTAACTCAATAAAGTGCAAAGGCTTTATTAGAAGAGAAACAAAAACTGCATGCAGTGCCCTTAAAGCAAGTAAATATCTTCATTCAGTGACTTTTGCTTCACCTAATTGGAATGCACTGTCCCCTTATAACTGGTGAAGGTGGTTCAAAAACAATTCAGCTATTATCAACACACCCACTGAAAGGACAGTGCTGGTGATCCCTTTTACATTCCTGTGTTTGAGGTGTTTTTGTTCCCAGTGCAAATTACGAAAGGCACAAATTGCGGCTCGTTGAATGTTATGTGGTGCTTTTGAATGGACTGCGTATTAAGGGTGGGCGATTGATCGACCAACTTTCCGATATATGCTTTAGTTGGAATTAATTTTTAATCGGTTGAAGTCATGTGAGCAAACCGAAAGAGGAGTGCCGCATTGAAATTGGGAGCATGTTGAGGACCATATTTGTGTTCAAATAACCCACCTGACGTTACAACAGAAAACAATGCAAGTATGCTCAGAGATGACAGCGATTAAAACTGATAGGGCGGAGAAGAATTTTTTATTATTATTATTGTATGGATATCATTAAAATATTATTTTTGGTCATTTTTCTTTTAAAACAAATGCTACCAATTAATTGATTAATTAAGATTAAAGCTAGCCAGTTAATCGGATTAAAACTTTTACCAAAGCCCAGCCCTACTATGTATGCAACCTACACCTTGGCTTTATTCAAAAGGTCAGACAGTGCACATCATTACTACAATATTGTTGTGTGAGGAACAACACTACCACCACACAGGAATTAGAATACGCATGGATAAATTCCACAAACAGGCAGCCAGAATGCAAAGGAAGCCAAGTAAACCAGGGGAGGGCATCCACTGATTAAACAGCCATCGGTTCAGTTCTTGTGCAAGATGGATGAAGCCTGCCACTTCTGTGGTATCAAAACAGCTTGTCCGAGTTGCTGCTGCTGCTTCCTTTTTTTTTTCTGCCATGCTATAGGCACTCGGTATGAAATGAAATCATATTTGCTACCACTAAACAAATGCGGTCTTAAGTAGGACCAAAATGCCTGAACTAAACGCCTGCAACCCTCCTAGTTTTATTTCTTATAGAAGTTTTTGTAGAGACCAGCCACACCAGCGGTGCGAGAATATGAAATTCTGCTTTTGAATCTGTTTTATTGGAATAGCTTTTAATAGAAACAAATATTTTCAAGTTAAAGTGCCCTCCTAAGCACCATTCTCTTCAAAACGCGTTTTTGGTTGAGTTGGTCTACGATATTGACAAAATAAATAAAAAATATGCGCGCTACACGAACAGCGCATGAAAAGAACGGACGACAAATACACCAGCTGTTTGCCTTTCTCGTCGGTTGTTCTTGTAAAGCTCATATTTTTACAGCTCCTTCCTGCTGTTTGTTCAAACCTTCTCTTAAGAGGTTTGAACATTCGTAAAGCAATTTCAATCTTTGCGAAAGGCGAGAACGGCCTCAGGCATAAGCTTCGTCCAATGCCACACCATGCTCAAGAAAAGTGCAAGTTCTGGTGCAATTCGCAGCTACATCCTCTTTGGAAAGAACTTGATGGCTATGATATAATTCCCCCTTCTCAGGAATGAGTATGCGCACAAGTGGCGTAGATGAAATTCGCACCCGCCGTGGTGGCTCAGTGGCTAAGGAGTTACGCTGCTCAGCGCGTGGTCGCGGGTTCGATTCCCGACCGTGGCGGCCGCTTTTCTGATGGAGGCGAAAAGCAAAAACGTCCGTGGGTACGAGATTTCGGCCCACGTTCCCCAGGTGGTCAAAATAATCCGGAGCCCTCCACTACAGCGCGCCTCATCGCCTGCGTTGCGTCGGCGCGTTAAACCCTACAATCGATCAATCAGATGAAATTCGAAAGGCACCAGGTGAACTTTCTAACGGTTTGCTCTGCTTTTGGGCAGCTCCGCCATCGTAGAGTGTGCATTTAATGGAAGAATTTCATGACATACGATGCATGAATGGAGGAATGTTTTGTAGGATGCAGACGCCAAACACAATCCATCTACTGGCTATTTGGGTGCATTGGTTGGACACAACAGAAAAAAACTACATAGCTGCAATGACAGATATGTAAGACGTGCCCCACCCAGCACTCGCGTGTGTGGTAAATTGCTTGCTCATGCCCTCTCCTTCTCGCCAATGCAGACATTCAGTTCAAGTGCTAGGCATGAATGCTGCTAGTACAGCAATCTTCACGGAAGAGAGTGATTTAAAATGAAGCACTCATAATCCCCAACCAAGTACTGAAAAGCATGAAGTCAACATTAAAACATTTCTCGTTCGTCCGCAGTGTCCACAATGTCTTTGGCACCTCACTGCACCCAGCCTAGTTAGGACTTCGTGCTGTGGAAAGCAAAGGTTGGCTCACTTCCGCACGTGCCTGTTCGTTTAGACCAATAAAACTTCAAGCACGCAGTTGCAAGCAAGCATCAGCAAAGACCAGGGCCGTAGCCATAATTTTTTTTCAGAAGGGTTTATGGGCTATCGGAAGGCAGGAGTTTTGCCCAAAGGAACACGAATTCTCGCTTAAGCGCTGCCCGGAAAGCTTTCGGAGGAGGTTCGAACCGTGGCACAACCCCCCCCCCCCCCCCCGCCCCCCCTCTCGCAACGTTAGTGGAAAAGACTGTACCCAAGCTAGGTCTGATGAATATATCACACACGAATGCTCGAGTTCACCGCCCTGCCGCGACACTTTTTTTTTGTTTTGTTTTGGTGCAGTACGATATCGGTCATCCAAACTTTTTATGGGCCTGGTACTGGTACTACAACGGAGTTATGGTGGAGTCAGTGGCTGCCGAACAGGCAACATGAGCAACACGCTTACAGCAGATACGCGACGCGTTCATCAACCAACAGCTCGACGCAACACTTGACAATCGTGTAAGCACTGTCCACAGCGGCTACGTTGACAGAAACTCGGGCATCAAACAGGCGATGATCAAACAAAACGCCACAGCGAACCCACCGCTGCAGAAGGGCGCACTTGCGCAATAGCGATAAAAAAACACCTTACCGCAGTGCATAGCTTCTCGGTGCTATGCGCAGTAACGCTGATGCGCAGTGCCTTCGTGAAAAAAGTAAAAACAACAAAAAAAAAAGGTCCACGGCCTAGGAAGTGACGAAAATGTCTTTATCACGTGACTTTTGGCTGTGGCGTCACGACCTCGATCTGTTGATGGCCGGAGAGAGCGTCCCCTCCCAGACGTGGCGGACACACGAAAACGCGGTAACATCGGACAAGCAAGTTTCTCGCGGCAAGAGCGGCCATCAGGCACCGCGGTGCTCGCCAAAGTCGCCTCCAACGCTTGCACATAGCCCCGAGACACGCAACTCCGAAGCGGCGTCTTATTGCCCTAATTGCGCGCGTCCTTCCGAAGCGTCTTATCGGGAGCCGGGCTTTCCAGCATTCCATTAGGCGGATGTCTACAAAGAGAAGCGGGGGTGGCGCCTACAAGAGTCGCCGTCCTGGCCTAGTCCCTGCAAGAGTAAAACGTTTGGCCCCCGAGGCACGCTACGGCGCGTTGTTGCCGAGGCGTCCAAAACGGGAGCCGCGCTCCCCCCAAGGAAAACCAATTACGGCGGCGGCCATTGAGAGAAGCGGGGCGGCAATGCACGCAGCATCTCAGCCCACGGCCGGACTGGAGCAGCGGCGAGCGCGCACTGCGCGCGCGCCGCTCCTCCAGCCCGGCCGTGCTCAACCCGCGCATCTTATCTCCCGATCTCCTGTCCGCCGGCGTGACAAAAGGCGTCAGAAGCTCTACAGTCCCCAACAGTGACCACAACGTTGGTGACCACAGTGACATACCGGCTAACCCATGCGAAGTTCGTAGTCGTGAACCTCTCGATATGATTTTTGGTCACACAGTGGACATGGGCACACAGTGGACATCACGATTCTGCCTTTCGTTTGTGTAGCACAGACATTTCCAAAATCTGCGTCATCATATTCTGGCGAGTCAAAAGCGTATACGGTTTTTCGAGGACGTTAAGCATATATACATAACCAACATGTGCAGTGGTTGGTTGATGCGAGTCATTGTGGTATTGCAGCTCAAACCCTCCCAGCATAAAAACGGCATAGCTTGCATGTGACTTCACAACAGATCTGTCTGGGGTGCTGTTCTAGGTCTTCTTAGCGCTGCTGGAGGTAACAACGGCAGATAAGGTCACAGACTTCCACCCTGCAAGCAGTGCTCCAACATCACGGCCATTATACAGTGACGTCAGTGCAAAGCTATGCATAGTGGTTGGTTTAAGTGGATGATTATACTGTAGTTGAAACGCTCCCATGAAGCAAGTGAACCACTTCTTGTCTGCTTGCAGGCGTCAGCATTGCGGTCACCTACACCGCACCGCGTTACGCTTGCTGGTTGATCGTCCGGTGACTTTTCACACGGTACCACATCTATCACATTGCCTTCTTTGTCCCCTTCTTCGCTCGTCATAGGCCCGCTGCTGGGCGGGAGTCCAGCTATACATGGCCTTTTAACTGCGTCACTAGAATACAAACGGGATGACCCGTGCTCGTTGCTTTTACAAACGATAGTCTTTTTTTGGGCTATTCAAACGCAAAAACTTTGGTCTGTCTGTCTGTCTGTCTGTCTGTCTGTCTGTCTGTCTGTCTGTCTGTCTGTCTGTCTGTCTGTCTGTCTGTCTGTCTGTCTGTCTGTCTGTCTGTCTGTCTGTCTGTCTGTCTGTCTGAAAGGATAAATTTATTATCAAAAAATCCTGGTATCAATGATACAGCGTAACAACCAGAAACAATTAAACAAGTGCAGCGCCGGTTGCTACAAAACTAATAGAGCGCGAAGGCTGCAAGTAACAGACACTTACAGAAACTTATAAACAGCTTCAAGTTGATTGTAGACAAAAGATTAACATACAAACAATTTATAGTTGCTTACAACCAAAAGATTAACATGCGAGGTAAACAATGATACAAAAACATTCGCTCTGTGACTCGATTCAGCCACCCGGCCAAAGTGAAACAGAAACTCCGCAATAGTCTTATATACCCACAGCCAAATCTAAACGTCTAAGTCCGCTGTTAATGTTCATACTTGCCAACATTATTGAACAAAAACAAGACATTGCGCAAATATAAGGCAAGAAATCAATACATAAGTGATATTCACCGTGTTCCTTTGTTAAAAAATTTACGGAGGCTCGGTTTTTGCGATAGCAAATGAAATACCACATCAACTGCAGAAAACCGTCGCCTGCTGTTGCCCGCGCTACCTGGCAGCATTTAATAAATCAAACGGCAACAACAACGAAAGGTTCCGCTAGATAGGTTCCACGTTCCGCTTGGAACGCTCGTGCAGTAGGGCAACGTGGTTCTATTATCGTTGTAGTCGGGTGCCTCGATTCACGCGCGTCTCCGCCGTACGCGGCACCCGACTTGTAGCAGTGGAACACGGTAAATTTAAATTGACTTGAGCAAACCCGTAGCGTGTTATCTTGGGAGGAACGAGACGGGAAAGGAACAGCGTGAGAAGTGAGCGGAAAAGCGAAGGGAGGCCTTTACTTCGCAGGGGCACCAATCGATTATCGTCTTCCGTGGACGTTTGCAACGAAAGGAGCATGCAGATACGCGGCCATTTTTTCTGTTGTCATACTATAAGAGTACGGCATTGCCATTACGCTTGGAGGCTTTCTTAGTTCTATATGCCAGCCCCCCACGAATGTTTTTGGTCGCGGACGCGAAAAATCCTTCCGTCCCAGCCATACACACATTCGCGGTAAAAGCCAGCCAACTTTCATTTTCCGCCTTATTTGGCGTACGGAACTCAGCCCTCCCAACTCGTCCCAGAGCAGTTCGTTGACCAAACTCCGCAGGCGGCTCGTGGGAGCGCGCGTAAAACACAGAACCCTCGGCCGCGCACGCGCGTTAAACAAAGTGAGCGACACCCGCATAAACAAAAACACTGCGGCCGCGCAGCGCGCAGCTGGACGCCGACTTCCGTGTTCGCGCCTGCAGCCGCGGCTCGCTGAGTGAAGCGCGTAAACCCGCGGCCCGGGCGGGCGCAGGCCCGGTGTCGGAACTCCGGCGCGCGCGCGGTCGCTCTAAATACAACAAAGTTGCCGCTCCGTCGCCGGGGACAGTTCGGAGAACGAGAGGCCCGGCACGAAGAACCTGCTCTGTTCGTGTCCATTTGTTTATTTCGTTTCCGCTTCGGTTTCTGTTTCGGCGAGCTTTAATTTTCCTTCTTTCCTGCCCAGCGACAGATAGGGCACGAGGTTTGGCGAGCGGTGTACCTTTCGTGATTTCTTTGTGCGGTTCCCGGCTTCGTTTTTATGAGTTCGTTCGCCGGCTGCGTGGCGGCGCCTCTTTCGGGGGGAGGCCTGGTGGTTCGCCTCCAAGATTAGAACGGGTGTGT
The DNA here is from genome assembly GCF_048455015.1 of Haemaphysalis longicornis. Lineage (NCBI taxonomy): Eukaryota > Metazoa > Arthropoda > Arachnida > Ixodida > Ixodidae > Haemaphysalis > Haemaphysalis longicornis. The sequence goes on along the minus strand of NW_027526445.1, from coordinate 128,772,557 downwards.
GTTTTCTTGGCGCGTTCTCCCTTTCCGCTGCAACCACCGCCGCGCGCTTTCCGCGTGAACCAGCAGGTCGTTCACTTGGCGCTGCTGCCTCTCCTCAGCCGGCTGTGCCGTGGTGTGGACTGAGAAAAAATGGTTCCGCGGCAGACAGGTAACGCCGGGTAGCGACCTTACCTGTAAACAACTGCGGTTATTTATCGCTGAAGCGTGGAAACTTTTCTTCGACAGTTGTTGATCTCGAAGTACAGAACTCTTCAGCTTTGCTCGTATTACTAAGCATTCATTTTATAATTTGGCTGTGCTAGCGGAGATTTAACTGGCGCAGTCGAAAGGAGCATCTAACAGCGCATGCGCAGAACGTGCCAAAATGCTATCCAGGCTAAACGAACTGGGTTCAGGCTTTTAGCCAAGGTGCATCTGGGGAGTGGCTAAAGCTTTCCTAAAATTCTACGTGGGAAAGGGGGGGAGGGGGTATTTTATGTCATTTGGTCTTTCAGAGCCTTCTTTAGTTCTACATGACTGGCCTGAGTGCTTCCTCAGCATACCGTATACGGCGATGAGCTGATGCCACCTTGAAGTTGCCCTGATGCGACCTGCGCTGTATTCCTGCGAAGTTTTTCATCGGTTTCATCTCCTGCTGCATAAAACACCGTATTGATTGATCGTAGGGTTTAACGCGCCGACGCAACGCAGGCGATGAGGCACGCCGTAGTGGAGGGCTCCGGATTAATTTTGACCACCTGGGGATCTTTAATTCGTGCGCTGAAATCTCGAACACACGGGCGTTTTTGCCTTTCGCTTCCATCAGAAAAGCGGCCGCCGCGGCCGGGAATCGAACCCGCGACCTCGTGCTCAGCAGCACAACGCCTTAGCCACTGAGCCACCACGGCGGGTGGCTCCGCCTACGCAGCTGCGCGAAGTTAGTTCGCACTGGGTGGGAAAACACCGCGGCGGTAAAACACCGTATTCCCATAATTTGAATCGCGTGCAAAGAAGCGTAGTGCCTATCCAGTTGCAAAAGGCAGATAGCTCGTTCCACTAAGGTGAAGTTCGTTTTTTAACGAAATCGTTCGATACTTAAATTTTATGGGATCTGGGCGTGAAATTCAGTAAGGCTGCTCGTATCTTGGATCACAGCCTTCTATTGATGTTGTTGCGGTGTGCTCTTGCGTCTGCAAACTGAGCGTATTGAGTTGATGACGCCCTCACTTCTCTTATTTTTGCGTAATTCCATGTCCTAGGATTTTTGTTCTTATTTCGTTTGCAGGTCCGTCTTTTCCCGATGCCTAAAGGACAATGTTGGGAGTTTAAATAAATAAATAACTTACACTACGAAACCACAGTGATACGGCGTCAAGTTGCCGGTTAGCACCAATTTTTTGTACATATCATGAAAAGACGAACGTTTTGAAGTGTTTTCGAAAAAAAAAACCCAGTAAATTCGAGTGTTCTTGTTTATATGCCAAAGTGAAAACGTGTATGCTTGCTAAGCTTTCCTGGTAAAGCCCTGTCGTTTCACATAAAGTACCCACACCTCCTTTCCAACAAAGAAAAAACAATTTTTTTTTTTTTACAAAACGAAGAATAAATGCCCGTCAGTATTCAATCATCTTAAGACGGCTTCTTTTTTTTTTTAGTTGGTTATAAACAGTTTCGGAGGAACTAAAAATCGAGTAATATGTTTTGAACACGTCGGTTGAACGACACTTTCAAACATGTAACAACGTGTGCTTGACCGTGTGTATATCAACGTGCCTGTGTCTGTCGCCAGCACCACGGCACATGCACGGCCGAACGCAGATCCGGAAAGCAAAATGGCTTTGCCAGTTCGAAGGTTCGCTACATCGAACCAAGGCACCTTTGCTCCTGAAGCTGGAGTCGTAATCACTCGGCACACGAATCATAGCAAGTTATAACAGCGGGATTTTTTATAACCTCGACCCGTTTAGGGCCCAGGAAGGGGGGTAGAGGTTCCGTTCATTTTGTGAATGAAGCAGCACTTCCTGTGCTGTGCTGACCGTTAATTACACGTGGCGATAGACTGCGCCCCGCTCCAAAACCGACATAAAACATACCAAACTATCCCCGTTTATAAGAAAGGTGCAGATTTGAGGGAGGACAAGTATAGATATAATGGAGGAGATTTGATGAGGAGCATAGAACATGGGGCTATGGTCCCATCGTCCGAAGAAAAATAAGACTGTGGCGCTTAGCCTGCGCGGGCGCTCTCTTGCCTTGCCGCACAAAAGCATTGAAGGACTTTGCCGCCACGTAACAACGTTGTACACAAAAGTGCCACGCGACCAAATAAAATGCTCCGAAACACGGCGGCTCTAGCCCAGACCGCTACCGTAAGAACCAGAGACTGCACCTCTATACTCGGGAACAAATTAAGAATGGCGATAGCTCATGTACAGTAACACAATGGTCTCTAGAGATTTTTCTAGGGATTATAGTATCACTCAGCCAAAGCTACGGACTCGGATGTCAACGGGCGCGCGCATTTTGAAAGGAGATTGCTATGAATGCGCGATATCGCCTGCCTTTTCCCACGTAGTTTATTTGTCGTCACCGCAGTAGTTTATAAGCATATTAAGTCCGAGAAATCACGGAAACAGCTCGTGCCACGTTCCAAATATTCACAGTAACGCACTACTTGCGCCGCGCGGAGTAACGTCCGGCTGCGGTGATGAGGCACAGCAGCAACTTCCGTTGCCGTTCTTAAGTACGAGTATAGCTCCGCGGCACGCCCCTTTTAGCTCGTGCTCTCGTTAATGTCAGACGTGTTCAAAGCGATGTAGGGGGAGCCAGTTCTGTACCGTTCGAGAAACGGAACGCCACCGCGAAGCGGAAGAAAAATTGGTCATAGCTCATTTACTTCGCCGCAACCGGAAACAGCAGCACCAAAAATAGATGTCGTTGCTTCTCAAGCGCCCGGCAACGCTCACGTGACGCCTACCCACCCGTGCGTGGGACGGACCAAAACATGGCCACCTCAGTATTATAGAGGGCCATCTGCGTCAGTTTAATATCTGTACATACACCCACATGACCGTTAACCTCTCCGAAATCTATTAAAGCTTTCTCTCTCTCTCTCTCTCTCTCTCTCTCTCTATATATATATATATATATAAATATATATATATATATATATATATATATATATATATATATATATATATATATATATATATATATATATATATATATATATATACAGTGAAACCTCGATATATCGAACAGCGCGGTGCCCGCGAAATAGTTCGATATAACCAGAATTCTATATATAAAATCACGAAAAAAACGCGTCATAAGCTGGTACATATAAATAAATGAACAAATTGTGCAGTAAACACTCACTTGGTGCTTCAAAGTATTTATTCTTTTGGCTTAAAATACTGCAGCAGGGTAGCCTGGCGTTTTATACACGACTTCCTCAACGTAGTCCAAACGTTCCACAAGCGAAAGGCCGGTGCCTTCTATAGCGCTGCAGTAGCGGTGCAGCAGGGCTGAAACTGCTGAAGCCTCGGGTGAAGTTGGGAGCGGGGCACTATCAGCGCTTGCGGGTACACACCTCGGCAGCGTCTTCGTTTGTACGCTCAGTTGTAACCTCCGCTACGATCTCCACATCCGTCAACTCCGCCGTCGTTCCGGTGCTGTCGTCACCGCCAACAAAGTCATCAATGCACATGCTTCGTGGCTCAGAACCAACAAAGCGCTTTAGCTGGCCCCAGGTTTCTTCAAGCTCGCATTTTTCTTTTGCACCGTCCAATTCTGCTTCGGTGCAACCGATGCGCAGAAGTCGGGAACGCCCATCGCACCACCGCCATCCTCTAAGGTACTGCGGGATAGTTCGCCACCTGTCAACAGAGCGCGAGCGGTCTGGGCAGTCTGGGGTGGCGGAGTTCGATATACCCATTTCATGTCCGTCCCAGTTCGAAATAAAAAATTAAAAATGCATGTGATTTTCCGCGTTATATAGAAAGTGTTCGATATAGGCAATAATTCTATATACCCGTGTTCGATATATCGAGGTTTGACTGTATATATATATATATATATATATATATATATATATATATATATATATATATATATATATATATATATATATATATATATATATATAGAGAGAGAGAGAGAGAGAGAGAGAGAGAGAGAGCAGTTGAACTTTTGAAGATGGTAGAGAACACAAGCAAAGAAAACTTTCAACAAGGTAAAAGCACGATTGTTGCCAACGTTCCAGCAAAGAGACTTGCTTTCGTCAGGGCTTGCTTTCGCCCTGACGAAAGCAAGTCTCTTTGCTGAAACGTTGGCAACAATCGTGCTTTTACCTTATTGAAAGTTTTCTTTTCTTGTATATATTTATATATATATATATATATATATATATATATATATACAGAAAGATAAGTCGGCAGTCTATAACGCCAAAGGAGGCATAGGGGTGTGGTTAGGCTCTTTTTTTTTAGTACGGTTAATGAAGTTAATATTTTTTTTAAATATACGGAAGAAAGAAAGAAAGAAAAACACGCGCCCAGAGTGGGGACCGAACCCACGCCTTTCGATTAGATCTCGAATGCCTTACCAATTCGGCTATCTGGGCGACTGTGTTCTCCTTCACTTTCTGGGCTATTTATATTTACTAGAAGTGTATCTGACGCTTGAGGGTGGTAGCCAGCGCCACTCAGACTACACGGGGAGAAGGGGACCTTCTTTTCAACCCCCGGGGCGTGACTAGAACGTCTACAGTCTGTCATGAGCGGGTAACTGGCGGGAAGCCCTCTTATGCAAGGCTGCCAGAATCTAGACCCTCGCTAGGCTTTCGCAAATAATATAGTAAGGAAATGAGGGGCTCGTTGGGGAAATACAGAAAGATAAGTCGGCAGTCTATAACGCCAAAGGAGGCATAGGGGTGTGGTTAGGCTCTTTTTTTTTTTTAGTACGGTTAATGAAGTTAATATTTTTTTTAAATATACGGAAGAAAGAAAGAAAGAAAAACACGCGCCCAGAGTGGGGACCGAACCCACGCCTTTCGATTAGATCTCGAATGCCTTACCAATTCGGCTATCTGGGCGACTGTGTTCTCCTTCACTTTCTGGGCTATTTATATTTACTAGAAGTGTATCTGACGCTTGAGGGTGGTAGCCAGCGCCACTCAGACTACACGGGGAGAAGGGGACCTTCTTTTCAACCCCCGGGGCGTGACTAGAACGTCTACAGCCTGTCATGAGCGGGTAACTGGCGGGAAGCCCTCTTATGCTACCTAGGCATCAAGGCTGCCAGAATCTAGACCCTCGCTAGGCTTTCGCAAATAATATAGTAAGGAAATGAGGGGCTCGTTGGGGAAATACAGAAAGATAAGTCGGCAGTCTATAACGCCAAAGGAGGCATAGGGGTGTGGTTAGGCTCTTTTTTTTTTAGTACGGTTAATGAAGTTAATATTTTTTTTTAAATATACGGAAGAAAGAAAGAAAGAAAAACACGCGCCCAGAGTGGGGACCGAACCCACGCCTTTCGATTAGATCTCGAATGCCTTACCAATTCGGCTATCTGGGCGACTGTGTTCTCCTTCACTTTCTGGGCTATTTATATTTACTAGAAGTGTATCTTACGCTTGAGGGTGGTAGCCAGCGCCACTCAGACTACACGGGGAGAAGGGGACCTTCTTTTCAACCCCCGGGGCGTGACTAGAACGTCTACAGCCTGTCATGAGCGGGTAACTGGCGGGAAGCCCTCTTATGCTACCTAGGCATCAAGGCTGCCAGAATCTAGACCCTCGCTAGGCTTTCGCAAATAATATAGTAAGGAAATGAGGGGCTCGTTGGGGAAATACAGGAAGATAAGTCGGCAGTCTATAACGCCAAAGGAGGCATAGGGGTGTCTAATCGAAAGGCGTGGGTTCGGTCCCCACTCTGGGCGCGTGTTTTTCTTTCTTTCTTTCTTCCGTATATTTAAAAAAAATATTAACTTCATTAACCGTACTAAAAAAAAGAGCCTAACCACACCCCTATGCCTCCTTTGGTGTTATAGACTGCCGACTTATCTTTCTGCATTTCCCCAACGAGCCCCTCATTTCCTTACTATATATATATATATATATATATATATATATATATATATATATATATATATATATATATATATATATATATATATATATATATATATATATATATATATATATATATATATATAAATATATATATATCTTGCCGCGGTTGCTCAGTGGCTAAGACGTTGTGCTGCTGAGCCCAAGGACGCGGGTTCGATGCCGGCCGGGGTGGCTGCTTTTCTGGTAGACGCGAACAGCGAAGGCGCCCGTGTGTCGAGATTTCGGCGCACGTTTCAGATATCCCGGTGGCGAAAATTAATTAGGAGGAGCCCTCCTCCACTACTGCGCGCCTGATAGCCCTGGTGCAACTTCGGCGCGGTAAATACCCCAATCAATCAATCAATCAATCAATCAATCAATCAATCAATCAATCAATCAATCAATCAATCAATAAATAAAGATACACCCGCATTGAACATGCAAGCAAGACACCTCACATGGTCTTAGTTGCGAATACGGGCAGGGGTTTTCTTTGCACTCGTGTGTCTCTAATTAATGCCGTGTAAAATCTATCAACGGGTCGATCTGATCAGCCAGTTTTCTCAGTCAGACGCGCGTATCATCATCACTAGAACCAGCCTCTTTATGCACACTGCATAACAAAGATGCCTCCCGTAGACATGCATACCATCATCATTATCATCATCATCACCATAATAATAATAATCATCACTAGCCGCTTTATGTCCACTGCCGGATGAAGGGGGCCTGCCACAGACTTACAACCGCCCCTGCCCTGCTAAAAGACAAAGTAGAGTCTGACCGGAAACGCGGCTATAGGGTTGCCACCTTTCCCCGAGAAAAAAAACAGGCCCTTCGAAAGAAGGGGGGGGGGGGAGGGGGGGGGGGAGGGCGTGGTATATAGAATATTTAATTTGTGTATAAAAAAGACGTCACGTTTTTGACATGTGGCGCCATTTATTGTAGCGTTTTCTTAGAGAGAAATCAACATAACATTTGTACTGAAAGTGATTGTGAGCTTGGTTATTGCTCTGTATGTGCTTTACTAAAAAGTAACCGCAATTTCTGACCGCGGCGGCAGCATTTCGTTGTTTTTTTCCTATCTTAGGTCCCCCTTCATCTCAAGCAGCGCGCTCTCCCGCGTACTGTCTCTACTCGCGCGTCTTTGCTCAACTGGTCGACACATATTTATCGTCTTAGTTGTTGAATTCACGCTTATAAAACGCCAAAACGGACATAATCACGGCACGAGGGCCAAAAAAAAAAAAAAAAACGGCCAATGACGGCCGGTTTTAATTATGAACCGGCAACCGGCCCGCTGTTTAAAAAACCGGTCGGGTCGGTCCAAAACCGGGCAGGTGGCAACCCTACTCGCATATAAAAGCGCGTTAAAAACAAGCCTACATGAAAGGTCAGCTAGGTGACCACTTGTACTACTGGCGTATGCACATTCTTCCAGATAACAGACGGGAAAATGTGAAAGCCTGAGTGCGGCATAAATCACTGCATACCTCGAATGACTCATCGACAATATTAAGTAGGTACCTTATCGGGAGTAGCATACCTCAATTGATACATTGGGAATTCCAACGTGTTATGGGGTACAGCGGAATAACATCCATTAGTCGACCGCCGCTATTGTTTAGCGCTGCAACGGAAACTTGCCGAGTGAGAAAGAGCGTAGCGGAGTAACAGTAGAAACAATACAGCGCCGAATGCGGAATTGTCAGGGAGGATATTATTTTCGCTACGAAGGCGAATTGTTGTGCAGCGGAGCGCAAGGTTGTTGCGGCCTGTATCGATAGTTTTACGCATCCCACGCCATGCGCCGGCGTCGGCCTATTTATGCATCGGCGAACGCTCATAATATGCAAAGGCATTGCTATGACGCCAGTCTAGAGCAGTTTCGACGACCCACGCAAATGGAGTAGGAGGCAGCTGTACTGCGGCGACCGACTCGCAGGTCTCGCAGCCGGGCGCAACGGACGTTGTGGGCAAAAACCGAAGACAAAACAACCCACTGTTGCCTGCACGCCTCGGTGAGTCATACTCCGTCGCGCTTCGCTGCTGCTGCAGCCGCAGAAGAGGAGGTGGATGCAAAAGAAAGATGAAAGAAGCTGCGAGAAAGCAGAAGGTACGCAATAAAGAAGAACCGCTGGGCAACGCCACGCCAGCCGTCTGCTAAGCAGTCTTTCAAGTGCGCCGTCTGCGTCGTCTGCTGGTTGAAACGAGTCACTTTTTTTTCTCGCATTTATGTGCAAGCCGCAGTGTGGTATTCGCGCACTATTCGCGCATACCCTCCCCCCTAACCCCTTTCCACTTTCCTCCACTGTACACTTGTCATTTGTGGCTCTTTCGTTTCCTTTTTTTGTTCGTTAGGATTGACTAGACGCTTCGCCGAGCGCGCAATTTCCTCCCCGCACGAACCCCGTCAGAGGAATTCCTACCGGAAATGCAGACGAAGAGAAAAAAACACTTGCTTTCTCCTTTTCCCCTCTTACGCTCTGTCTCTCCTGAGCCTTGCATTCGCCCGCGGAAAGCTGTGGTAAGCGGAGGATGCGAAAGCGAGAGCCCGCCGGAAAGGAGTACTGTCCGTACTGTCACGCCTGGGTAATGTCACCGACCGAGTACTCTCACCCCTATCAGGCGTCTCGGACGAGTAGCATGACAGGCTTTTTTTCCTCTTTATGAACAGGCGTAGGCTTGGGGGGTCCTCTTGACTCCTCAAGTTACCTCATATGACTGGGTCTTTTCTCGTTCCAGAAAAACAACAAAAAAAGAAATACTGTATGGCGAGTCAGATTATTATGTAACCTGATACACAAGGAGCAGCGATTGAGCGGTGTTAATGATCGGCGTCTTGGCTGAAGGTCCAATTTCCGTGCCCAATTACGTTCAGTTACTTTCGGGCAGGCTAAAGCGATGACTACCATTACAGCCAAATAGATAAATAAATAAATAAATAACTCTTGCTACCATCAGAAATCTACAACAAAATATTTTCATCGCCGTTTAGGGGCGATCCGTACGACACGAACTAACGACATACCCTCTGCGGACCACCTTTTTGATTTTCACTAGTGCAAACTGAGACTTGGGTAGCAGAAAAATGCAGTTGCAGGAGTCTCGGTTGTTTTGTGCGTTCGTCGCGCTAGCTGTACAACGGTGCGTATTTCCGTTATTTTGCATGAGGACCGGTCCGCCCTATCGGCCGCGTCAAATCAAGCACGTAATCTTGGTGCGGCTTTCCTCCTCTCCGCAAGCGCGAAGCAGGCGAAGCTAGAGGAGAGGGTTTCAAACGGGGCTGCGGCGGTCACGTGGCCTCCTCCGCGAGCGTCGATTGGCTGACGCGCCGGCCGGCTGGCTCACAGCGGAACGGAGTAGACAGCACATGGATGTCAGTAGAGCAAGCGGCGAAGGCGTCTTGCGTGCTATCGTCTGCGCTCGCACGCAGTCGGTGACCGTTTAGCGGGACTTCGTGCATTACGTGTGGATTGTTTCCGAACAGCTGCTTCTTCGAGACACACACTTCCGAGTCAAGCCAAACCGTGAGTATCGTTCAAAATTTCGCTGATCCGAACGCTTTGTGCGTGTTTTGAAGCACCACGTTGGTTCCAACTGACAGCTCTCGGCTGGGACCGCCTGTGTTTATAATAGCGCTACCGACGGAGCCGCCTTGGCTATTGTAAGCAGCTCTTCCGGGTGTATCCCGCGAAGTCCCAGCCGCTCGTCTGCGGACCTAAATACGAACTCTGCTTCGCGTGTTAGCTTGCTGTCTGAGCGCGCGACGAACGGCGCGCTTGGTTTACTCACGGGTTCCGTAAACCCGTGAGTCATACGCGGCCTTCTGCTACGTCCGTTGTCAGAGCGCGCGGCCTTGCACCGTCCGATATCTCTGCGCGCGTGCGCGCAACCGACCTTAACATCCGCAGGTATGCACTACCCCTATTTGTTGCGCTTTTATGGCTGTTGCTTGGGATCGAACCTATTGTAACGGAATGCTGGCGATAGTAGTGCGACCGCACCCGAACGTCACGTCGGCGAGAACGCGTCTGCGGCTGATACGCCTGCTCAAGCTGTGCGGCCGGGCCTGATAAGCGGTCTAATTTAGGTTACCCCGTTTTAGCGCTTCGGCGCTTGTCGTTTCTTTTGTGCGTGTGCGAGCGTTTTGTGCACTTGTTGAAAGCTTCCTCGCACTACATAATTTGCGGCCCATTTTTGGCGTGATATCATCTGAAAGACACCGCCGCACTGTTGTTTTCAGTTTTGCATCTCAAGAGGCTAGTTGTAGGGACATGTCGGTTTATATCCCGGCGTCACAAAAGTTTGGACGTCACAACGCGCTTCCGTGCCTAAAATAATCATATGTGGATCGCCAGTCACGGAATCAGCCTCCCCCTCTTCCCCCCCCCCCCAAAAAAAAAAAATAAATTGCTCAAAACAAGCAAAAGGCATAACAGTGTACAGAAATATGAAGCGAAAACAAACAGAACCCACATGCTTCGCCGTTGCCAAACAAACGACTACTCGATTAGTTTCGGCAATTTGAGCCTGAAACTAAAGCTTTTCACAAAAACAAGCTGAGGTCAGCGAGGTCTTCTTTGCTTCCATTGTGGACACCAACGAATAGTCTCTTTTTATGTAAGAAACATATAAACTAAACGTGTCTGTGCTTAACTATAATGGTACGTGTCTGTGCTGAACAATAATGGTGGGAAAAACGCAAATGACGTTGCTTGTTTCCCTTGGCAATTCACTATCGTGCGTTCGAGGTACGAAAATTCGAAAAAACTAATTACTGGATTATTAATTCCACGCGCGTACAGCGCAAAATTTGGACGAGAGGCGGAGGACGGCGACACAGCTTCGTCTCTAGTGCAGTTTTTTGCACTTTACGTGTGGAATGGAGCACCAACTCGCCCAAAAGTCCGCCTTAATCACTGGTTATCTCAAGTATATCTATCAAACAATTATTGCATGAACAAGGAATAAACGGCAGCTAATAAAATAAAGTAACTAGTGCGTAACTTTCAGCGAAGTAGAATCGTTAATTGTCTTCGCCTCCGTCTCACGTGCTGCGTAGTTTATTTAAGCTGTGTCACAGTGTGCTAATTCCATGCTGATACTGCTTTTTCCTGTATGGAATTCTCGGCTTAGAAAATGTGTATAACTACAGTAATGGAAAAATGAAATACAAACACGAAAATATCTACCAGAGGACGCGAAATTGAAAAATGCTGTTCTCGGAGGTCTAATATTGGCGGGCTTGATTGGTTGACTGTAGGGTTTATCGCGCCGACGCAACGCAGGCGATGAGGCGCGCCATAGTGGGGGGCTCCGGATTAATTTTGACCACCTGGGGATCTTTAACGTGCGGCGAAATGTCGTACACACGGGCGTTTTTGCTTTTCGCCCGTATCAGAAAAGCTGCCGGGAATGGAACCCGCGACCTCGCGAATATTGGCGGGCTATTGGTATATTTGGAAAGCTACCTTTCCCGGCTTTGTTTGTTGCTGTAATTAAGCCACGCGTCATTTTGACTTGCACGGAAAGAAAGCGCTCTACTTGTGTGGTCTGGCTCATATTTTTGTGATCCCGTTTCATTTAACCATGACTGCACGCCGAAGTGATTTGTAACCCTTCGATTATAAGCGAAAAAGGGCGGTGCCAACATACCTCGGCGGTGAGTGGCAAGTTCATCGTCCCGTGACGCCGTGTCGCACAGTCACTTGCACTCCGCTCACGTTGGCTGCACTGCCGCGGTGCGCTGTCTGTGACACCCTATTTGCATTCAGTCGTACAAGTAAGCTGGACTATTATTATTGATATTTCACTTCAATATATCCCTGTGTTTCCCAGCGTGCCTTCCACGCAACACTAGCGAGGTATCCGCTTCAACGTCCTACGCAAACGTAGTGTGGGGCCGGGTTTGGGGGGGAGCGTGTTCGTTTGAGTTGAGAGACAGAGAGAGAGAGAGAGAGAGAGAGAACAACTTTATGAGACATTCAAAATCTGGTCTCATCTCGTCAGGCGTCGTGTACGGCCGCTGTTCATTCTTGTATAGTGATGGTACTTGGTTATAGGCGCTCAGCACAACTTGCTATATTATTTGACAATTTTCATTTCTTACCAATAATTTACATTTGTACGAGGCCGCAAGTCGGAAAAACTTAAGCGCAGCAAAGAGAGCCCGCTGGGAGAGATGTAAAAAACAGGTCAGAGTGATTGACATGTCCTAATACTTCTTTCGCGTAATTTTAACGGGTCCCAGAAATTGCGAAAGCCACCTTGGCAGGTGGTGAATTACTTAACCTTTTATTGATTACTTTCACCCTCTCAACCCGACATTCGAAATCGCTGATGATTACACACTTCATTTTGTCCAAAACAAGGCGATCAGTCAGCGTTGGCTTACTGCATTCTGCCGCGTCATAAAACATCAGCCAACGCCATAAACATTTGAACGCCGATTTTATGAAACCCGTATTTAACGAACGAATTCGGATCCTCCCCGCAATTGCCCATAGGCTCGAAGCTTCTTGAGTTTGCCAAGCTTCTAATTTAGAACTTCACGAAGTTAATTAACAGCGCACGACGACGGCACACAAGGAAGAGAGAGAAGACAGGACAAACGCGGAACTCAGCACTGAATTCAGCGCTTGTCCTGTCTTTGTGTGCACGTCGTCTTCGTGCGCTGCTAACCCCCTCATGATGCCCCCCAACAACTAGCCCACCAAGCCATCCTCGTGCAAAGCTTCTTTCAGCTGTTTTTCTAAATTCTAAATGCTCCTTAAATATTTCCAAATCTACTCTGTTTCTTTCTAAAACCTAAATGTTTGTAGACTACAAACACATCCAGTACTTAGAATAGGGAATTACGAAGTACCTCAGCCAAAAATTGCTGCCCTGTCCCCATCAGATAACTCAGAAACTTGCGCAAGAAAATTTTCGCCCTTCCCTGTTTCGGCGTTCTTTCAACGCTGGAATTACGTCAGTACAACGGTGTAGCGGCCGTTGACCGCCTTTCATTGTGTTGCAACAGTGAACACATTCAACAGCCAGTTTAAAAAGAACGCCCACCAGAGCAAGGTAGAAACAGATGGAGTATTTACTACAACGAGCAAATCGCGCAGTGCCGCTCCGGGATTGCGTTAACCGTTGCCAGGGGCGACGGCAGCATTTTGTTTTGAGGATGGGGGGCGAACCGGTTGCATCACCGTAAAAGAGGTAAGGGGAGGGGGCGGTGAAGTGGGGATAAAAATATTGGTAAAACTCGACAGCACCCAACGGATATAACGAAGAAAGCTCGTTTGTGTTGTTGGGTTTTTAAAAATAAGGAATTTTAAGTGCTAAGTTTCAAAATGTTTATTAGCGAAGAAAGACAAACACGATGTTGCAGCGAAGCAGTCTTCGACAATCCTTGGCTGTCGTCTTCAAATCATGTAAGCAGACTTCAGCTCTCGAGGAGTTTTTTTTTTTTTTTTTTTAATGCAGAGCATTTCAGTAACTCACGATGTCACCCGCGTTGACGTCCGTAGTCGTAGTCCACACCCCTCCCCCTACACTATATAAAAAAAATACTTACCGGCGACTGGTTTCGATCCCACGACCCTGCGGGCGGAACGCAAGGTACATGGTGCTCTACCCACTGCGCCACAAAGCCGACACAGAATGGGAGCCTACGAACGCGCCTTATATCCTTGACTCATTCAAGCTACGTCAAGAAGCTGCTGATACAACGCATTCACTACCATCAACTCCCCAAACACTAAACGTTAACGCAATACACCCACCCCCTATGCGACGCATTTACTCGAGTCCCCCTCGCGGGGAGATGGGCCCAATTTTTTCATTTTTCGAGCGAAAGCTTTCTTAGTGGGACCGATGACATTCTGTCAAAGAGAAAACAATGCATTTCCCGATAGACCGGTTGGTCGACCGAAAAGCTCTGGTGAGATATTTGCATGACACACGGCGCGTGCCCGGTTTCAACCGGGCTTCCATGGTATCGAAACGGTTACTTGAAAATCGCCAAAAAGCGACGGTGCTCGATGAAACAGCACACGCATAGATCACGAAATTTTTATCTCATAAACCACGTATCGGTATACGTTTAGATCTTTCGTAAATGCGTTTACTTATGCGCGAGAAATCGTCGTCGCATGGGTCCGCATACCCAGCTTTCCCGCTCAAAATTGCGACCTTTCAGGAACCTAGCAAAACCACTTCACGAAAATGATACTTGGCATAAAGCAAGGCGTCAACGTTAACATCAAAATACTAAAAAAACATTCGAGGATTCTGAATATTTTGTGTGTAATTCTATGTCATATCTTACTCCCCATGCATTTCTATGGGACAGTTTCCATGGCTCAGGAACCTAGTCGCGCAATGTGCGAGACTTGAAACTGCGCACAAAGCAAGTTTTCTCCCCCAATGTTAGCTGCAAAAAATAACTTTACATTTCGCTGAAGAACCACGGAGTAATCGCTGCTGAAAGGACTGCCATGAGCGGGAAAGCTGCACATGTTTTTTTTTTTTGTTGCTTTTTTTCGCCTTGGGGCTTGAAGGTTCGGCGATCGGTTGAACGCACTTTCAGAACAGGTTGGACGTTCTTTTAGCTTTCGCGCTTTTAAGTCTAGGATGGGGTGGTGAAGTTTTTTTTTTGTTGTTGTTGTTGTTGTTGTTTTCTGCTATGACTGCACTACGACTGCGTCGAAGGCCTTTTCGCAGTGCAATGCTGTTATACAGGTGCGGCTGCGCCGCCCGTTTTTTCACCTGTGGAATTCGTTGCACTTTTTGAGCGTACTCGAGTCGCCGGATGTTCATATCAGATATCAAAACCCCTGTGTGGCAGCCGTAACAATGGCTAAGTGTCTGCGCGCTTCGCGAAGCGAATCCGACGCCGTCTTTTCACTTGTTTTGATAGCGAGTGCGCTCTCCGGGTATCCGTTCTGCGTGCTTGCGCGCGGTGGGCTTCGCTTTCGTACTGCGCATGCGCTGTGACACGCATGATTACCGATGCGCCTACAGGGGTTCGAGGTTTTCGTTTTGCATTTCCTTTTTGCAAGTTTGGTTTTGGCTTGCTTGTTTTAGTTTTTACGTGCAGGTATGTCTCCGTTTGTTTGCTTGCTTACTATAGGAAGCTAGCTAGCGCTGTGAGGTTATGGAAATGGCTGCGACCTTTTCTTCCCAAGCATGTATACGAAGGATACGTGTCGCCGTGTACCAAAGTATGCTGCTTTGGCAGCAAGCTTGTAGGCGTCTAAAGAGCGTGTGTAGTGTAAGACAACTCAAATTCAGTCGTGCAGAAGCGTTTCTTTTTAATTATGGAACCGCGGGAAACTGACATTCATTCTGTTTTCTTTTCCCGCTTTTTTTTTTTTTTTTTGAACGGTCAGGACACGTATACGGAGGCTGTTAAGCTGCACTCGGCGCTGTGCGTCTGAGAGCACTTGTGGCTGAAATAGTTGCTGCCCAAAAGGCCAAAAAGTGTTTGCAAACTCTCCGTGCTGTATTAGTCTTCTTTAACAACAAAAAAGCCGCGTATTTGCTTGCTTTCGTGCAAACGTCAAATTTTCTGCCGCCGCTCCCACGCAACGCCGTCTTTCAGTGGCCTAGCCAGAAATATTTTTCGGGGTTTTAATTCTCATGGATTTTTTGCCCCGCCGGTAAAAAAAAATTAAGATAGCCTGCGTCCAAACAATATCTCATTCCCGTTTTTACATTTTCGCGTCTAAAAAGCATGGACCAAAGAAAGGCCTAACGGAAGGGAGATGTGCTATTGATAAAATTTCGGCATGTTCTGAGATACGACTCCCCCCCCCCCTGGCTATACACTTACCCTATTTCATTCTCTCCCCTCGTATCTTATCTAATGGAGGTTTGCTCAATTCAATTTTCCCGCGTTCGCGCTGTTTGCGCGCCATCTGATGGGACATTTGATTTCTTTTGTGCTTGGCGCTGCTCGGGCCAGCGTCTTCTGTTTTCGTGTTTACTTTTATATCGCCTCTCCCCGTCACCGTTTTGGCTTTTTTTATTTGATGTAGTGGAACCAGTCCGACGTGCATTCTTAAAAGAGCGCTGGCACTTGCATTTTGCTTCAAATGTGCCTGAGGTTTTCTTTGCGCTGAATTAAAGGGGCCCTGAAAGGCGTTTTGAGCACACTAAATGAACTAGCGCAATCGTTAGATTGGGTCGTCCAGGTCAGCTGTGCCAAGTATTACTCTTTTACGTGCAGCGGAAAGCTCACACTTTTGTTGCAAAGTTTGTCGCCCTTCTCTCACCCTTCCCTGCGTGTTTTTGGACGCCGCCATCTTCTCATGTCTACGTCATCGATTCCCAGATGTTCGTCATGATCTAGACATCCTGCTATTGGGCGGCTTTTTCCGGCAAATAGATGTGTCGTCTGCTCAGCGTCGGCTCGCCGGCTGGTCTGCCAGCGGAGTGCCAGAGTGCTTGGAAATTTTACGACAGACGAAACAAGTGTAAACAAACGCTTAACCGTTTGTATTGAATGCAACACGGCCATAACACGACATGGGATATTATCTTACGTGAGTACGTACCATAAAGAAAGCGTCGAAGCCCCGTGTCACTTCTTTCGTGCAATCGCAGAGAACGCCCTGAGCCGAATGCCCGGGTTTGACGCATACATTTTATTCAACTTCAAAACAACCCAGAGATGCGTTTCGAACGAACACAACATCACAACATGCGTTGCAAGTATGAAATGCGATTGATAGACGATTGGTTGCTTTCTCCTGCCCGTCGTAAATTCGGCACTCACCTCGCGCCTGGTTTGCGGGGACGAACAGCAACTAACTTTAATCTGGCGCGCAAGCCGAGAAGGCTTTTAGCCAGGCACACTGCACATACCCCACCCGAGGTTGAGTCGTACGTCGCTCGAGAAAGATAACCCAGACCATGGGAAGCACTATCCACCCGTAGAAGTTGTGGTCTCTCTACCTCACAATATGCATAACCCTAGCATTGCACAAGGCATGCACTCATGCACACTGCGAGGAACCACCGCGGGTTCGAGCTATTTGAGCACGCTCACGATACTGAAACGCCGTCGCGCCAACTTAACACCGCCTCTGTTGGGCAGGTGGAGAAGGGGGCGACAAAGGAATATGCCCAGGGCACGGAGGGAAGACGTTTATTTTATACTACTGTGGAATCTCGATGATACGATTCTGGGTGATACGAATTTCGGGATGATACGAATTTCTGAAAAGTCCCGGCGAAATTGCTTTGTTAGCAATGGGAAAAATTTCGAGTGTTCCAAACGGACCTGCGCGGCCCAACGGATGATACGAACGAGTCGGCGAGGGGCCCGACTGCCGAACGAGCAAGTGACGGATCTCTCTCCCCTCTTTGTCGCTCTTTCTCTAGAAACGGCCGGGCTGTTGTTTTCTGCTTGCTGACACCGACGCGAAACCCCGCACGCTTCTCGCGGCGTGGCCGGCTGCGGCTGCGCAGTGGCGTGGCCGCTCGAGCGACCGCTCCTAACCGCTCTTTAAAATGCCGCTCAAGGCAGACGCTAAGTTGCTTGCGTGGTAAAGGAGCTGATTATGCATGCGAAAACGGTACTATAAAACATCATACACGGTGCTAGTGAAAGCGCCCATAAAATATCTGCTGGGGTGCTAAGCCTAACCATCTCCGGCGGAGCCAAGCCGGCTGTCTCGAGCGCTTCGGAAGTCGTCAGGCTCCTCCATCCTGCCGCGCGCGTCGTGTGTCATTTTCTGGTTGAGGTAGGAGGTGCCGCAGGCAGAAAATAGTCGATACAGCCGTGAAAATACGGTGCGCGCAAAACCGAGTTGCGCGAATCGCGTGCAAAAACACACCATGCGGTCCACGCTTGACTTGCGGCGTGTAGCGAGCTTGGGCACCGCGAGTGAGGTGACGAGCGCGAAGCGTTACGCGCTCCAAAAAGGACTGCTTTGCGACATGGGGGTAAAAAAATGCAGAAGAAAATCGCGAATTTCTTCAGGCTGAAAACTTTTTTCAGCGCTACATTTTTTGGTCTGTATTGCTTCATACAAATTTCGGATGATAAGAATATTTTTCGCGGTCCCGCGAAATTCGTATCATCGAGATTTTACTGTAACGTTCTAGTCACATATTTTACAGACCCAATTACATAATTTACAGTACAGGTACGTACTTCCCGTTAGGTGAAAGGGGCGATGGGGCGCCACGCGCAAGTGTGCGCGTCGTCGGCGCAAAGCCATGGTAGGCTCTTCGGTCAGGGCAAATTCCGGGGTGTGCGCACGTTGTGCGCGCGCGCATCACCGTGCTGGCCAGATCGGCTTGCAGCAGCGAGCGAGACGGGGCCCATTCGCTCACAGGCGCGTACCGCACGGCGTGATCGTCGAGTGGTAGGTACGGCCTTACTATATGCAAGCGTAGGGGCAACAGGAGCAGCCTTAGGCACGGACCGCAGCCGGAAGGGCTGGTGGGCTTTCGCCGGCGCAACAGAGTTGCAGCCGGCTGGTAAAGAAAGCGTCACATACCTTCGGCCAACGCCTTCGGCGTCCTGGAAGCGTCTCCCCGAACTGACCCGCGCGCAGGGCGCGCGTTCGCGTCCCGGCGAGAGGGGGGTTCAGGAATCGTACAAACGGACCAATGAGGTGAGGTTAGCTCGACTACCAGGGCGGAGCGCCCGCTGCGTGACAGTGTTTTATAGCCCCAACGGTCGCTGCAGCCTTCACCTCAGGCAGGAGTTTGAGATGACGGCTCGGCTGTGCACAGTTGCGCCGAGACGAGCCGGCATTTCGGGGAGAGAGGGGAAAAGCGTCGCAACGCCACAAACCCAGTGATCGCGCAATGGCTTGGGCGTCAGGATCCCCACAAAGTACAACGTCGCATTTCATTGCGAAACGAACGCGTCCACAACACAGGAGGCGATGCACACACACACACACAGCTTCGGTCTCTGCCTTGGCTCAGCTGCAAGCTTCGTTCGGACAGTCAGCAATGTTACGACGATAGAGCTGCGTGAGGGCGACGCGGGGGCAGAGAACTCGGTTCATTGGAAGCAAAAAATCTTTCCTCCATCTCGCGCTACTTGCCGCCATGTTGCGGCCTCACGTTTGTAGCAACACCGTTTGGTGGCTTTGCATACTCTAAACGCTAAATTTTTGCGTCCCGCTACGTAAACACCGCGAGGGGAGTTTTAGTAGAGCGTCTCATCAGTTTTGCGTAGCGACACGCTAATGCATACGGCGCCATCTGTCGAATGTTTTGCGAAATGACTCGCCGGCTGATCTGCTAGCGGAGTGCCGGAGTGCTTGTACATTTTACGATTATCCAAACAAGTGCAAACAAACGCCTTCCCGTCAGTGTTGAATGCAACACATGGGTGCAGATTGTCAGAACACGGGTGCTCGCTGCTAGAGTGCGGCGCTAGTTTGCTCTGCACCTTCCCGCTCATCGCCACTGATAAAGCGATCCGATCCGGCGCGTTTTGTGCACGGGTTCTGTGTCGGTTTAAAATGTCTTTTTCACATGCCTCCGGCAGGAATTACCACCGCCGCAAAATAAGACCCGGCACCAGCGGGGCCACATCTGAGACAGGTTTTTGGATAAACAGTGCGCGGTGCATCAAAGGGAACGAGCGCACGATCCTCCCCTTGCGGCTGCGAGTTCGCCGCCAATAAAAAGTCACGTGCCGCCGATAGCAACTGCAGCAACGTACACCGCGAAAGGGCAAGGCCAGGCGGCACACATGCGGCCAGGCCTTTCGTTCGCTTTTCCAGCCTTGAGCGGAGTGCGGTATCCATGTCCATGGTGTCAACAAAGATGAAAAAGCCGAACGAGCTTGCCCGTAGCAGACGGCAGTATGAGGAGCGCAATAGCGGAAGTACGTCACCGCTGAGGAGCGCAGCGTCATGGGAGGGAAGGCTTTCGCGCTGACAACAGCGAAGAAAAAGTTGAAAGGGGGAGGAAGTACGGCGCGAGGATAATGCGCGATTTTTGATTTACGATTTCTCAGCTAGTACTCATCGCTTTAACAAAATTCTTGCAGGAGGAGATTGCTAACACATTGCTTTATTTGGTTACATGTACATCCATGCATCGGCGGAAGGCATTTCAGGACCCCTTTAAGCCGTGGCAGCAGTTTTGGTAGGTTGGAACGGTCCTGCATGCCTATTATTGTACCTATTGTTCAATCATTCTGCCACCGTGTTTTTGCCAGGCTGTAAAATCGAGTAACAGTAATCTCCGTCTTGATAGCATCACACCCCTTCACTTTTATTTGTTTTCATACTGGTGTCTCTTTGCTGCTGTTAAAGTCTCGTTCATTATAACCCCTCTTTCGCGTTTATGCAATATTTGTTAATAGTTCCAGTGTCACCCCCTTCCTTCTACCAGTTTGGGCTCAAATAAAGTTACTTCTCTCTCTCCAGTGTGTTGTTTTGTGATTTGGCACCGGTTTCAGCCGTTAGGATTCTTTAGTCCCTATGTATTCCTCCCCCCCCCCAACTTACTCAAGGCTCCCTAATGGAGCCTGTAAGGTATTTCTAGTCAATTAAACAAATTTATGGCGTCTCGGCAGCCCAAGACAACGCAAAACACCACTCTTAACTTTGAGATTCGTGTCATTTTTTTCCGCGCTTCTAGCCCTAGTTTTGAATTTGTATACGAATAACTGTATTTTAGGTGCATTTCAGTTTTTAGAGAGCGCATACTTTGCGCATCGATCGTGGGTGCCGGTTAGTCAGTCTTTGAGTATCTCGGAAATTCGATGCTAGTACCACCGATCATTTTGTTCCCATGTCTGCAGTATACCTACTGCCTGGTCCGGTAGAAATAGTACCATCGAATACCAAGGGGGGTTGCACTATAGATACTTACATGCATACTAGAAAAGCTATACCTGGGAGGAAAACAGCTGCTTTATGAGCAGAAACGGATCGGACGAACCTCGACAAGTTCTCGGCCGGAACCTCCCCATTAAAGGGTGGAGGATTTCGCCGTGTAGTGGACAGAAATGAGGGTGATGATGATGAGGATGCATCGAGGACCTCGGTTTTCGAAAGGATTGCGTTTGAGGCGACGAGCTGAACTGGTATCTAGTGGAACCTTTCGTAACTGTTGCCGGTTGATTTTTTAAAATGGCGCCGGAAGCTATAGTGGCGCGGTCGACAGCAGGCGATGGCGGAGTGTATTTTTTTTCGGCAGTTGATGTATTTAATTTCGTAAAAATGAAGCATGTATGATTTTTTATAAATTGACACTGCAAATATCACTTCTGTATTAATTTGTTGATGTCTTGTCAACAATGTTGACAAGTATGAACATTACACCGGACGTAGACGGGTAGATTTAGCTGTGACTATATAAGACTATTACGCAGGCCTTGTTTTACATTGGCCGGGTGGCTGAATCGAGTCACAGACAGACAGACAGACAGACACAGACAGACACAGACAGACAGACCAAAATTTCTGGGTTTAAGATAGTCCAAGAAAGACTATCGTCTTTAAAACAAATCTGTTACTGGTGTATGTGTGGGGCTATAAGCAAATAGCTGTCGAAAGCGAAATTGGAAATAATGATCATTGTCAACCCAGCCTAAAAACATGGATACTGCGGACACTCAAGCCCAGTTCTAGTCGAGTTCTTAGTAAAATCCCGTTGTGGACGTACGTGCTGCCGCTAGAGATAGCCGCAGCCCATGGAGAGCGACCCACCGGACACGGCTGTGATCGGGGTCGACTTGTAACGATGTAGACAAATGTTTGCGTTCTTGGCGAAACGAATACCGACGCCGTCCCCTATTCGCCGCGAGCTCGACATGTAGGTGGCGACAGCGTCGCGCTGCTAGTGTGGATGCTCCGCTGAGCGGCCCGTAAGAATACACACTGTGGGCGCGCTTCGTGCCTTTTTCTCGCCGTATATGCGCACGAAAGGTGCAAACAAGAGTTGTATACTGTAGTTCGGTTCCTCAACGTTCAATGTATAGCATGGAAGCGGCAGTCAGTTTTCACTACTACGCCAAAAAAAGCGACGACTCATCGGGAATCTCAGAATGGCCGTAATTGTGACAATGAACTTGTACGCTGTGGCTCGTAGCAAGCTCGATCTTTCCAGACTATGGCTTTGAGCCTTCAATAAAAGCATAAATAGAAACAAATCAGGAAGCCTCCATCTCTGAAATTCAGTTTACAACGACAATCTCAATCGCTTTCACTGGTAGCATGACGCATTCTTGCATTTGTGGGATGCCCTGAAATGGTAACAGTACTTAACTACTGCCCCGAAATTCTTTTTAAGAGCTTACTATATTTTTTGTGTGTTCAAAAGGCAACATAAGATTACTGAATTTTGATCAGCGCAGAGATATAAATGTAACCGCTCTAACGGGTCTTTTAAATGAAATTTTAGCGAGTCTGAAGGAAGGTTTGATGAATAACGGTTTCGGGTCACTTATTTACGGCTTTCGTCGCAAGTGAACTTGCGAATTGAATTGTAAACGCAGGCAGTACAATCCACATCTCATGTTTAGCTAGGTTTTCGCAAAGTGACAAGCAGTTTTCCAGTGTGCAAACCAAGCTTCTGGGACCTCACAGTGAGCACAAATTTTCTGTTACGGCTGCTCTGTTGACCATTTGCGTTCCTTTTAAAATCTAACAGCTGCCTGCAACAGCGAGATGTGTTTGCATTATTGCGTATAAGGTCGCTTACGAACCCTAAAGATGGCAATAAATGAAGTTGCGCTGTTGCAGACGTAGTAAAACATTTCCTTTTTATTTCTCGTTGCGAATAAGCGCAACGGGTTCCCGGTAATTACTTTGTTTTGTAAACTGAATATCGCCTTTGTCTTGGCATTTACTTCTTGAGGATTGGTTAAAAAATAAAATTCTGTGCATTTCGTTTTTTTTTTTCGGGAAGGGGGGGGGGGGGGGGTCCTGTCAACGTTGCAAGAGCAGCGAGAAGAGAACGCATGTAACGCGAAAAGCCAAACTATGGTTATCACTATTACTTACAATCGAAACTACACTAGGCGTTGTGTTCTGTAGCGGTGAAAAAGCAGTACTTTAACACGTATTTTTAAAACTGATTAACCCCCCTTTGGTCCGAGATTGTCCAGGAATTGTGGCTCGCCTTTCTCAAAATTGAAAGCAAGCATTGAATATTTTCAAATATTGAAAGCAAGCATTGTGGGAAAAAATGTTAAGACGTGGCCATATTAGGCATTTGGTTATGCTGAGTGAGACACGTTTCTGGACAAGGTGATTCATGTCGGATTTGAAAAGGATATATATGACAATGACACAAGTAATGCCACATGACAGACGCAAACTCACAACTGCTTAATTTTACCGAAAAATCCCCCCTAAATACTCTTGCGTATCCATAGAATCGTATTTTGAATAATAAGTAAAATTAGCAACTCGATAGAGTTGAATGAATGTTTATTCCTCCTCCTTAGTATAAACAACGACAGTCCAAAAAGGGTATTTATTTTAGAAAAGGTACGGGAAGGACACGATCACACAGGCGCTTGCGGGTGTAAAATACGTGTCCGGTAATATATGGGCGATAGCGCACGGGTCGTGTGCAGTGTAAATGTTTTTGTTTGTTTCTTCTTTCTATAAGGACACAGCGCAATTTTACAAGGGTGTGGAATTTTCACGCGTATGCACAGGTCTTGTCGCTTATTACCCGTTTCGCGTACTAAACTTTTATCCTTTAACTAATCACCACGCCAGCTTCAAAAAGCCCCCTTCAACGTTCCCGAAACGGCAGACGACTGCACTCAACAATACGAAAAGTGCAATGTGTGGAAGCAATGTTTATAACACGTTTCACACTCAAGCGGTGACCACGGCGAAGATGTTTCGTGGAATTAAACCAGCGCATTAACCCGCAACGGCCGCTGATTATTGCGTTTCTAGAGGAAATGCGCAAGCAGAGGTAACTATGTCATTGCTTACTGCCAAACGAGCACACATATTGGTTGTTTTGTCGTGTGCAGCACGCGTCTTGCGCCGCACGCAACGTGAAAAAGCAGACGACGCGAGAGCGCCATCCACACTAGGAGCGGTTCGTCTCGCCGCCGCCAGGGGCCGACTGTGTTCGCGCTCGGGGCGAATAGCTTGTTTGCATTGCGGGTGCGCGCTCCCGGCATCCGTTCTGCGTGCTTGCGCTCGCTGCCCTACTGTGCGTGTGCTATGGCTGTGGCACGCATGCGCAAGGGCATAGTTTTCGCTCTCTCTCTTTTTTTTTTTTCAGTTAGGCTTGCTTACTTTGGTTATAACCTGAAAATTTAACTCCCTGACCCCCCCCCCCCCCCTCCATTAAAAAAAACCCTAGCGCTCTTAGGTTCGTGCAATGTTACGGGAACGCATGCCAGTGGTGTCGTGTGCAAAAGTATGAAGATTTGGCTGAAAACTAATCGGTGGTCATATCAGCGCAAAACTAGACGAAAGCCACACAAGTGGAGGGCACATACAAGCGCTTTTCTGTGTCCTTTCCTTGTGTGGTTTTCTAGTTTTCCGCGGTTAATTATCACCATGGATCCGTACCAACTACCCTGGTCTCCAAACTTTTGCAAAATTATCGGATTTTAAATGTGTGTGTGTGTGTGGTGGGGGGGGGGGGGGGTTGCGGTTGCTATGCATCGCTAGCCTGTGACCATGGACTTCCGGGAGACACTCGACAATTTTAAGCGCAGAGGCTGCCTTTTTACGCTCATCGCCGGGAAGGTGGTCGGCTTTCACGATAGTTTCGCATAGTTGCGGGACCTTTTCGTCGCCCCGTGCTTTTCAAATGTGAGCCTGTTGTGATCACGGGCAGCGTCTCGCGCAAGGAAGCGCGTTCTTGGGGCGCTCGTTCCTGCGCGACGAGAGCGGACACGAAATATTTCCTTTGAATGACGAGCTTCCCAGCCGTCGGAGCGTCCGTGCCCGGGGTTCTTGTCGCAGCGGGACAGTTCTTGGGAAAACGAAACGGTGGGTGCGACGTCGCTGGGAACGCTTTTGTTGGTCTCGGCACCTCGCAGCTGCGAGCGGTATAGAGAATAATCGAGGTGTATACCGATGGCTGCACCTGCCGTTCTGGGACTACGAAACGCGGGCTCCGTGATCTCCAAAAGCTTCGTATACCCCGCGTCGTGTGCGTCGTTGGTAATGAAGCCCCGGCTGGAATAGAAAGCTAATGAGTGTGCTTCACTTACACCGCGCTTCACACTGAAATACGGCCGGGGTGGTCGCCCGGAACAAGTGCCGAATAACCATTGATTCCAATGAAATGCATTAAATAAAAACTAATAAGGTACGTTGTTGGGCTAGTTGGTCGATCATACCTAAGGGATGTATAGCGGAACGAAAAGACGAAGGACGGAAAGGATGCACAAGGATAAAGCGCTATAGTCCTTGGGCATCCTTTCCGTCCTTCGTCTTTTCGTTGCGCTATACATATACCTTATTAAATAAAAAAAGTCTGCCTAGCGAATGCCGGGAATAGAATTTCGAGTGAAGACCTCACTGAACCTCAAAACTCTTAAAGCGCTAAAACAGGTGCAGGAGACGTGAACCGCAACATCGGCTCAGACGTTAAACCAACGTCATTAGACCGTGTAGAGATTCGGCAGAATGGATGCGTTACGTTAGGCTGTACAATTTGCAGCCCGTCACTTAATATTGTCGTGTTTAGCCAGCTGTCTCTGTCGTTTTTGTGTAGCACAAATAACTACTGAGAAGGGAGACGCAGAAGTAATGATGATTTGACATAAACAGATTAGCCCCATTCTCCCCCGCGTTTTATGTCAAAACCTTCGCGTAAGTTCTGTGCGCTTGGTCTCAAGCTTCCGTCTTGTCTCTTTATTCGTGCTCCTGTCCCTTTTGCGCTGGCTACGATGACAAATTTCATTCATCGCCAACGACCCGAAATGTCCGACTTTTTGTAAAAGTGTAATCTCTGTTAGATCGACTTGACTGGTGAGCTTTGCCGCGGTACGTGCGAGCGCAGAGGGAAGCCAGCTTGAGTGTCTTCAGCCACGTCGACACGAAATCGGGACGATCTGCCAATTACAGTTACCGCTGTACAAATCCGCAATTTCTCTTTCATTTATGAATGTGTGGAGTGGTAACGAAAGCTGGGTCGCGCTACACTAGTATTTCCCGCGTTGCTGGCGGAATGCTGTCGCTCGCAATTTGTGATATTAGGCGGCTTACCCTGTAAACTTCTGACGCTGATATATGGTGGTGGCCTGGTGATCAGGTGACGCCACCACATGGACGGTAGCCGGGGTGGTTTCATAAAAGAGCAAATATTGCTCTTTCGACGCAGAGTTGGCGCTCGTCAGCGCCACAGGGCTAAAAAGTTTGTCATACTAGATGCGGACACCACGCCGCTAACGAGGAAGCGAAAATCTCACCTGGCTCGCAATATAGTTGAATGAAACGTGCCGCAGGAGAAGTTGCGGGGCGGTTAAGAAACTGGCACAATCGTCTACAGCGATACCTGACCGCAATTAAGGTAGCGACACGTACAGTTTGGCAAATAGGTCGCGCTAATTGTGCGTCCTCACTATTACTCGTAATTCTTACGACCGAGGACTCATGGCAACGTCGACCTCGGAGGTGCCCTCACACAGGAAGGTGCGGTGTGAGTGTGTGTTCTGAGAACAAAAGGCTGCCGAGTCTGTTGTCATAAAATGCGACACCGAGTGAATGTGACAACGAGGAAGAGCTGTAGGGTACAAGGGTGAAAAGCGCAAGGTCACGTTTTCTGCCCCCATGGCGAGCCCTTGCACGCGTGTCGTCGTCGAGCGCCGCGATGACTCCACTTGGTTTTATTTGTTCGTCGAGTCTTGTGTGTGCTTACGCGCTGGCTGTGCCGGCAGAACGTGCCGGGTGAGCGTCGTCGTACGATAACGAAGTGCACACACGACTGCGGCGGACCGCAGTCTGCGCTGCTCTTTGCTCTTGGCTGCTGCAGTGTGTAGTAAGTAGTACGTCTGCCTCGTTTCGCTTCGAAGCGGCGTCCGGAATGCCACGCCAAGGTCGCGTTGTCGCAGGGAGCGGCGCCGCTGAGGTTTCCGGCTTTTTTTTCCGCGCGACAAGACGAGTGCTGTCAGATGCTAACTCAGCGGCGACGGGACGGAATTGAAAGGAGTGGCATTCGCGCCCATCACGAGTGTCTGCGACTCGCGGGATCTGCAACTTCCTCGTCGTTCTTCGCGGAGCTTGAGGGCGTTCTAAAAGTGGGCCACGCGTCCGGCTGCAGTTCTTTCATCCAACTTGCTTTGGAAATCAAGTTCTCTCTCTCCCTCCCTCTTTCATCGTTTAGCTCTGCAACGCCTACATAGAGGAGATAGCCATCCTGCAGTATTGTGTGGTACTGCTTTCTGCCTAGCCTTCGAAGGCATTTTTTTTTTTGTTTCTCTTGAGAGGACTGGGATGAGTCTGTCGCTTACGCCACGGAGACTGACCTGCTAGAGAGGCTGAACCGCTCCCCCTATTAAGCCAGCATGGCTTCCATAATAAACGTTCCACAACGTTGTCCTTGGGAAGGGACAGAGTGGATGTATTCATAAGTACGTCGCCCTGCTGCGGTGTGCTGTATCTGTACGCACGTTTTAAAGACGATAGTCTTTCTTGGGCTACTTAAACCCAGAAATTTTGGTCTGTCTGTCTGCCTGTCTGTGACTCGATTCAGCCACCCGGCCAAAGTAAAACAATGCCTGCGCAGTAGTCTTATATAGTCACAGCTAAATCTACCCGTCTAAGTCCGGTGTAATGTTCATACTTGTCAACATTGTTGAAGAAGAACAAGACATTACGCAAATATAAGACAACAAATTAATAAAGAAGTGATATTTGCAGT
Source organism: Haemaphysalis longicornis (assembly GCF_048455015.1). Lineage (NCBI taxonomy): Eukaryota > Metazoa > Arthropoda > Arachnida > Ixodida > Ixodidae > Haemaphysalis > Haemaphysalis longicornis. The sequence continues at coordinate 128,744,638 of NW_027526445.1, read as the reverse complement.
GTTCCTTTATAAAAACGTCATACATGATTGACTTTTGCGAAATTAAGTACTTCATCGTCTAGGTTCCACGTTCTGCTTGCAACGCACGTGGAGTAGGGAAACGCGGTTCTATAAACGTTGAAGGTGGGCGCCTCGATTCACGCGCGTCTTCGCCGTACGGCAGCGTTGGCATCGAGACACCCGGTTTGGAGCAGTGGAACGCGGGAAATTTAAGATTATTTAAGCAAACCTTTGGCGTCTTTACCTTGGGAGGAGCGCGACGCAAGAGTAACATGAGAAGTGAGCGGGAAAACGAAGGGAGGCATTTTGACATTTGCAACGAAAGGAGCAGATACGGGGCCAATTTGTTCTTCTGGAAGTTGAGCGTTACCTCCAAATGCTTCGCTAAGCCACTGAACTGGATTCGAACAGTTGAAGTAATTGAGCCCCTTACACGTCGCGCTCGTCCTGCCGAGCTTGGCGGGCTTTTTGAAATTTAGGGGCTGCGCAACGTATGACATTTTCGGATATGGTGCGACCCGGATACAAATGACAAGTGGCAACGCCGAAGGTGCCTGGGGTGCGGTCGAGAATGGGAAAAGGTAGCGGTTCTTAGATATTCGCAGACGGCGAGGTGGCTGAGGGTTCACAAGACGTCAGGGTCTCTGCTGACTATTCGTTCCTCCATGCACCTGCAGAAACTGTTAGATTCTTCGTTTTTTCATTTACCTTTAAATAGCTCTGAGGGGCCGATATTTTAGGCGCACAATAATCGCACTTGGCTATGAGATCAGTTTTCTGGGATTTTTTAACGCTAGACCACAGGCAACAGCTCGTTCCTCGTAGTGTCACTCTGAACTTTAAGCTCAGCCAAGGTCAAGTCAGTGCATAGTGCGGTTGCGCAGTGAAAGCGTCTAATCCCTCGTTCGGAGCGGAGAGAGGGGCAGGGGAAAAGAGTAAGGGCTGTAAGTAATATAAGGGCTGTAAGCTGTAAGAAAGTAATACAAGGAGGCGCTGGCTGGCTGCCTACGCTGGCTGCATACTCGCGCAGCGTCTGTTTTGTAGCGTGAGCTACACTGGCCGAGGTAGAGCAGTTTCGCGTGGCTCCTGGAGAGCCGTGTTGCGCATGCGCGAGGAGCAGTGACGGCACACGGCGCACAGAACGTTGCTCGCTGCCCGGCGTCTCTCACACACCCCACGCGCCCAGCGTCTTCGCCGACCTCCGTTCCGCACGTGGCGGTCCCGGTCCATTTGGTGATCATTCGAGCGGTGGCCGGGTGTGGAACCGATGGCTTGTGCGTCGCAGCAACACCGGCGTGCGCCTGCGGTACCAGCTTAGCTCTGCGCCGGAGCCGCTTGATAAATATACAGGTGTCACATAATGCGTATACCGTGTGTGTGTCATTGAAGCAGCAGTAAGCATCATAATTAAGCTAATCCTAGATAGCCAGGATAGCTAAGAATAACCAGCTTAACCTTAGCTCACGCTTGTATATCCTGGCATAGCCGAGCTAAGCCACTGCTAATTTTTGTCTCGCGTTCACTGCACGCGCGCTTTCGGCGCAAAAACAGAGCTGTCGCTCGACAAACTTGGCTTAACCGTGTATAGTCATACCTAAATCCTATGCCATTTCTATGTCGTGTTTTTTGAAAAAGTTTCTCTGGTCATCCACCTTCACTGAGTGGAATGTGTCTTAATTTTTTTGCTTATCCGCTATGCCAACCACACGCTGGTTTTCCCTCGCCGGACCCGTTCTGTCTGCCGGGCCACGGACGTTATTTCTGTTTCTAATACGCGGAGTTACGTCGTTCTGATTGCAAGCTGCGCCGAAGGCGAGCAGATAAGATAACGTGCCGGTGGGAGCGGTGGGAGAAATGTTAGCAAGCGAACGGAGCTGTGTTGGGTATATGCTTTTTTTAAGAATCTAAAATAGGAACTGCGTTCGTTATTTCAGGGCTTGTGAAGTTCACACATGCCTACTCTGGGGCCTCAGTGCGCCAAAAAAATGACGGCAGTAAGGGCTAAGACGTATCTAGGAAATGCAGTCGTACCCTAATCGTACAGGTCGAACACGTATTTTATTTTCGTAAGCGCAGGATTTGATTATACCTAAGCTTATTGGTGTCAAATAATTCAACATGTGAGAGATTGTGAGTCCTAACTGATTGGGTGCGAAACAAATTCTCTGAATATCGCCGAACGATTGCAGTCTTCTGTTACCCGTACCACGTATCTGCCTGTACTCTCTCCCCCTTCCACGTTCATGCCCCTCATCACGCTCTCTCTCTCTCTCTCTCTCTCTCTCTCTCTCTCTCTCTCTCTCTCTCTCTCTCTCTCTCTCTCTCTCTCTCTCTCTCTCTCTCCTTTTTTTTTTGTTCTGTTCAGTTTTCCCGCATTTGCACGGCTTGCGAGTCATCTCTCCGGGCCATCTGTTTAAATCGGTTACGCGCTGGACAGCTCTGATTCTTCTCCTTGTGTTTGCGGTTATCTCGTTTCTCCCTTCGGCACCGTTTTTTATCGCAGTATGCTTTTCGTTTGGCCAAGCCAACATGCAGGAGAAAGCTCTGATGCAACTGCAGTTGCCCAATTGTGCTGAATAATGTTCGCATGTACGTGTGAACCATACGCGCGGTTTTATTCGTTTGGACTGGTCCTGACTATGTACACGTCGTGTTCAAGCTTCTTACGGTTTGGCCTGGTGGCTGAGCCCATTGACAGAGACGGTCCAAAATTTTCGTTTTTAGGTGGCCCAAGAAAGAAAAGACAAAGAACAACTAGGAACGCGAAAGTGATCACTAATTCAGGGAACCCTCGTCTCTTCTGTCGTCGCAGGAAAGCGATAGCTCGGAGGCACTCCCTCCTCCTCCACTGCCACCGCCGCCATGTCGGTCTCGCGCCTCGAGCAGATGAGGAGCCAGTTCCAGCAGAACCTGCAGCTTCGCAGCGGCCTTCCGAGGCCCACTCGGATACCCGGACCCGCAGCGGCGCCCGCACCCCCCGCTGCCAAGGCCCAGCCGCCGCTCGGCGGCAAACAGACCGCCTCTCCACGAGCGAATGGCCACGGCTCAGCCGCGGGCAGCGAGCCGGCCTCGCGCGCAGCCACTGTCAACGGGAAGGTTCCCAACGGGGGCCCTCACAAGGACGTCACGTCTCTCAGGAACGGTGGGTGGCGTGATTGCGCTTTCACGGTGACTGTGTACTCATCGGGGGCTGCATACCAGCCTAAAGGTCGATGCAGGCGCACGAGCGTAATCACGGTTACCATCATCCCAAGCAACATGGGACATCCGTTGGACGTCCGAAAAACAGCCGAACATCCGATGCCTATTTGGGATGGTCACTGTCCGTCCATGTTGGGATGTACATTCAGCAACAAAGGATATACGCTTCCGTGTGTCCGAAGGACATCCGCCCGTGGACGTACAAAGTTACCATGAAACATCGAATAATGCCGTAAATTTAATATAAAAGCCAAGACAGTAAAGCTACTCTGCTTTTCAATAAAAAAGATTTTCTGCATAAAATCCCCCACTTGTATATTGCAAGTTTCATCTGTACATTACTAAAATTAAGCCCAAATTTTTAACTTTTTGAAGCACCTCACCACCTCCAATGATATTTGGGGTGAAGGTATATAAGCTAGACTTCAGAACCGCTAACTACTAAACACCTGAGGCAAGTTTCCCATGTTTGTATATGCTTGTCTGCCCGGTAGTGCAGAGTAGTGCCCGGTAGTGTTGTGTGGTGTAGTATTCGCTGTAGGAACATTTGTTAATAAAGCATTTGAGAATTTAACTTTTTACTGACCATTAAAAATACACCCAATTTCAGACGTCCAAAAGGATGTACGGAAGTGTTAAATCCGAACGTCTCACGAACGTACAATGTACGTCCATGTACTGTCCTGAAACGGTTGTCCTGCGGACGTCTGCTAGAGCCGGAATGGACGTAAGATGGATGGCTGATGGACGTCCGGTGGTTGCTTGGGATCAGCATCATTGCCATTATCACTATCATTATCATCACCTTCACCACCACCACCACCACCAGATTTTTTGTGTCCAGTGTGCGGCAAAGGCCTCGCCTAAAGCATTGGGGTTAGAAAATTAACTTGGGTTGAAAACAATATTCTAGTTACGATTTAGTGGGGTTAGGCAGGTCGTACAATTCGGATGAAGGAAAACAGGTGGGCGATCTGTTTAATGGAATATCTTCCAAGGGATGTTAAACGAAGTAGGGGAGAGAGAGTCAATGGAGAGACAAACTAAGAAAATTCGGGGGCAAAGATTGGATTCGACAAAAGTAAACGGCATATTGGGGTATATTACTCACCAGCTGTTATTTAGCAAACTGGCCATCTGTTGTTGGGGCATGGAATACCGTGGATGGATCAGAGCTTAGGCGTTTAACTGCTGGACATGAGGTCATGGTTCAACAATTTGTGGCAGCCGCAAGGGAAGTCATGCAATGTCTTTAGTGTGTGTTGGTGCCATGGCGTGCCTGCCCTTGAGCAATCTGTTACTTTCGCTTAAAGTTCACTGCACTGTTTATACGTACGTGCTTCTGGTTCGAATTGACCTAATTGTTTATGCTTAATTACTTATTGAATTTGCCTTGTGTGAATGAAAGTATTCATTCTTTCGTGCAGTTTGTCTCCCCCTCAATTGCTCAGTATGCTCTCTCTCTCTCTCTCTCTCTCTCTCTCTCTCTCTCTCTCTCTCTCTCTCTCTCTCTCTCTCTCTCTCTCTCTCTCTCTCTCTCTCTCTCTCTCTCTCTCTCTCTCTCTCTCACTTAGTGCCTGTATGTCTAGCTCGGTCTGTCTCTATCTTTCTTCCTCTGGGTCTCATTCTCGTGTTCATACGCAGGACATTAAAGCCACTTCTATTCCTCTTATTACTAGTGCTTTACGGCTAGCCTTATCACGTGCGTTTGTTCAGCTTGGCTCTTTGCAGTATGGATGCCATAAGTGGCGTAATGACAATTTCCGATCCTCCTTCAGGCACTCGCAATGGTGGGACATCTCTGCATCCCTCCAATGGATATTCGCCTGGCAGCAGTACAGTTGCCAATGGCACACGACCACACTCCTCGCCATCACAGCGACCCTCGCCGCCCATTGCCAAAGGGGGTGTGCTGATGACCATGACAACTACTCAGCTCAGGCAGCTGGCCAACGGGCACCTCAATGGCTGTGTAAGACTACCTTCCACTCATTCGTCAGGGTACTTGTTCCCATATTTGTATATGTTTCCCTGTTTTGCTGTGAGCGCGTGATTTTTCTTTAGGGCTGCTTTTAATCCAGCCGGGTGGCTTCATATTTTTGCCACTGTTGCTGTAACCACCTTCGGTTGTCTAATTTCCTTACATGGCCACCAGCTATCATACCCCAAGATAATTTGGAGTCTACAGCATGAACTCTCTGGTAGATTGTAAAATCTTGGGCAAAAATGCTTGCAATTTAAGAAGCGCGCATGTAGGCTCTATCATCGGGTTGAAAACACTTTTACATTCCTATTTGCACATTGAAGTATCTGTGAATCCGTGTATCGCTGTGCTGCAGGGCAATCTTTCGAATTAAAAAAAAGATTACTTTTAAATTCTACACCTGTGCAACAAGGGAAATGAAATTTGGTGCTCCTTCCTTATTTCGAGGAATCGGTGAAATGGGGAATGCGATGGCAAATGGTGGATGTAATCGCACACATTTTGCATGCATTAGGACACGCACCTGTTGTATTGGCTGCTTCTAAAAGCAGGTGTAGAGGAGACGAGAAAGATGTGTGCAGTTCATTAGCAACACTGCCCGTCATTCTTGGTCTATCTTGGCCTGCAATCAAATCAGATGCAAGATGGAAATCTCCTCATGCCGGTCCTTTGTTATGACTCCGCACAGTTTATTATGACAGTGATGCCACTGTGATTACTTTGTCAGTGACTGCAATGGGGATATCGTGTCCGTAGTAAGAATGAATTGTCAGTTCTGTTTGGAGATGGGTATTCATTGCATTTAATCCTACACCGAATAGAAATGAACTATGGTTGACCTATGTCCCTTTAAGTTTCCCTACACTATTAAAAAATGTTACGGCTGTTTTCCTCCTGTATAGTATATACAGAGTGTTTCACCCGCCTTGACGGAAATATTAAAATTCGAAGTGACCTTTCTGGCCAAAGTAACTACCACTCAATCTAGTCCTGTTTCTAGGTACATTTTGATTTTTTAACAAATTTGACAAGATATTGTGACTAACTTTTTAACAACCGAATCTGCCCGAAAAAGTTCAACCACAACGTCCAGAACGAGGGCGAATGTTGGGAACTTTCTCCGGAAATTTCGTAAACTGTTAAGAATTGATGGTGCAGTACACGAGGTTGTCATGGCGCTGTAATGATGCGTTAAAAGGCGTATGTTGTGCGAATTTTCGGTTGTATGCCCACGCTGATAACAGGCATAGTGCGCGCGCGATTTCAAGCATGTGAACGCGCTGTACCAATGGTATTTGTAAGTTGCACTCCACCAGCAGGTTACTCAAATTTGGCACAATTTCTTACAGTAGTACATAAATTTGCTCCAGATTAAATTACTTGTTGCATTAACTGCTGGATACATTGCACCCTTTTGCTGCTTTCCAGCCCTGTAATTGGAAATATGCTGCTTTATTCAGTCATTTTGAAATGAAATTCCCATGCTAAATAATTGAACTTACCGAGGTCTAGAAATACGGTGATATGGTTCACACCACACTGAATTGATTACTTCGGGGCTTTAAAATTAGCTCTTATCATTTTATTTCTTGGGGCAAGTTTTGTGGAATGCTTTACAGGAACCCAGCCAAAACTGTGAAATTACGAGGCACGTTTACCCTCATAGCTCGCTGGTTGTAATTGTTTACACACAGCTCTTGTGCCTTTGACCTCATGCTGCCTTAACTCAAGCAATGCCTGTCGCGCCCTTTACGTGACATACAAATTTATTATTTGAATACATACACTAAACTGTTCTCTAAACTATAGGGTGTATTCACAGGGCCTTGGACCGCGCGGCGGCGCTACCTGCGCGGCGGCGGCGACGCCATATTTGAGGTTGCACCAGGTTGCACTCCGCTGCTCGGGCAGCGCGTTTCCCGACGCGAAACGTTGTTTGCGGCGTGGTGCTGGTAAGAAAGTTCGTGTGGACGGTGTTTTTCTCTGCGTGATTCGTGTTTTTGAGAATGCCTGGTCGTAACGAGTGGCCAACATTGTTTTCGCTGCGAAATTACGGATGCGCCCTGTTCACGTCTCCTACAAACGCAGACCCGAAGCAGGCCGCATGACGAAAGCAAGCTCGCCGTTTTTTTTTTTTTTTTTTTCGAAGCGAACGTTAGGGCAGTGCTTGAAGACGGTATGATTTCGCGCGACGAATGCAACTGTCCGATGGTTTGACAGGCGTGGCCAGTGGCGTGCATAACCCTGTCCGTTTTGGCGATTTCGCGCTATCTCGATCGGTGTCATCCCCGTGCGCCAATTTCCTTATTTCCTCCGTTGCTTGAAGCGACCGTGGCGCGAGTTGAGAAAATTTCTTCACCCAAGGCTGCGAGGATATTTGATGTGGTGGTCGCGTGTGAGAGAGGAGCTGGTTTTACCGTGCACCACCCAGGCATGTTGTGCGCTTCTTGAGGAGTATGAGAGGCGGTGAGGTTCTCTGGCGACAGTGTTCTGTGCGTTGAGCGCACAAAGGTCGTCCATTTGAGCTCCTAATGAAGCGGAACAATTACGCACAGGGTCTGGGTGGAAACCATGGTGGGATAAGTACGTGATAAAATTAGGTATGGTGGCGACGACAAAGACCCCACCGATGATTTTCAAGTCTTTTTTTTTCGGTAAAGACGAAGCGGAAATTATAAGCAGAACAAGATTATGGAACACGCTTTGGCTACTTCGAAATCAGCGCAGAGACAAGTGATAAAGGCTGCTCTAGTTTGTCCCTGCATACATTAACGTTTTACTCTCTGCGCTGTTTTTGAAGTAGTCGCTGTACCCAGCGTCGAGCTTTAGTGCCGGATCACGTAACACGCTTGGTCATTAGAGAACAGTCGAAGGTGACGAAGAAGAATTGGATCCATTTGGATGCCCGCAATTACCTGGGAAGCGATATTGCATGTACGCGTGCGTTCACCTCAACACTCGAAGTAGCCCATGTTGAGGCTGGGAGTCCAGTATGGTTCGCCTCATCCATCAAGTACGCCGGCTACCTTAATTTGTGAACATTTTAAGCATGCGAATGTTTCAAACATGTGACGAGGTGCGAGATGAAAGCTCCGACGCCCATCATCCCGGGGCCCACCTGAATAAAACGGGCTCCAACAGATTCGGTACTGATTAGCCATATTATCGATAACTTCTTTAGGAATTCGTCGAATGAAGACAGACAGCCTTCAAGCACTGTCCTATATAGCCGTCGCTTCGAAACAGCGAAGGGAAAAAAAAAAAAAAAACACGGCGCGTTGATTTTGTCGTGCGGCCTGCTTCGGGTCTGCGGTTGTAGGAAACCAGCACAGACCGGATTTTCGAAGCGGGAACAATGCTAGCTACTCGTTACGACGAGGCATTCGCAAACCCACCAATCACGCAGAAAAAACACTGTCCACACGAACGTTCTTACCAGCAGCGCGCCGCAAACCACGTTTCGCGTCGGGAAACGTGCTGCCCGCGCGGCGGAGTGCAACCTCAAATATGGCGCCGTCGCCGCCGCGCAGGTAGCGCCGCCGCGCGGCCCAAAGTCCTGTGAATACACCCTATTATGAGCTAACAGTCAAGTCAAAGTAGGATTTATTTACATGGCCAAAAAGAATGATGATGCGGGTAGGCCCGGCCAAAAAGTGAACAAAAAACACTTGAGGAACGCCCGAGCCCCCTATACACAACATGCAGCCAAACACACGGCGCATGACACGGCATTGTCCTGGCTATTCACAAGAACAAAAATATCCCATATTTAGGCATGTTTCTGAACAAAGCATAAAAAGAGCAAAAAGAACACAGCATAACACGTGGCAGAGAGAAATACAGACAGCAAAGGAATTTAGCAAGAGGAAAAAAAAATATAAACGCAAGATTCAAAAGGAAGAGATTAATGAGATGACTCACTTCTCAGATCAACAGGGATAGGATAATGAAGTGTTGCGCTTAACCTCGATAAGGTAACGTGAGTGCTAGTGAGCCTAATGTAAATCCATTGGTTGTTGCAGGGAGCAGTAGCAGCAACCAAGCCCCTTTCTTCGACACCGCCGCCGCGAGTGGCAAGCTCTGCAGTGCGAACTGTGCCCTCCTCGACACTCTCTCCTGCATCGCCCAGGGTGGCAAGCTCAGTGGCGCGGAATCCAACCCCGACCTCAAATGGCAGGGCACCCACTGTCGCGAGATCACCGGCCAAAGTCATGTCACTTGAACAGCCAAAGAAGGTAAGTGGTGGAGATGTTTGTGTACGGCTTGCTATGAGGTTTCGCAGTTGCGACGTTATGGGGTTTTCAATGACAGTTAAAGCCATTGCACTGCCATTAAAAAGCCAAAAGCGGTAGCTGCGGGATCTATAAATAGAAAGCCGGGTACAGTAGAACCTCGTTGATACGTTAAAAAAATGCGTGGAAGAAACATACTATACAAGAGAACGCATGATCCACCGCAGCAAAGACAAAAAAGGCAATTGAGAGACGAACGTGAGCACTTAATGGCCTTGCACAACGTCTGCTGGCGCATGCTCCGGCCCTCTGACAGCGAGAGCGCCTTTTCTAAACATTGCAGACTTTTGTCCTTACTGGGATTGTCCTTTGTGCAAAATTAACTTCACACCGCTTCCAAGCAGACTATGGCCTGAGCATATGTGGCCGCCGGAGACATCACCTCTTGCTCCCTGTCGCTGCCACCATCTTTCTCGGAGGCTTTGTCCAGCACCGGCACTGCTTCATGGCGTGATTCCGCCACAATTTCTTCCAAGGTTAGCGTTTCGCACCTTGGGACGTCATTGTACAGGCGACGTTAAATAAAGGCAGCCGCATTACCAGGTGACTCCGGCAAGCTCAGCACTGCGGGAAATTTGGTGACCCAGGGGGCCCTACTGCTGCTTCGCGCCTGCTTACTGCGCCGCGTGCGCTGAGGCTCGGTCCGCTCGCACGTCAGCACATGTTATGTTCATTGTAAAACGTATCATCCGGTCGTAGTTGGACAAATTTTTTAAATATTTGAACGTTCTTACTGGGTAATCGTGTTATCCAGGAACGTAGTAAACAGGGAAAAAAAAACACCGTAACGCTATGGGGCATTTTTAGTGTTCACAATTTAGAGCTGAGTAACCGGGAAATCGTATGAACCGGGAACGTATCAGTGGTGCTCTACTGTATATTGAATCTGCCAGTTTCTCTTTTTTTTATGAGCTCCATGGGCAAGGTACTGGGCTCTGTGCTTGCGATAAGCAGCAGAATGGGGATATACCGTATAACCTCCTTACAAGAGACACTTGAGGGGTCCAAGAAGCATGTCTTTTGTAACCAAGGTGTCTTGTATGCGATGTTTCTAAAATGGCAAACAGGAAAACCAACCAAACCATCCTTATTCAAGTGTCTCTTATAACCAAGTGTCTCTTCTAACAGTTTCTCTTGTAACGAGGCTTCTAGTCTCAAACGAGTGTTCAGCAAACCTATCTCTACATCCTTTTGATGAGTAGCAGTAGCAACATTGTGAATAGTGATTGTCGAATTGAATTCAGGCCTAAATTTTTCAATCAAAAATACGTAAATTGCCAATTTTAAGACTGGAAACTGTGTTTAAGTCTCAATAAACGAACCATACGTGCAAATGTGGCTCTCACTGACTGAATAACCTAAAGCTATTTCAGGTTTAGCAAAATAGCTCAATGTTTTAAGCGCATCTACTGTCAGGTGCACTGCGTATATGTTCCTTACTGAAGTTTGAACATTATGACGTGGTAGCTGATGCTTCAATTCAATATTGAGCAATGTCGTTTAACTCGGCAAATTTGTGTAAGAACGTCATCACATTCTAAATAGTGGCAGCCTTGTACTTCAAAGTATTGCGATTTCTTGAATGATCTTAATTGAAGATTGTTTGCACGAGCTGTCAGAGCTTTACTACAACAAAGGATTATAAAACAAGAGATAGAGTAAGCAGCTTTTGGTCGAGTTTTGCACTGTGACAGAACTCTGTGTGAAGTTTCTGCGTCTTTATTTCTTGTACCAGCCGGCGTCGAGGCAGCCCACGATCCCCAATGGCGTCGCCCCGGTCTTTCAGCGTGCGGCAGTGAAGGCCCCGCCTCCTGAGGCTCGACCCCTGGGCCCGAACCAAGAGCGCTGCGACATCTGTGGCCGGGGTTTCAACAAGGACCGAATTGAAAAGCACCGAGGTGTTTGCCAGAAGGCGGCGGCCAAGAAAGTGAAGGTCTTCGACGCAACCAAAATGAGGACCAAGGGCACGGAGGCTGAGGCGTTCGTCAAGAAGGGTTTCCACAAAAAGGAAGTGCCGGTGAGTACCATGGCATCTTCTCCGGCTCTGGTTATGTTTCCTGAAATTTTCCGCTGTGGCCTTTGAAGTGGCCTTTGAAGAGAAAAAGTTGATGCTGTGTACAGTGCTTCCCACTTCAGCTTATCAGTTGCAGTTAGTTACTGTTGCGCAAAATTTGGTTGGAATAGTACGGGGGTATCTCGGTGGAAAAGTAATTTTAGTGACAAAGAGAACCATGTGGATGTAAGGTTAAGTCTTATTGGAGTGCTACTTGGTCTTTCCGGTTTGCCGATCACCGTTTTATCAATCTGCATCCTTAGAATAGCGCGGTTGCAACCATTCAAGTGGATTGGTTAAGAGTAGGATCCACACTGCTCTGCACAGCTTCTCAGTTGGACTCCTGGGTAGCTCGTCTCAAAACCAGTTCACACTCTGTGTCGACCGTTTGTTCCTCAGTATTACTTTATTGTGAACGAAAAATGTGAGGTGTCCTACTTAGTAGTCAGCACAGAGAGGCCGTGCAATGATGCCTTGCATAAGCTGTGCCTTCAGCTCTGTGCTTTTACCTTCTGTTTTACATTTATTGCGAGAGCTGTATTGGTGACATTTTGCAGTACCTGGAATCGGGGTAACTTTTTAAAGTTGTACAGTAGGAGAGAGTGGATTGAAACAGTCGCATACGATTCTGTCACAGGGTGCCTGCGACTTCTCCCAATGTAGGTGGCATAGCTGAATGACGTGTGGTGGGAGCAGGAAGGAAGGGAATTCATGGGAAGGCAGGATGGTTTGCTGCTTTGCTTCAGGAAAGGAAATTTGGGGGTGGTGAAATAAAGGGCAGTTGAAATAAGGTGAACAAGACACTTGAAAGACGCCAGTTTGGGCCTGAACTACCTTTCACTTTAAAACTGTTGGTTCCAAAAGTTCTGCTGTGCGTGTTCTATACAGTGGCTAAAGGCCCAGCCTTTTTTTGCAGGCTATGCTAGTCTCACTAAATAAGGGCTGGTTGTTTAGTAGCTTATTTGGTGGCTCTAGGCTATGCTGTGGACATGCTTCATATCCGATTTGAGCTTCTATTCGAGTAGGTATGTCTCCATCATCAGGCTCAAGCTGGAAAAGTTGTTTGGCCAGACTAAAAGGGCCTAATGGCTTAGATAATTTAATTCAAAAACATAAAATAATGTTTTTTTTACTGCGAAGCAGTATACCTCTAACAACCAAGGAAATTTTCGTGTCTGCGTCAGAAGAGAACTTCCAGGCTACTACTGGCTACACAAACATACATCCAAGGCTTCTACTGGCTACTCTAATAAACTGCTGGCACCACCAGGGGTCGAACCTGGGCGTGCGTAGAGAAGAGGAGCGAGAGTCCGTCGTCTTGCCGACTAAGTAACTAAGCTACGCCAAGATGTGTAGGAGGCAACAGACGGTTGTTTAGAGTCGGTCTGGGGTGGGGAGGGTGCTCTTTGGCAGTGGCGCGTGAAACAAGAGTGAGGGGGAAGCAGTGAGAAAGATGAAACCAAAGACTCGGTGTCACCCTCCTCCTTATCCTTCGAAAGACGCTAAAAGTGGCCGCCAGAAATGGTACGTTCCAAACCGCACAGTTGAATCCCGGCTTGTGCGACGTGAAAGCAAGCAAAATAAGAACAGAATTCCCTCTCGCGCTGTTCAGGCAGGGGCCGCGCGAGGACTGCGAAGCTGTGAAATTCGAATTGCATTGGCCAAACCTCCGTTCAATCAAGACAGGAGTGAGACAGTAACGCAAAGGGAGTGATGGGTGGTAGCAGTGCGCGGATGCCATGTGTGTACAACCACCTTCACAGAGGAGATTGGAGTGATTTTTTTTTCACATGTTATTTCTCGTGCTATTATTTGAACCAGCACAATAGCCTGCCTTTCTGCAGCGGTCACTGTTGAGCACAAGTCACCAATCTAATTCCCAGCAGTTGTTTGTGTGGAGGCAAAGAACAAATACCGTGCCTGCACTTGTTGCTTCCTTGCCTTACACCTTTTTGTGCCATTCTTTCTTGGCACGTAGCAATTTGCCAAAGTAGACCATACAACGAGAATGCTCCATGCCAGATGAACAAGGGCATAACAAAATCCCAGGTGAATAAATTCGCCGCTGTGGCCACTTTTCTGATGGAGGTGAAAAGCAAGAATGCTTCTGTGTTCGAAATTTCGGCGCACGCTAAATATCCCCAGGTGGTCAAAATTAACTCGGAGCCCTCCACTACAGGGCGCATCATCGCCTGTGTAGCGTTGGCGTGGTAAGTTTTATAATCAATCAAATAGGGTGAATAAATTAATCATTTGCCTAACTAGCGCTACCGTGAACTGCGTATGGTGCAAAAACGCTGGCTTAGCACTTTGCTTGTTTAAAATTCCACACATACATGTAGGTACTCTACGTGCTTAAAACACAGCATTCAGACTTGGTTGCTTTTTAATAGCTGGCAGGGGTAGTTCACTAATAACCAGTTCCCGGTAAGGAGGAATGTGGTGAGAACATTCCCTCTTCATAGCACATTCCCGCGCTGATGACATGTGGCGAAAAAAAAATTGCTTGCGAATATGGCACTAAAAGACGGCATTTGTACCACCTCAGCTATATAATGCCATTTCCTCCTTCACCCTATCACCTTTCCCATTCAAGTCTGTCGCTAAGTGACCCTTCTCTCTCCTCCTTTCTATCCTGCCTCTTCCCCTTTCCCCTCCCTTCCTGTCGTATTACCTCCTCAACTTTCCTTTCCCCTCATCCTTTTCTTTTCCTTCGAGCTTTTCTTCCTTCGCACCCACAGTATTTCTCCTACCCTCGCTCACACTCTTTCCGCCATCCACTTTCCTCCCATCCCATTTGTCAGCTCATTTCGGTCATGTGATCCGGTCACGGGGTCCTATAGTCTTTAATAAAGTCGCCTCGTTCCGATGAGCCAAATGGGCACGCTCATTGTCCTCCCTGTGGCGGCAGGTGAAGAAGCCCAACTGGCGGGCCAAGCACGAGGAGTTCCTGAGCGCCATCCGGCAGGCCAGGATGGTGCAGGAGCACCTGGCCGCCGGGGGCAAGCTGGCCGACCTGCCCCCGCCGCCGCCCTCCGAGAACCCTGACTACGTCCAGTGCCCCAAGTGCCTGCGAAAGTTCAACGAGACCGCTGCCGAGCGACACATCCCCCGCTGCAACCTGGCGCCCAAGACCACCGCTGCTCCGAGGAAGCCGGCAACGCTCAACGGCCGCAAGTGACAATGAGGGATCGCAATTACTTGGGTGAGTAGTGGCCGTCCAGATGAGAGTCGCAAGTGTCTCTGTGGGTGCTGCTCTGATTAGGGTTGTGAAAAAAATCCCAGGCCATGTCCACTAACGTGAAATCTGGGGAGTTGTGCATTCTTGGAGCCTTGGTGTTTTGGCCAACAGAGATGAAACCGTTGGGGGGCTGGAAGTATACAGCTTTTCTGTAAAAGTCTCGTGTCTTTGAAGCACGAAGCATTCTAACACGAGGCATAAATGAGTGTCCCGGTGTTTCATTAGTATGCGTTACAAAGCGTTCCAGCGGGAGGCGTAAACGAGTGCGCTGGTGTTTTTTAGTACGCGTTACGTTCTGGTGCGAGGTGTAAACAAGTTTTTTGGTGTTTTAGTACTGTGACTACATGAAACAACTATTATGACAACATGAGACGCCGACAGCCTGAGCCCCTAAAATTTGGTTTAGGACGATCTGATGCAGATTTTATTCTCATTTGGTTTGTTTGCATCACCAGGACGGCTCATGTGGATATTGCTTGATCTTTGTCAACGACTGTGCATCGCTGTTTCCAGTATGCTCTCGCCACCCTTCCCTTCTCTTAACATGGTGCCTCCAGTGTACTGAGTGCACCAATGCTGATTATGGAGGCCTTACATATGTGCAGCTTGTGCAAAGTTTTATGGGCCAGGCCAAAAATGCACAGGCTGCAAAAAATTGCAAACAAGCTCAACTCCAGAGTGACACTGAAATGTTTAATGCCAAGAAGCTACAGAAAGTACCTTTCTTCTACACGGTCATAAAATATTTTGGTTACAGTTAAATGCTAAACTTTTGCTTTGAATTATTTTGAGCCCAGAAACCTTTGGGGTGGCCTAGAAAATTTTGACAAAGACTGTACATAAACACACCTGTGGGCCAAGCCATGCATCAAAGTACCGCCGTCTACTATCGGCGTCAAATGAAACGCTAACCCGAAAATATGATCCTGAACACACAAATAGCGCGATTTCTTTCCATGCAAGCCAAAATGACGCGTGGATTAGTTCCAAAAACAAAGTTCGGAAAATTGGATTTCCAAACATACCAATAGCAAGCCATTATATGAACTCTACGAACAGTATTTTTCAATTTTGCACGTTCTGGTTCATATTTTAGCGTTCGCGTTTCATTTGACGCTGATAGTACATCCACTGCGCAAGCACATTGCGTGCTGACGCCATACGTCTTCTTTATTCTGCGCTGTCATTAGCTCTCCACTGCCCGCTTGTGTTGTACTATATTTTGTTTTCCCGCATTCACTCTTTCTTGTGGAGGATTCTAAGTGCATGTACAGATTTCATGGAGTCGACCCATTTAGTGCTTGCGCACTACACAAATGCCCACACATACAGTGCAGGCAAAGGTCTAAAAATGCTGTTACTTGGCCAGAGTGGCCAGTTCGCATACACACAAGCTACGACGGATGCAAGCGATGTCAGGCACTGTTGCCAGTAACGAATTCTTTTATTGCGATATTTCATGTCGAACCTCATTTACTTCGTTTCATTACAGGACAAAGGGGGCGGTGCACTGGAAAGTGCCTGGAATACATTGTTCTATTGTGTTGTAGTTTACTAGACACACGTTGGACAATCTCCGGCATAAATGTCGTCCACCCACTGATCGCCTATAGTGAGAAGCTAGGGCATATGCAACGCTAACAATGTAGATGACGCCGTAGAAAGCGTGGGCTAGTAGTGCGATGGAACCCTCTACCCTCACTAGTTCCCCTTAGCGTAATACCCGAGCTGCATAGAGAGAAAACATACTTCCCAGTCCAGCTCTGTAATACACAGCATACTAAGCAAGAGGTAAACAATCTGGGTGATGAGATGGGTTGGCATGAAGCACTCATCAGATGTCTTTGCGTGTGCTAACACCACCCCCAGGTGGACAAAATTAATCCACAGCCCTCCACTATGCTGCGCCTCATAACCTGTGTAGTTTCGGCTCGTTAAACCCCATCATCAATTAATCAATCAAATAACACCACGTTAAACACCCTTTCGTGCCTCTCCCCGAATTTCCTCATAAATGCACACACAGGATTGTGCGTTGAAATTTGATGCCGACAGAGCACTGCCACTTGGATCAAAAGCGACTTCACATTTCAGCGTATTTATAAAGAAATATCCTCAAAACGGATGTTCTCACATTATGATCCTTCCGGCCAATCCTGCGCTTTCAAGAAAAAATGTACTGCTGAAGTGTGTGTCATATAGATGGTTTGTAGAGGCAGCATCATAGGTTTGATGTTAAGTGAGCAACATGCTTGGTGAAAGTACTACTGTCACTTTTATAGTGCTCCTATTATAGTGTGTACTGAGAAGGCTCAGAGTTATGTATGTAAATGGAGTGCATTTTTGTTTTTACTATTGAAAGGACCCCTTTGACACGCACCCCCCACCCCGATAGTCTCACTTTGAGGCTCCTGCTGTACTAATACTTGACGCACTCCCAAATGGTTGGAGGCACTTAATTAAACCGAACCAAACGAAACTTCTCTATTACAAGTTATGAAAAGCTTGTTTTAAAATGAGTTGTGGTTTGGGTAAGGAAATGGTGATACGGGGGCCAGTAGTTTAAGATAAAAATGGATTTGCTGTAGCTGTGATCATGTGGGTCATGTCTGACCAGTTCAATGTACGCAGACAGACAATCAGCAGTTCGACTTCGTGCATGCTAAGACATTTTGAGGAAATTCCTGGTAAAAACGCAAATTTGTGTCGAGATCTGAATGCAAAGCGATTACTTCTGTGTATACAACCTGTTTTCCATGTTGCAGGGTTCGTTCTGCCTGGGATTCGCTTCGCGATATCCTGCTCTGTCAAGCTGCTGGAGTGCCTAAAGATTCGATTTCTGACTACATGCTCCAGTGACATGAAAATTTCATTGTGTCGTATCATATTTGTAATGCCTGCTGTCCTTGTAATGCCACACAGTTTTGATATTTTATGCGCCGGACTATGCGTTGCTCTTGTCATGTCTCCCAACAAGTTTCGTAGACTTTGATGCAGTCTGATTTTATCTTTTTCACGTTGAGGCTTCAGGGGGCTGCTAGACAAATGTCACTTATATAAGGCTGCTTCTGCACTTTCTCGAGTACAGCGTTTAACACACAGTGTGCCTTGAATGAATGCATCGAGCAGTCTGCTCTCTAGACAAGCCTGGGTGCCTTTTATGACGTCATCTTTGTGAGCTGTTCACTATACTTCGCAATGTCTGACAAAATTCAGACTGAGCTTTTTGTTTTAGTCACTGCTATGTGGCATTTACAGTGTTCTAAGGATGCAACCATTTTTGTGTATGTGCTGTCTCCAAATGCCTGGAGTATTGGAGTATGTAAATAAAGATATTACAATGTATTTGTTCTGTATTGTGTTAGTATTGCGTTGTATAGCATTGCTGCAGTTTTGGGGATCTTTTAATTGCTGTCTCGTATATCCGCACACGTTTGAAAGGGGCAGAAAAAATTTGCACAATTTTTTCTGGCAAAGAGAGTGGTAAGTTCATCTGTCACACAGTACAAATTTCAAGAAGCACTGTTAGAGGCAACAAGGTAAGATTTGGATAGTATTGTTTGTTTAGATTTTCCTCTCAAAAATAGTTGGGACTCTTGAACCTGATTTTTTGAACGTGAAAACATTAGGGCATCTTCTGGAAGCTTTTCAGGCTCCTTTAGAGTTGCGCAGTGTTTGGCTCGTTATCGACTTCACTTTCTCTTCTCTTCATTGGTTACCAGGCTGCAAATTATTTAGGACGCCGTACTGGGAAGCTGCCGATCTGTATTGTGGTAGGTTCATGGAGCCAGCATGATACCGATGCAGCAGTGAATTTTCGTCAGGGGTAAAAGCCATATTGCTTTCGCATCCTAGGCACATAGGAAAACTTAAGTGCCCCCGGGGAATTTTTTTTCTGAAGCATGCGTCATGCAGCCAAGAGGCGCCCATGCATTTTCGGCACTTAAATTTCGTTCACATTTTTGTTCAAAGTGCCTCAAAAGCAGACTTATAGTTTCCATAGAGTACTAGTGGTCCAGTAACTTGTATTTTGCTGTTTCTGTTTATCCCTTGGGTAGATTCTCATTGGCGCCATAGTTGCCAGTTCAACAACGGTGCAGTGATTTTTACAGCTATCCATGTATGTAGACGGCAGTTTTGGACTTGTAAAGCATACAATTCTTTCGCGTTGGTAACTTTTTCGGAATTATAGCGTTGCGCTGCTGAGCTCAAGGAACTGGGTACAAGGCCCGCCGAAGTGGCTGCGAAAAGCAAAAACACTCTCGTGTGTAGATTTCGCAAATGTACCCTCCTCCACTAGAGGTGGGAAGGATTAATCCAGAGCCTTCCACTACGGTAGAGTGTACTAGAAGTTTTAGAGTGGCCCGAGCGGCGGCCTCTCCCATTGCTCCGCCGGGTCGACTTTCGCGCAGAAAATAAAACCGGTGTAGCGGCGGCGCTGCTGTCGTCAACAACTGAACAGCCGGCGCTTCCCGGCACTAGCTCCCAGCCTGCGCGCGGCAATATTTGCGTTGCTCGCTGCGGTGTTTTGCGCTTGCGAAGTTGATTTATTTTGGATTATGAGGTTTAACGCGCCGGTGCTACACAGGCGATGAGGCAAGCGGTACTGGAGGGCTCCGGATTAATTTTGACCACCTGGGGATCTTTAACGTGCGCCGAAATCTCGAAGACACGGGCGTTTTTCGCTTTTATCCTCCATCACAAAAGCAGCTGCCGTGGCCGGGAATCGAACCTGCGCCTTTGGTCAGCTGATTTAGAAAGTAGACGCAGAAACGTTATGACTCCGCTTGAGCAAACTTTAAACTAGTACGACCCGCCATAAAATTACCTACCTTCCCCCCCCCCCCAAAGATAATTTCTCGTTAATTGTTGATATACAGTAATTTCTCGTTAACTCAGTCGTAAAATTAGCTGAAAATTTTTAGATAAGCGCGGAGTTTCGACTATTAAGAATCGTTCTTCGAATAGTTGTACTGTTAACCGTGCAATAAACGTCGTTCCTGCCTTTATTCTAGCGCTATGATGAATATTTCTGGGGTGGAGAAGAATATTACTGGAATAATATATTCTGGCCAGAACTAAGCAACGTGAAGGACACAGTCCGCAGTCCTGATGACTTCGAAGCATTACCCTATCTCCTGGCAAAAAGCTTAGAAACCTTTAATAAATTTGTGCTGCAGCCCTTATTCACAACAAACACCTTAACGGTGTTGGTTGCGACCAGCACGTGAGACCTTGACAGCAAATTTGGTTTGGTTCTGTATACATCGTGACACGGATTCATTTCTACATAAAATGTTTAAAATTTCTGTGATTACATGCGAAGGTGGGAGCAACACCTTAAACTTAGCCGTTGCTAATGATCGAGGGCGAGTTATGAAAATGCGTTGGCCAAAAATGTCAATTTAAATCTCCATGTTAGCGTTATTCCTAAACCTTTACATGTGTAGACTGTGCATGATTTCCCGCGTTACATTTCATTTGCTGGGCTATTGAAAATGAAAACAAAATGTGTATTTGTTCCAGTTCCGTTTATTTGAACCTCCATGTTAGCGTTCTTGAACCTTTACCTCTATAGTAGACGTGTTATATTTCATTTTTGTTGCGGTTAGTATATTTTCTGATCTATGTTTTGCATTTGTTTTATGTGCGTGTAACTGCACCCTCAGCATACTTGTGAATTAAATTTGTGTTAATTTGATTCAACTCCTTGGTGGACCGAATCAGGTGAAAGGTGGTGCGATTAATAGAACTTTGCGGGAATAGTTCTATGAAAGACGGTCATTGGGACAACTTGGCTAACCACTGGGCTAACCCCTTTTTAGTTAAAAAGATATCTCGCTTGCGCGTGTCATTTTCTGTTCGTCCACCACGGTGACCCGTAATTATCCCAGGCGGGCCACTGCTTAAATACCGCTATAATAACAACTCGCGCAATAAAAAACAAACACAACTTATGATATTAACCCACATAACTGCAGTCCGAGCGTAAATTGCAAGGCAATAACTAAGGAATTCTTCTGAGAAGCTATCATCCCAGTCCTCATATTTTTTCGTGTCATGTCCATCAAGCAGCACAATGACACAATCATAAAGCAATAATGAACTGGTTCATGTTACGCAATTCAACGCAAAATACTTTTTTATGGGACATTGGAATAGCGAAAATGTCGCTGCAATTACTTTATTTAGAATCCGTTACGAATGCTGCACCGAAGGAAAATCCGTAATTTTCCTTGTTGTCGAGCGGGAAAGGCAAAACTAACGCAAAATGAGTTACAGCGTTTATTTTTAATTTCGTTACCCGCACTCCACTGTACCTACAGTACATTTCAGCAATTGGACGACCCGCAGAACAAATTTCCAGCGCTCCGCGCATAAAGCGCTTCCTGGCCCGGCCGGCCACGCGGCCGTGCGCGCGGCCAGCCGCCGCGTTCGCTTTCAATGGTCGTTGACTACAGCGCCGCCGCTATTTTCTGCGCGAAACGAGCACCTCTCCGGGCGGCCGGTCGGGCCACTCTAAAACTTCTAGTACACTCTAACTACGGTGTGCCTCATGGTTGAGATGTAGATTCGGTGCATTAAGCCCGTATTTTGGATTTTTCTTTCAGAATTATGTCAGCTCTGTTGAAGTCTGTGAAAATGGGTTTTCTTCTCTAAAGGAAAATAGATGGAATGAATAAAAACTTGTTCGAATATTTGTTTGAAAACTGACTGCATAATTACTCGGGGAAATTTCAAGAGGTTCAGAAAAGAAGGCCGAGCCAAGCATTTTGTGAATATTCTACTGCATAAAACAGCAAAAATTATGAAGTGGATTTCAGCTTGGCCAGTATAGTTTATAGGCAACTTACATCTACACCAACACTAATAAATGGGTTAGTATTACGCCTTATTACTTTTTTGTTACTGTTCGCTACTACTCTAGTGAGCTAGTCATTGCCATTCTTACTACTATTATCATTACCATCCTGACAAACTATATCAACCCTTCACCAGAACAACTGCAAGAAAAATGGTTCTACAGTATTCACTTTTCGGAAAGAAACGGCGTAAGGAGCATGCATGCAAGGCACAGAAAATTGGTAGGAGGCGTAGAATGTCCCTGCCGTTACCACAAAATATCCGTACCCGCGTGCACGCTGCGCAAAAATTCGGGGGATTTGCCGAGGGCATGCATTGACGTTCACTATACAAAGACGAAGCGTTGAAACGGCTGCGTAACGAATGTCTGCGGTTTTCAACGTCGCAACTCGGAATCAAGAAAGGTACAACGTTGTAGAAGCAGCGATTTTGACAAGTTTTTTTTTCTTCAGAATGTCCGAAATACCGCGGTTATGATGATGATGATCGATATTGGTTTCCCATTTGTAGTGGAGGGATGACGTGTCATCTTACCAAAAATGACTAATACACATGGAGGAAACAAAAGGTTTGGAGAGGCCCTGACGTCACATTTGTGAAGCCGAGTCCCGCCATGGCTTGAGCCCACGGAGCATAGAGGAAGCAAAAAGTTAGGAGACGGCGCCGCAGGAGAAACGTGAAGCCTAAACATAAAAAGTAAAATCGAAGTCGGCCCAGGCGTCACTGCACCACGTGACCCCACCGCGCAGCAGCTGTATGGGTCGTCGCGCACTGCTCTGCGGCCGGTTGTCGCGAAGCCTGCTATAGGTTGGTTTTTTTTCCCACGGCTGTTGTCTTCCGCACGTACGCGGCACTCCTGCCCGCACGCGGGAATGAGATCGCCCAGCAGACAAATGCAGGAAGGACGGGGAAAAGCTACTGCCAACGAAACACGAGAGATGCGCCGGAGTCGGAGAGAGAGAGAGAGAATAACCTTTATTTCGTTCCAGCATGCGGGATTCCCACCGGCCGCGCAGGGCGCGGGGTTCACCCTATCTAGCAGCCACCTTTACCTCGGTGGCACCCGGGCCTAGACCTCGGGGCTAGGTTGCCGGCCTCCTATTGCTACTCGGAGTGTCCCCCTTTCGCTTTTGGAGGGCCAGCGCAGCCTCGAGCTGCCGGACGGCCCGTAATTGTTCTTCGGGATGCCCCGACCCCACACAGTGTTTCACAGGCGGCGGCAGCACGCTGTCCGTCGCCCCCCTTTTGCCACACCCCCACAGCACATGGGCCAGCGTGGCCCTGTCCAGGTTGCACAGGCTACACGTGTCGTTTTCATAGAGTTCCGGACACATGTGTTTTGCCAACGCGGGGGTGAGAACGTTTTCAGTTTGTAGCTGCCTGAGTAGTACCCCCTCCCGCCGAGTGAGATCTCGGTGTGGTGGGGGGAATGCCCGGCGGCGTTCGCGATACCATTCGAGGATTTCCCTGTAGCTGGTGAGTTGCTGGTTTTCGTCTTCCAGGCTCGTAGTCGTCTCCCTTGCAACACCGGCGGCATAGTTCGCCACTTCCCGGCACTTTGCGAGATCACGGGCCGCGGCGTTTGCCACCTCGTTGCAGTTCACTGTATGTTCGTACACGTCCCATCCCGCATGGGCTGGGAACCATTTCAGTGTCACAGATGATGCTGGCACTGAGTCCCTTAATAAACTCGCAGCCGCCCCGCACACGGCTCCGCGCCCGAAATTTCGTATCGCGTTCTTACTGTCACTCAGTATCGTCCTGACTCCCCCGGTTTTCAGGGCCAGAGCTATCGCGACCTCTTCGCCCTGGCCCGCATCAACGGCGCGGACACTGCACGCGTTGATCACCGTCTTTCTTGCCGCCGAAACCACCACTGCGACGAACGCCTTCTCCCCCGGGGTCCTGGCGGTGTCCACGAAGACCGTCCCGTCCTCGCTTCCGTGCAGTTTGAGCAGCGCCCTGGCTCTCGCTGCTCTTCTGGGTTCATCGTTCGTCGGGTCCATGTTACGGGGTAACGGGTACACGATCAGCTTTCTCAATGTTTGCTCGTCTATTGGTGTCGTGGTGTAGTCGCCATCCCTCGGGGACTTTAGGCCGACTCGCTCTAATATTCTTCTCCCAGCAGCCGTGTCTCCTAGGCGCGTTAGCTGGGCTGTGCGTTGGGCCTCGCTGATCTCCGAGAGGGTATTATGAACTCCCAGAGATAGCAAGGCCGACGTCTTCGTGCCATTGAGGAGGCCCAGGGCTCCGGTGTATGCCTTCCGGATGGCCGCATCGATGCGCGCCTCTTCTCTGGCAGTCCACTTGTGGAAGGCGCCTACGTACGCCGCGTGGCTGATGGCGAAAGCCTGCAGCAGTCGTACGAGGCTAGCCTCTCTGGCGCCACGAGCTCTAGTCGCAATTCTTCTTACTAGCCTCGTGGCGATGCCAATCTTTGTTACCACTTGGTTGGCTGCCGTGCCGTTGGTGCGGTGGGCGTCAATGTGCATCCCCAACACCCGGATCTTGTCCACGTGAGGGATGGGCATGCCGTCCCCGGTGCTGATTGTAATGTTTCGTTCCGCTTCTGCAGCGGCTTTTTTTCGTTGTCTTCCCGGTGGGGGGATGATCATAAGTTGGGATTTCTGCGGAGCGCATTTCAGTCTGGTGCCCTCCAGTGTCTTCTCGATAGTATTTACAGCTTGCTGCAGGCCGGCTTCTATATCGCCGTCGCTGCCGCCCGTGGCCCATATTGTAATATCGTCTGCGTATATGCAGTGACGGATTTTCGGGCCGAGCTTGTCTAACTCTCGGGCGACGTCTATCATTATTAAGTTAAAGAGTAGAGGGGAAATCACGGACCCCTGTGGGGTGCCCACACTGCCTCCCTCTCTTTTCTCCCATCTCTCTCCCTCCACCTCCAAGCAGGCCGTGCGGCCCGTGAGGAAGGATCGCACGTAGTTATATGATCTTTCGCCCATGCCGAGCGCCACCATGCTAGAGAGGATGGCTGAGTGTGTGACCCTGTCGAAGGCGCTCTGTAAGTCTAGTCCCAGGACCGCTCTGTTGTCCTTCTGTGGGATGCCTCCGACCGGGTCCAGCACCTCTCTCTGTAGCAGCAATAGGGCGTCTTGTGTTCCCAGATGGGATCGGAAGCCCAGCATGGAGTCGCTGTAGTGGCCCTGTGTTTCCAGGAATCTTTGCCATCTGTCGTTTAGTACGTGTTCGAGGACCTTCCCCACGCAGGAGGTGAGGGAGATCGGACGTAGGTTTTCTATCCCCGGGGGCTTATTAGGCTTCGGGAGGAGAACCGTTTTGGCTGTTTTCCACTGTCCGGGGATATCCCCTTTCTCCCAGCATTTGTTGTAGAATCTCGTGAGGGCCGCTATCGCGCTGTCACTGAGGTTCCTGAGGGCTTTGTTTGTGACCCCGTCGGGGCCGGGTGCAGAGCGGCAGTTGAGGGCACCTGTCGCTCGGCGTACCTCCCATTCTTCGATCTTTCTGTCCAGTATTGGATTCGGCGTTCCTGTGTATTCCGGGTGTTGAACCTTCTCCGTGGACGGTATGTACTTCTCGTTCATAACCCGGCGTACATTTTCGGCGCCCATTTGTGTGGTCGCCTTGTGAATGATTTGGGACATCCTGTGCCTTTGATGCTCCTTGCTCTTAGTGTTGTCCATTAGGCTTCTGAGCAGGGCCCATGTGCCTCCCCTATGTAATTGCCCGTCCGCCATATTACAGGCCTCGAACCACTGTTGCATACAGAGGTGTCTGCTGTATTTCTCTATTTCTTTTCCCAGGATTGCCACTCTCTTCCTAAGTGTCTTGTTGTTCCTCTGCCTCCTCCACCTCTTCTGCATGGATCTTCGGGCTTCCAGCAGGTGAGCTAGGCGGGAGTCGACGACCATGTCCTCGTTATCCGCTTCGACCGTATCCGTGGCCTTTTTGGTCTCTTCCACTAGCTTTCTTGACCATCTGTCGACGTCTTCTATCTCGCCAAGGTCCGCTTCGCGAAATTTATGCCAATTTGTGATGTTCCTTGCCACCTTTGGTCTCCTTGTGTCAGTTCCGTGGGGAGTCGGTATCAAGGTCTCCAGAATGAAGTGGTCACTCGGAGACCGCCGCCGCCACCGGCCCACCCGACCATGGAGGTCACGTGCTGGGCCGACTGCGGCGGCGTGAAAAAAAAAAAAAAAAAACGGCGGAGGAAGCAGCTTCAACGGAGCTGGGCTTGCGAAGGCTAGCTGCGTGATGTCATGCCGTCTCCCAACTTTTTCTTCCTCCATGCCACGGAGCCCAGCACTCTATCCCGTCATCCTTTGCTGTCTCCGGTTTGATTTGACTAGCATCCTCGATAAACACGCACCGGGGTTGCACCCAAAACCGGCGCGGTGCACGATGCCCAACGACGGTGCGCGCCGGCACGGTGCATTGATCGAGGACAAACTGAGCGGTTCTACCCTAGCGCCATCTCTTAAGCTGTGAAAGCAACTCATCAAAACGTTCACAAGTGGCTAAAAAGCAGCGTAATATGACACAGCGTCACTACAAAGCGATATTTATTGAAAGCTAATGATTATATGTACACGCAAGCCATATCCGTCACACATGAGCGACAACGTACTTCACCGCTTCCACTAAACAGCTGCCTACAAGCTGCTTCTCATCTTCGTTCTGAGAGCTATAACGCGAGTGCCTGTTATGTTCCGCCCTTTCGCCACAGCAAAGCATGTAGGTCTTCGTGGTCTAGGCACTCCAGTAGCTGTTCGTGTAATTCAGTCGAACGAAACGAATGCAAAGCTCCAACTGACTGGCCATGCATTCAGCCTTCTTTGCAGTGCACGAAGTTCGTGTCCTCATTTTCAATCTTCGGCCCTTATTAACGCCCTTTATGAGCCCGTCGCATCGCTGTCTGATTAATTCGCAAGCAATGCATGCTTGTCAGCAACAATATACAGCCCGTTCCGCCTTCACACGAGTGCACCGATGCTACAATTCACTGTACCGATGCGCCGTCGCTGCAGCAGACGGCGGAGGAAGCCGCTTCGCCGGCGTCGTCCGCGCTGCATCTCGGGATTGCACTCCGTCGCACCGTCGACTCTCACGGTGCGCGACGGGGCAACGAAAAACTTCCCCGCGACGGTGCGCCCCAGTTTATCGAGGACAGATGGTGCACACCGGTGCGGTTTATCGAGGATGAAAAGGCGCACCGGTGCACACCGGTGCGCACCGGTGCGGTTAATCGAGGATGCTATAACATGGCGTCGCCCTGCCCTCCCGCTTCGAAGCGAAAACAGCTTCGTCGCTAATTCCTCGGTGCGATATCATGTTCTAAGCTGTTGATTTCGCCTTCAATTTGCCCATTCTAACCCACACCCAAAGTTTCAATCGAAAAACGGCCTTAGTTTTTGAGATAGGACGATTTTTCAGCTCTTAAGGCAAAGTAGCGTTTGTCGTCGTCATAGCAACAGGCTCGCGGGATGGCGAACGCAGACGACGGGAGCATTGTTTGGGGTCGTACAGCACTGCGGTCTTTGCGCGCTACGTCTCAGCAGCGATAAATTTCGCTTCACTTCATAACGAAGAAACACAAAGTGGGCAAATAACGAACTGTAGCTCTCGCCAACGCTGAGCGAAGGGGATTTTCCCGGCAGGTCGCCGGCGGCGGCAGCGGCTCGCTCCGCCGATCTCGATGCGACGTAAGCGCCGCTGCGGCCGGGGTACGAGTTAAGGCCGCCTCCGACGGCGGAGTTTTCAAACTGGCCTAATCTAAAAACGTTTGTCGTAGCGACTGCGCTGGTTTGCAAGCGTAGCGAGGCAGCGACATACCAAGCGCCTTGAAAATTTGTCCGTTGTATTTGCCCAAATTTAGCCGCCGCAGTTGTAAACAAGTAAGCAACATTGTCCATAGGCTCAAGAAAAATGACGTAACTTCCTCCACACTTTTCGCAATGCATTGGGATGCTAGGGGCCTCTCCTGAGTATTCTTTCCTCCATGCTAATACATGTTTTATAGAGTAGTATTAACTATGTTTTATAGGGACCGGGCGGCCGTTGTATGGCACCACCGCCGCTTCAGCAAACAGCGCCGCCCGTGGCAAACCGCACGTCCGTGGAATTGCGGTAGCGGTCAGGCCAGCGTTGTGTTGCACGGCTTTCTGTCGTTCTGCAGCGTTGCGGCTTGCAAAGAGTAGATAACCAGAAGGGCTTTTTTCAGAGCGGTAAATATTGAGCCTGGAGGTGACCTTTACGAGGCATGCCATGTGTGTAATTTACGCCCATACGCGGCGATTACAAATAGCAGGCGACGCTCAATGCCCCACGCTGGAAGTCAAGCTGGAAGTGTCAGTCCGTTCATTCGTGCAAACTTTGCATGCCTGCATGCAGTTTGGCGTATTGAGGAATATTTTGCTCCTACAAAGCCGGTGTGGGCTGCCGATCCAGGAATGCTGCGGCGCGGAACGACGTCGTGCACAAGTGAAAGACAAAGTTCGGGGGTTCCTTCTAAGATTTACCTCAAAACAGAAATTGTGAAGTACGCCGCTTCTGTAAATTCATTTACTAGAAACGTGATTAATTTCGCAGAAATATGCTTGCTACAGTCATGGGGAATAGTTTACAAAATAAATACCGCATGATAGCTGTATAACGTTATAGCTTGTCGTGGAAAGCATTGGTTTACACGAATTTCAATGGTTGCTAAAAAAATCCCTCCGTTGCTGAAGGACGAGCGACAGGAGGGGGCCGGAAAGCTGTACTCAGTTTCACAACTTAATTCACCGGTCGTTTTACAAGCTGCCACTCACGCTTGAAAAATCATGCACTCCTCCGTCGAAACGACTATCATGGTTTATCGCAAAGCTTTCGCGTGTGAGTTTCCTTGGTTGTCGTCTGGATTTAAACTCCGACTAATTGAGCTTTGAATTTGACCAGAACGCAGTTTGGTCTTTTGATCGCAACGACTTTGACTTCTACACTTCTTCATTCGATTCCGCATGAAGAAAGGTTCGCGTTCAACCATCGTCATCGTTAAACGGAGGGCTGGGTGATTTTGCTGTTTAATTTTACGTTCCATATGCAACCCTCTCCAAATCATAACTGGTTTCAGCGTGTTGGGAATGCGTCTGTGCAGGAGGATCCGGGCTGATGCACCCCTATTTGAGGCGACTAGTCACGCGTATTTGGTTTCTTCACCAGGCATTACACCATTTTTTTAGGTACTCTGTGAAGAATACTTAAGCATTAAAAAACACAGGCCGAAGTTAACACTTCCACATTTTTTAACTATCAGCCCCAGCCTTTATTGCACGCAGGGGGTAAAATGGGCAGGAGAGGGGGGATGGTTGTAGCTTGGGCTGTTGGGTGGTTGGCTTTTTATAACTTTGGCTTTTTATAAAATGACCACTACAGAATTGCCAGTTCCGCTTCGGCTCTCATGCTCACATGCTGTCAGTGTCGCTCACCAATACCAGAGTCCTTTAATGCTTTACTGGTCACGAAACTTCGGCGCTAGTTTCATATAGGGACCGCGCGCGCCACTACAAGCGCCACCGCCGCACGAAGGTCATCCAGCCGCCGCGCGCGCGGCGTATTGGCCAGCTCTTGGCGTGAAAACGCTTGCTGCTTTTGGTGTTTGCGCGCTGATTAAGTGTGTTTTTTTCGTAGTAGTTAGCGATGAATAGTCCAGTCATTGTGTATATCACCTGCCTTCAATGGGGTTTTATTTGTCGAAGTAAATTACGGTAGACTTCGGCCGCGAACGGCAACGGCTTCTGTGTGTTCTGGCACAAGCGCTGCGCAGTCGTGTTTACGGATTTTTAAATCTATTTTGCTTCTTTTCTTAAAGCAAAGTTGTAATTACCACATATACGGTAGCTGTGTAGTCACGGATAGCTGCGGGCCTATCGATAATACAAATAAAAAACTGAAAGAAACCAAGTACGCGTCGTTGAGACTACGCTTAATGAATCCGTCGATTGCTCTGGTATGCACAGAACGATAAAAGAGATAGCCCAATAGTATTGTCGTTTCGATGAGTGGGTACATACTTGAGAATACCCAAAAACGCTGCAGCAACGCGAAGGATAAAAACACGAAGAGATAAATGTTGCACCATGTGTCTTTCTGCATCCACGCTTTGCAATACTTGCAAAAACAGGAAGCGAAAAAAGAACAATAAAACTGATTTTGTCACATGCAACAAAAAAATTCAATGTTACGAAGGGAGACAAAAGAGCGTGGTCCAGCGTACAAAAATTTATTTTTTCGCGCTGCTATGTGCAGCACACGGAGGAAACAGAATATTTCCACGTAGCCAAGAACGAAGCAAAGCTTTTCTGAACGCAGCAAGCTAGCGATATCCTGCACTACAAAAGACTAGAATGAAACACAAACGTCGAAGAAGCAGTCCGCAGTGTGACGTGCACAGATGAACGTCGATAAAGTGAGTTACGTGGCGTTTGCTATTCATGAATTACTCTCGGAATGTTATTAATTTCAGATCCATGGAAATAGGATCGAGAACATTGTCGAAGAAACAAAAAAAATGGGCCCATCTCCAAGCGAGGGGGACTCGAGTAAATGCGTCGCATAAGGGGTGGGTGTATTGCGTTAACGTTTAGTGTTTGGGGGGTTGGTGCTATCACGTGTACACCACGCAGCTATCACGCCGCTAGCACGCCGCTGAGTCGCCAACGCATGCCGCTGACGACGTAGTTTGAATGAGTCAAGGATATAAGGCGCGTTCGTAGCCTTTGATTCTGTGTCGGTTTTGTGGCGCAGTGGGAAGAGCACCATGTACCTCGCGTTCCGCCCACAGGTAGTGAATGCGTTGTATCAGCAGCTTCTTGACGTAGTTTGAATGAGTCAAGGATATAAGGCGCGTTCGTAGCCTTTCATTCTGTGTCGGCTTTGTGGCGCAGTGGGTAGAGCACCATGTATCTTGCGTTCCGCCCGCAGGGTCGTGGGATCGAAACCAGGCGCCGGTAACTGTTATTTCTTTTTATAGTGTAGGGGGAGGCTGGCTGCTGCGGACGCCGACGCACGGGTGACATCGTGAGTTATACAAATGCTCTGCATTTAAAAATCAAGCTAGCGACAAGGTGGCACCCTTTCCATATCGAACAATATTGCCCGACGGGACGTACGACAAACAGAGCAGACGGGCGCTCCGGTTGAAACGCGAGCTAAGAAACCGGAGTCGCCCACGCGCGGTTACAGAACAAACAAAACGAACCGTAAGGGATAATTCGCGGAAATATGAAAAGTAAAAGCCTAAGGACGTCCCAAAGCTTTTTTTACAGGCGAGCCTAAGCGCAAGGTAATACAAGTTTGCAAACAGGTAATGAAGCACCGCTACAACCTGACTTATATGACAAAAATCCGGCTTTAAGTTAGCCTTGCACAATTCTAGGTCCATGATGCTCTCAAAATGGTACATTGCTTTTTCCATTCTCACACACAGTGCATATCCACACACTGTCGCACACTTATTATCGAAGCTGAAATGTCCCGTTGCTTGCCTTGGAAAGGCGCCCCTCCAATTCTCACGCAGCTGCCCGTCCCTCGGTCAACAGAACAAGGAAACATTTCCTGTGGTATCGTTGTACAAGGAACGACCTCCCGGGACGCAACACATGTTCGGCATCGTCGTCGAACTACTTAAGTCGCATCACGAGAGCGCGATATGCACGTTACATTTTTTCCCCGCACAAAACAAACACAACTCGCCGCGGCTCCGCCGTTCGAGCCAGCGCAACGCCGCCCGAGGAGTGACCTCATTGAGATGGTGGCGCCACCGCGCGGCGGCCAAACGCAGCATATGAAGCTCTCCCATTGAGTTACGGAGCAGTTTCGTGACCAGTAAAGCATTGAAGGACTCTGCCAATACGGAAGGAACAGAGCTCACGGTTAGAGAAAGTGTAAACCGCCACGACGTTTCCGCGGCCACACGGTAATCTATCTCGTACGTAAGTGCCTTCCTCTTCAAAGCACACGTATCAAGGTATCGTAGCGTTAAGGCTGGCGTGGAAACCGTAGTCATTGAAACCAGTGAAGATAATTTAAAGTGTTAGAAATTAATACTAATATTAGTAGTTTTATTCCTACTCAGATTGCTCGGAGCCAGGCGCAGAGCGCTGCAAAATGCGCTAATGTCAATGTAGCCCATTCCCAAACTTAGAAGCGTCAAATAAGTTTGCGTAGCCGTTAGTGCATTTAAGAAACAATGAATACTAATAATAGTAGTTTTATTCCTACTCAGAACGGGTGGAGCCTAGCGTAGATCGCAGCAAAAAGCGCTCATGTCATTGTAGCCTATACCGAACTTTAGAAGCGTCTGACAAGTTTACGTAGCCGTTGTTGCATCTAAGAACCCAACACATCTGTCTAGACTGCGTTTCACCACACATATCCGCTAGAAACACCATCAAAACATTCAAAGCACCGAAGCAAACACGGCAAAAACGGGAGGCTGCGTAGTCCAATGCACCGGCTCATTCCACTAACGAGGGGAGCGCCGAGTGGTGGCGCCACCCGTCCAGCTGCCCGGTCCCTATACTCTTGGTTCAATACTACCGCTGTTTAGGGCAGGCACAAGAAACTTATTAAACAGTCGAAGCTACTCTTTTCCTGTTAGCCTAGGTGCACTACGGGGAAGCCTGTCGTCGTTACTGAAGGCAGCCTGCGTATTGCGGTAATGCGGTAAAACGCGGGTTCGATTCCCGGCCGCGGCGGCCGCTTTTCTGATGGAGGAGAAAAGCAAAAACGCCCGTGTGTGCGAGATTTCGACGCAGGTTAAAGATCCCCAGGTGGTAAAAATTAATCCGTAGCCCTCCACTACGGCGCGCCTCATCGCCAGCGTTGCGTCGGCGCGTTAAACCCTACAATTAAATCAATCGACGTGTTATGGGCAGGGAGTAATATCATATGGGGCAACACTAAAAACAATTTTCAGTGTGTTAACTGCACGCTAGCATTGAAGCGGTGTGATCAAACGGAGCTATAGAGGCCGCAGTATACAATCTCCCGCTCATGTGTCCTAGCGACAGTTTAGTTCGGCGGCCGCCAATCCCACGAACAAGATGCTGTGACGTCACAGAAAATTGCTAGAAAGTGACTGGGGAGTCGCCACTGCTTCACATGCTGCCCTTAACAACTTCATCATTTGTTCGAAGTTTGCGATGAAACTGGTATCATTGTTATCGAGACAGAACTTTTATTTTGTCTTCATGGTCCCTTTAAAGATATTCTTGAGATTGCGATGGCGGTATCACATATAACCGCGCCAGCATACTGACAGCGCGTGTACTTATTACTACAGGGCCAGCCAAGCTACACTTTACCATATGCTTGGTATTGCCAGTCAAACCCAGTACTTTAATCAATCCCTAATAAAATTCACGACCGCTGGGAGAGCTAGCGAGCTTGATCAGCACCAGACCTGAGCAAGAACCTTCGGCTCGCTGAAGGGCCGAAGTCGGCGGGCTGTACCAACGGAGTCCTGGGCTGGTGACCCACTAACTTCACTGTCAATAAAGTTTTCCTCCTCCTCCTCCTCCTCCTCCTCCTCCTCCTCCTTTCTTCGTACAGGGCCGCAGTGAAAACGGGGCAACAAAAGGTCCAAGGATTTTTTAAAAAGCGAAGCTTTCTTTGGCTGTCCCATCAAACTTTCAGGGGGGTGCGGCGGCGGCGGCTGCTGCTGCTTCCTGGCTTGGTGTTCGCTGGCCTAACGCCGCTGGGCCCAGAAAGCGGCTCGCGGGGGACGCCTGGTGAAGTCACGCGAGATAAGGCTTGTTCCCTAGTACCGCCAAATAACTTTGAGGGGGATCACGGAGAAGGGGGAGGGTGGGGGGCGGAGGACGTAGCCTGGAGAAGCCGCAGTTCTTGCGTGTATCAACTTATCAACGCTTGGAGTTGGTGGGGTATTTGCCAGGGAGGTGAAAACGTTCAACGTTTCTCCTCACGTTCTTGCAACGGGTCTGCGTTCTGGAAAATCGGCAAGCAAAATAACACTAAAAAATGACACACGCCAGTTCCTTTCAACCCAGGTATGCCACGACGAAAGTTTCGTGTTACGTTAATTCCTACCTCTCCATGGCATCGGCCATTTTTTCTTTAGTTCTTGCGGAAAAAATGACGCTGCCGTAAAAAGACCCGGTTCTTTCGGTCGGGGTGCTGGCATCAAGGAATTCGAAATTAGCGTTGACTAAACTATATAAAAACAGAAGAACATCCATGACCTTGGAATATCACTATTGGAAGGTATTACCAAGGTTTGTGTCCCCTGTAAGTTATACATTTTTATTAGGCTCGCAACAAGATGCCATTGAAGGCTCACCAGGCGGAGGCTTCAGCGGGCAACCGCATCGAAAGAGGCTCTTCAAGCATCGGCACTACGTTACGTCACCGGTGCTCGGGGTCCTCATTGGAGGATTTTCGTGGAGGTGCTTTCAAAGTACCTCTTTAAACTCCGATAGTTGTGTTCGATCTTGTAAATACTAGACTAATTGCTTCGGTCCTCTATGGCTGTGTCACATTTTGTTACACAGCGATGCAGAGATATCGTAGCGCTCTGCCTCGCATTTGAACGTCGCCTTGTATTTTTGACGGTCGTGTTTACAAAGGAGCGCTGCTCCGAGTGAAGACGTAGATCAAACCAATCCTCGATCGCCGCAAAGGACCGATGGAGAATTCGGTGCCCAGCGGGCGGTCCATGTGCTCACGTCGCGGACAGATCCGGTTACGACCGAGCATGAACACGAAAGCGTAGCATAGCGGCTAGCGCACGCTACCGCTACGGCGGCGGAGGCCGAGACCTCACTGCGCAGGTGCGCATTCGTTCCGCGGGGACTGTTGCCAATGCCTCGCCGAGCATGCGCATTCTTTCCGCTGAGGGGCAACCTCCTCGCCCTCCCCGTGCGCGCATGCGCAGTCGGGTCCTGGTAAACCGCCGCCGTAGCGTTAGCGTACGCTAACCGCTATGCTAAAACTGTCTATTGTTACGTGGTGGCAGGACAGAGGACAGGAAATGTGATAGGGGAACGATGTATTTGCAGTATGTTTGCATGGCGGCCAACACAGAGACCGCGCAGGCAGCGGGCACACACACAGCTTCTCCGTCGTCGGAGTCTGGGAGGACAGCTATTTTCCCCGTCCCCTTTCGTCGTAACACACTAGCCCACATTTTATTAGTGTGCGCACAACCCCGACCCCCCCCCCCCCCCCCCCCCCCCCTCGCTGAGCGGTCGGAGACCCTGATTGCCAGCGGCCGCCTCGACGTCCAGCAACTCCTGGCGTCTAGGGTGTCGTCCACCCGTTCATTGCCCGGTTCCCCGGCCATTTTGGACCAGGAGAAACACTCCTACCTCTTGGCTCAAAGTTTCGTACTACTACTGCTTTTCATCGTCTTCTCGTAACAAGATTTCGCTTACACGAACATTTCTGGTTTTGCTTTATTGCGAGGCTTGGTTCCAAAGCCACTCAGATGTTCCTCCTCGAAACTCCGTGTGGCGCCGAGCCAGTCTTCTCGCCAAAAGGACGGGGTCACATCCGCCATAACCCACGAGCTGGTTGCAGCACGGTGAACGCTACGAGGCGTGCAAGGGCGCCTTCCCTGCGCAGCGCCAAATAGTGCGCTCATTGCATGTTCTGT
This sequence comes from Haemaphysalis longicornis, assembly GCF_048455015.1. Classification (NCBI taxonomy): domain Eukaryota; kingdom Metazoa; phylum Arthropoda; class Arachnida; order Ixodida; family Ixodidae; genus Haemaphysalis; species Haemaphysalis longicornis. Next base: position 128,709,370 of record NW_027526445.1, on the reverse strand, counting down.
TCCTGGATTCCGTCACTAAAATAGGCATTGTTGTGCATACTGATGCAATTTAAGACTCACTACGACGCCGTAATGTTGCTTGTTTGAGGCTGTCTGTTTAGAGGACTGCAATTTTTTTCTTTCCTCGAACAGAGAAAGTGCTGCGCGCTGGGTACTTTTTTTTAGAGAAGTAAAAAAAAAAAAAACAAATTGCAGAACTTAAGCTAGAGAGCATAAGACTACCCACAAGAAGGCGTCCTCGTTAGTCTTATACATTACATCAACATGCACAAGAATGCCTATTTTCGTGACGGAATCAGGAAAAAGAACGCGCTATAAGCGCACTATATCGCGCTGCGCAGGGATGACGCCATGGAACGCCTCGTGGCCGATTTCTTTTCGTGCTGTTATTTTTTCGAACGCTCATTCTGCTAAATGCGCGCGCTATAAATAGAACACAAGCGCGCGCATAAAGTGAAGGTAAATCCCATCCTCACTCGCATCGGCCGTCGCGTTCGTATGATGGATTCCTCCAACGCTCCCGAGAAATCGGTGCTCCCTTCAAGCTCCTTTCACAATTGGACGTTTCCCAAGAAGCTGTGGAAAATCGTCAACGAATGTAAGTCCGGCGCCATAGCCTGGTCTAAAGACGGCACGGCAGTTATCGTAAACTACCCCAAATTCCACTCCGACTACCTCGAAAAGCATAATGGCGTCTTCAGGACGAACAGCATCGCCAGTTTTCTGAGGCAGCTCAACGTATACGGTTTTAGGAGGGTCCACCCCCGAGTCAGCATGCTCGCCTACAAGCTTGGAAGCCCTGATTCGCACGTATATCGACACGAATTCTTCGTCAGAGACAAGCCCGACATGTTGTCAAAGGTGGTCCGCAAGACGACACGCCGCTGGCGCAGGAAACCAGATGGCGGCGAGCTGGGCTCCTCGTTGGGAGGATCGCGCGTGGAGCTTCCCAACCTAGGCCACGGCACTCCACCGCGCCAGCAGCCGATTCCGGTGAGGCGAGCCCAGGATCAACAGCTACGCGGTGCCGAGCCGGCACGCGTCGGGACGCCGCCCTCGCGTCCCAAGGACACCGCTGTCAACGCTGGCGGGACGCCGTCGGAAATGACGGGCACCACCAACGACGGCGCCCACAGTGTCAGCACTCCGGTGATACGTCGTGAAGACTCTTCCAGCGACACCGAGACTAGCGACACCGAGACCAGCGACACAGATACCAGCGACGACGAGTATGACTACAGCCTGTACGTCGACGCCAGGAGGGAACTCCGCAACGCGATGGCCCGGTCTTCTGCGTCGGCTGGCGGCGATGGGGGAATGGTCGACTACGACGCTTCGGATGTCTACGTTGACGGATGGGTCCAGCCAGCGGCGGCAGGCTCAAAGAGCCCGGCGGAGAGCCTCGGCAGAAGCACGGGGGCCCTACAGCTGTACCCGAGTCTGCTGCCGAGCGGCGGGCTGATGTTCCATAAGCGCGAGGACGAACGCCACCTTGCGCCGCCGATAGAAGACGTCGGCATTATGAACCACGAGGTCCGTCCCATCGGTGAATCAACAGACGATGAACTCTGTGAAACTCCTCCGTAGGTTTAGACGGACTTTAAGTCGCCGCTTTGCGACCAGGCTTTAGCTTAGTGCCTGGCTGGTGGCCATTTGCTATAGAACGTGAAGGCCGACTTGCCGCCTCTAACTATGTTGTACCTTGACCTCACTATGCTGCATGCGAGTTAGATTTTGTTGGCGCTCCATTCCCATGCGCCGTGATTACTTATATGGCATTTTTTACGTTCCCGTATAGCATTGTTCTTTTACGGTTTTCGCGGGTGTAACCAGTTGCTCGTTGAATTACGCTTACGCGCGTTGTTTAGAAACTGTAATGGTCTGTGGCAGTGGTTTGGGCTGCAGTGGCGCAGACGCTTTCGGCGATCAGAAGATACTGATATGCAATTAGTGCTTCGTCTTAGTATTACGGAGCCATAATTGAAAGCTAGTATTACATTGTTTTGATTCCTTGTTGAGCCACTTTCCTATTTGGAAGGGAATAAGAAGTGCAGTTTCAGTGTTCGAATAAATGTTTTCGCACAGCGGTCAATGTCTATGTGTATCGACTCTGTCTATGTGGCTACTCCATTTTACGCAAGGAAAGAGCGTGAATTCGGGGTCACGAACTTGGCGCTTTACTATAGTCCGGGTATATTTTACAGCGTGGCTACACTTGACTGCACTACTGCGCAACCAGTCCCTTTTGACAAGCCGTGATACAGGCACCCTCTCTGCCTAAGAACATGCAAGCGGGCTCCTAAAAAGTAAAGGAAGCTCACCTAATGCTTAAGACTAGGAGGTAGCGAAGCTGTACGCAACAGTAGCGTTTTTCCTCTTTTTCGCCTCACGGCGTTGTTTAAGCATCGCCGCTGTACGAGGGACCACAGCTGGATGTTCATATTCTTCTATCGCACACGGTTCTGCACCGCACGTGGCCTCCCCAGCCTTCCTTCGTGGCGCGCGCTTATCGCTTCGGCGGCGGCCTCCTCACCTTCCCCCGCACGTCATGCGCAGGGATACTGCGCACGTCTCCTTCCCCCCTCTCCTATCTCTCCCCGCCATAGGGCCGCTGGTCCTTGCCGAGCGCTTGCGGAAGGGTTGTGGTTTGACCTCTAGCGCTCAAGGGAAAAACTGGTCACCCCGCAAAGACTGCCCGAGGTAGTGTAGTGTAGCTTGCGCTATAAAATGGTCGCAATCACGCCCTGCGAACTTGCATGTCCAGAGAAACTGTTGTAAACCACTACAAATGCTGATGGGGTAGGATATAAAATGTTTTTCGTCGTCTACTCGGGCTTGTCGCTTGCGCTGGGCTTCTCTGGCGGCAAGTGCCAAGTCCTGCCTAGACTGACGCATGCGCTTGACGTTTTGGGGAGAACTGCTCTATTCAGTGGCGCTAGACCGGCCTGCAGCCTTCAAACATAATCAAGAAACATAATTTTTACAATGAACACATGGTGGGGGGTGTCCCATCGTTCACAGGCGCCTTCTCACCTGTAATGCGATTTCGATGCCTGTTTTTTGGTTTTTTAGAAACGAATACTGAGCTCTATGCTGTATTTCCAGTTAGACTGACCGTTACGACTGTCGCCACGAGTAGTCGTATTGGCGTGAATTTCAGAGACGTGGTCCGATGCACGTGCCATGCGTCGTAGGCGTCGCTCCGCCCACTGTTTCTGCTCCATGGTTGCCTCCCTGTTTAGGCGCACTCAGACCGATTTGGACATGTGGAAGAGGAATCCGAGCATGAAAAGAAAAACATTTATCAACTTGAAGTGAAAATGAATAGTGCTATTACGTTGTACATTTATTTGTTATGTGTTTAGTAAAGCGGTGTGGGAGCATTTAGCACCCTTGATTCCGCTCGTCCATGCTGTAGGTACCGCTGGCAACACGTGTCGATCAGGCAGAGCGCGCAGGGCTCGACGGCGGCAGCGACGGAGAGCTGCTCCCCACAAAATACTCGGAACTGCCACTGGCGCCTCCTCGGAGCTAAGGAAACTTTCTCAGTGACGACACCTTCGGGCTCTCACTGGCTGTGGCCGCACGATGGTCGCAACGATGGCACGGCTGCATCTGGCTCGCCAGTCGCACATCACGAGCAGCCTGTTCCGACCAGCGCACGATGCCAAAACCGGTCCTAACGACCACTCGTAACAAACAGCCGCACGCCAATCGCATGCCCTATAGTCGTGCATGTGCCTCGCGTTTAACGATCAGTCGTAACAATCAGTCGCATGCCGATCGCGTGCTCCAGTCGTGCATGTGTCTGGCGCTGTACTCTGAGCCGGCGTGGAGTGATGCGTTACGTCACGCGGCCTTGAGTGCTCGCTCCCCCACCCGACGGGAGCGGTTATGAAAAGCCAGTGGTGTAGCAAGAATTCTCACTCGCTTATATGAATAGGTTCGCCTAGGATGTAATATGCCTGAGCAAGGGCCCACTTTGTCAGGTAATCGCCCAAGTACCCACTATAGCAGCGCACTGATTTAGCGGCGGGTAACGGGATTGTGGTACTTTGTCTTTTTTTTTCTTTTTGAGTGCGGACACACAGAATGCCGATTCGGTGGAGGCTGCGACCACTAGTAAAAACCGCTCTTTATTCCACTGTAAAATAACTATATATATAGTTGCTCAACTCATTAGCCCGCCTTTCGCCCCATATTCATATGCTTTGCCACTCACCGCATGGGGTCAATATATGTCCCTCCGCCGTGTTAGCAGAAGGGGGGGGGGGGGGGCACTCGTCTCGTATAAAAATCAACGCGGTCAACCTACTGGTAGCAATTCGTATTGATTCTACTAGAACTGAACTCCGCATGTGCCGGGTTTCGAACCCATTATCGTTCAGTTGGGGACTATTTTGCCCAGCGTTAGATGGCAGTGCCCTTGCATGTAGATTCCCGGTTTTTACTGTAGTGGGCGCAGCACCGCAGACACATATATTGCGAATACTGAAAAATAAGGCGTATGCAGTCCATTGACTTCGAGCCGCTTGCAAAATCTTTATTGAAAAAGCCGGAGACGCTTCTTGCACGCCGGGCATTTGACGAATAACCTTCTGATTGGTAATAAAAAAGGACAGTAGCATAATACCACGCATGAGATTTGTCAAATTAACGAACACGATAAACCCGATAAAGGCCAAACACACTAATTAAAATCCCCAATAATTTAATTTAGCGCGCGCGAACGGAGCATAAGCACAGCAATTAGACAAGGAAAAAATCCATCGACAGGCAACACGACAAGCCACATCGCTAGAGGGTTACAGGTACAGAGAAAATTCTGGGTGAAAAGAGAATGACACGAACAAAAAAGAGCGCTCCTACTATGAGCCTTCGCTGAGGTGAGCGGCTGGCACTATACAGTTCAAGCAGCCTTCATTGTGGCTTCCATTTCCTTTCAACAATGACCAACTAGCATGACACGGGCCATAACGTGACGCGGTGACACAACAAGTCCCTGGCTGTCACGTAAAGAGGTCCATGCTTGTCCGCCGGGCACATCGAACTCGATGCTAGTGTGCATTCTTAAGGCGAAATATTGGAGGAATCATCATCTGACGAATCACCAACGGGGCGTATAGTAGGGTCCACCCTCAGGTAGTCTTCCACCGTCGGCATATGATTGAGTTCGTCGTCGCACCCTTGGAACATCGTCAGCACGACGCTGGGTGGTTGGTTGGGGTCCAGCAGGGTCGCCATCTCGCCGACGCGACTCTCTGACTGGCTCTCGGACTCAGTCGTACGCTGGATGAGGTCGTCGACTAAACTGTCCGAAGCCGCGTAGTCCGCCGCCGGCCGGCCGCCGCCGCCGGCCACCGATGAGGACGACTCGGTCGACGCCGACGCAGCTTCCTCCTGGACGACCGAATGTGTGCTGGGTTCCTCTTCATCACCGGTCTCAGTGTCGCTGGTCGAGTCCTCAGAGCTCCAGAGGCTGTCCCAGTAGGCGCGGTTGTATTCGCGGGCCGTCATGTCCGATGACGCTCCTCCAGCTCTTGTCGAGACGCTGTGCGGACGCGCAGATGGCCTCTCAAGGCGAGCCGTCTGTGCATCTTGTCGCTGGCTATCCAAGGCCCGCTTCGCCTCTGCCTGTGTCTGGTGCGATGACATGCCGTTTGCTTGGCTCCGCATTACTGTTCCACCTCGCACGGGCACGTGACGCAAGTGCGGTATTCCTGAGGAGGGCCCAGGGTCGTCGCCATCATCCTTCTGATTCATCTTGCCTTGAGCGCCTCCCTTCCTTCGAGTCACCGCTGCCAGCATCTCAGGATGGCCTCTAATGAAGGAGTCATTGCGAAACACGTGTAAATCGGGGCGAGACTGATGGCACACGGTGGCGCTGTATTGATAACTAACATTTCGGAACCCGTACAAGTTCAGCTGCCTGATGAAACTGGTGACGTTGTTCGTCTTGAAGAAGTCCTCCCGGTTTTCAAGGTAGTCGGATTGGAACTTAGCGTAGTCTATGACCACAGCGGTGCCGTCCATAGTCCAAGCAATCGCGCCGGACTTACATTCGTTGACGATTTTGAAGAGCTTCTGGGGGAAACTCAAAGCAAGCACCGACGGGTCTTTAGGCCTAGAAGAGCGTTGAGATTTCTTGGGCGCCTCCGTGGGATTCATGGGCGCTAGAACAAAGGAGCACGCGCAGGAGAAACGATGGGAACGCGACATGCGGCTGCACGTGCTCTCCTTCCGGTTTTTATTTGTTTGTTTCTCTAGAAAAGCCAAAGGGCGGTTAGTGCACGCGCGAGTGTCTCTTGTCTCGTTCGGTTGTTTTTAGGTGTTCAGCCATTGATGCTGCTCCCTCTCTGCCCGCTTTCAGCTTCCAACCAGCTCATGCCACGTCAGCTGCAGGTTACTGACGACGTCCAAAGCGTTCGGGCGGCCATAGCTCAACGCTTGCCCATGGCTGCCACTTAGTTGTAGACTATGGCAACACCACCGCCTCCCACGGTCAGCCGATGCGTTGTTGCCATGACAACACTAGCGATCCGCTCGCTCTGCCTGTGAGCGGCGCTGCAGCCATGATCATCTGGATGCTGCGGGATGTGCCGATGGCACCTGCCCGCCGAGCTTCTGACGCGTGCACAGCACAGGGCCAACAAACTCCTGGGTCGGCCCTTAAGGTCCAGCCACGGCTGGTGAATCGGGAGACGGCGGCATCAGGATCTACCACAAGATAAACTATACTCCTGGCACAGCACAAGAATAAATATATATCCCCCCTCTTCCTTCCAGGCTGCTGGATCTAGGTGGTGTGCATGATTTGAATTATACACCCCTCGGCCGTTTATTCACGGCGCACCGTGCCATAACTCTGGTTATTCGCATAAAGGCGCTGGCAGTATCGTGTAGGTTATCGCCACTATACACCGTGGCGGGAATATTTAATACCAATTATCCTGCATGGCGATCCTTTATCAGCAGTTGGTTCCCCAGAGACGACAGACAGGCTTCTTTATTGCGATGGTTATAACCGACTGCGGCTGCCTTAAAGTCGCACACGGGGCCTCACTCCACAATGGGCTGGCTCTCCAGGGATTCCCATCTGAACCCGACTATACAGCCGACTCACTCTATGCTAGAGGCCGTTTTAGCCGCGCTGCGGCATGCAACCTGTGCCTGATTCTAAAGTTGTTTGGAAGTGCTTCTGCAGTTGCGGCCTTGTCCCAACGCGAGCCGTGATCTGTTCCTTGCACATTTCCGACACTCGCCACTGTAGTCGCACCTGCCTATAAGCCTTGGTGTAACTGCGTTGGTAAATGCAGTTACACCAAGGCTTATAGGCAGGAGCAATCTCAATATGGCATAATTTCCACAGATGTATTGGAGGTTGTGCAGAAACTTCCCAAAAATATTGCTTCAAACGTCTTCATCGCAAGCCATGCACTTAAAGGCTGCGGCAAGAGAGAGAGAGAGAGAAAATACATTTATTGAGCGTCTAAAGTTGGTCTTGGGAGTGCTTCCTTGTTCACTGGAGCCCATATGACGTCATAGACCCGGTGCCCGGTCGACCAGCGCAAGTTGCGTCGCCAGTGAGGAGCTGGACATCAAAATCTCCCTTTTCTTTCTAAAAGAGGGGGTGGGGGGATGGCGGAGGAGGTTATTTTCTGAGCTGAAGTCGCACTGCCCAGTCCTGTGGCGAAGCGATTGGCCCGGCGAAGGTCGTCCATCCCGAATGGACGGCAACTTCTGGTCAGTGACAGGAAGACATTGAAACCCGTATATGCCGTAGTGTATCCACTGACCGTTCGTGTCTCCTTGACCCAATACCTCGACTTGTCGTCAATAAAAAAACGCTTCCCAAAATTCATCCCACACACGTAACAGATATGTGGACTTGCTTCGTTTGTGGACTTGCTTCGTCCTTGAGGCCATACAAAGCGCTCTTCGTAGCGCTCTAGCGATGCAGCCTATCGGCTTTACATGCCATGTCCAGGACAAACTTGAAGGTTATGGAAAGCTTACTAGCTCAACCACTGCGAATATGCCTGGGCCTTCCAAAATTCACCTCCACGATAGGAAGCCTAGTGAGGCAAGGTGATTTTATTGCACCACACTCCTTTCACAAAAATTGTTCCGTACTGGCTTTCGACATGTCTCTCGATGCTTCGCTCATCCATTGGCTGCCGCTTCTGCATCTCGCGAGGAGCACGTACTGCCATCTAATTACCTCCGACCAAAGCTGCCTGCTACTCCAGCGTGGTTGTACGAAGCATGGGTTGTGTGCATTACCGTATCTGGATTAGGCAAAACGTCGTCCATGCCCGTATCGGCCTTGGCGTATTTTGTACTGAAGAATATTCACGCTCGACCACATCTACGTAAGTGTACACGGATGGATCTGTGTCTTCGGCCTCTTTGGCAATCGGCGTATGGAATCCGTAAGCGGGATGGTCCATTAAAGAAAAGCTCAGCCGCAGAACAACTGCCACCGCCACTGCGCTAGCAGCTGTCAGAGCAGCACTAGTAGAAGACCCACTCGGCGGTGGGTAATTCTTTCCGATTCCCGGCCAGCCTTGCAAGTCATTGACTGCCGGCTCACATGGCTGCCCGCTGTCAAGGCCCTCCGGGCACGCATCGCACAGGTGCTCCAAGGGGTGCGGCAGCTTCTGTCACGAGGCAATGGCTGCTCACACCAAGTAGCGCAGCGCGTGTTCCACGGCATGGTCTCCGCAGCTGTGCTGTACGCGCTTCCACTCGCCTACCTGGGACCACGACGCTGGCAGGACCTGGAGATCGACCAACGCCGCGCTATCCGCCTCTGCCTGGGCCTCCCCTCCACGTCGCCGGTTGCGGGAACTTACACCGAGGCGGGCACCTGGCCCATCGAGATGCGGGCCTTGCAGACGGGGCTGCGGCACATCCAGCGTCTGCTGGCCGTACGTGAAGGGGCTCCGCTCCTGCAGAGGTTCCGTAGCCAGCCCAACTCGCACATGGGAGCGCTGCTCACTATCTTCGAGGAGGGCATCGAGGTTCCGAACCGACCCTGTCTGGAGCCGCCACAACCAGACACCGGGGAGGCCCTGCAGATCACCACGACCCTCCGCGGGGTCCGCAACAAGCGGACCACACCACCCCAGGCCATCCGCCAAGAGGCGGCCGTCCTGCTGCAGGACGAGCTGAGCAGCTACCTGCATCTCTTCACGGACGGCTCCGTCAAGCACAGCACGTGCGAGGGGGCGGCTGCGTGCGGCGTGGTGCCTGAGCTGGGAGCCAGCCGGAGCTGCCGCCTGCCCTTCGCCACTTCCTCCACACGGGCGGAGCTGGCAGCGCTGCACCTGGCCGCCGACCTCCTCCTCGAAAGGGGGCCCCATAACCACCCCGGGGCGGTCATCCTCACGGACTCCAGGACTGCCCTGCTGCGGCTGCACGCGGCCGATCAACCCACCAACAGCAGCGGCTACCCGGAGCGCTCCCTTGCAATCAAGCTGCGCACTGTGGCCTCCCGAGGCTGCGACCTGCGGCTCCACTGGCTGCCGGGCCACAGTGGCATCCGGGGCAATGAAGACGCCGACGCCCGCGCCAGGGAGGCCCACCAGGAGGGCACCCCAGTCTCCCAAGACGTCACCGCGTTCGACGAGGCCCGCACTGCCCTGGCCCGCATGGTGCAGACGATGCACCCCGACCCTCGGGTCGTGAGCGGCCTGGCGCCAAAACCGTTGCCCGCACGCATCAGCAGGGACGCCCGCTGCCTGCTTCTCCGCATGCGGCTGAACTGCTGCAATGTGGCGGAGCGTCTGCACCGACACGGGCGCAAGGACTCCCCTACATGTGCGGACTGTTCCGAACTGGAGACGCTCGAGCACCTACTCTGCTTCTGCCCCCACCACGCGGGCCCGAGAGCAGAGCTCCACCGAGCGCTCCAGCGTCGAGGCCTTCCCAGCGCCGACATGGAGGACCTTCTGTTCCCGAAGGGACCTGCGGCAACCCAACGGGAAGTCTTCACTTATCTGCTTCATTTCCTGGAGACGACCGGCCTTACGCAGCGGCTGTAGCCCGGAGTGCAGTGATTGACTGGTGTGCCCGGACTGACAGCGTTCTAGGCCTGACAGCTCTCTTTACACCTCTCTCTCTCTCTCTCTCTCTCTCTCTCTCTCTCTCTCTCTCTCTCTCTCTCTCTCTCTCTCTACTTTATCCTATCACTTCCCCTCTACTTCCCTTCCCCTGCACTGGGTTGTATGCAGGTGAGCTCCCTGCCGAGCTCAAAATATCCCCAGTGAATTTCCTTTCATTTTCCCGTCGAAAACCACAACCACCGCAAGTTCTAAATAAGCCGCCTGATTGCCGGAACCAACTTGTCTGGGATTTGAATAAAATTTTGAATGAATGAATTTGAATGAAATGGGAATTGAATGAAATGAAATGAAATGAATGAAGTGTCGTGCGGGAAGGACATTAAATTTGCCGTCAGTGGTTACCAGGTATAACGGGCAACATTTTCTCCGAAGCGGCCGCCAAAGATGCCCCTGACCTAACTACACCGTTGGAATCCAGTTTTCCAACGAGGATAGCAAGGTCGCTGCGTTTGACCTAGGATGGAAACTCCAGCTGTCGTCTTGGAACCTCTGAGAAAGTATGCGCCCCTCTACGTAATAGAACCTAAGAGCGATTTCCGGCATCCGCGGGGTCTACCCAAGCGCACTGAAGGCGTGATAAACCGTTTGCGACTTAACGTTGCATACACCCGAAGGTTGTCGTTTAAGTTGGGCTAGGTAGAATCGCCAATGTGTCCCGCGTGCTCAACTACTGAAAACATTAGGCACATTTTGAGCCGCTGACCGCGATATGCTAGCCAACTGGCAACAGCATCGAAGGCACTTGTGCAACTCCGACGTGGGAGTGCTGTAGAACTTTCACACTTCCTTAGACTCTGGCGAAACCATAACGAGGCAGTGCTAGGGACAAAAACTCTGCTTACTTTTCTTGCCGAAACAGGGCTTGAAGAGGTCCTGTGAATCATCTGAAAATATACATTTTATATATGTGCACATCTCCCCCCCCCCCCGTTTTTGTCCTTTCTCTCTTTCCATTTCCCCCATTCATCTCACTGTATTCCCCCCCATCTGGAGTAGCACGCCCTACCGTTAGTGGGAGTGACCTCTTCAGCTGTCAATAAAGGTTATCTCTCTCTCTCTCTCTCTCTCTCTCTCTCTCTCTGTATAGCACGTTAATGCTACGATAATATTACAAGCCACTCATGCTCTATTCGTTGATGAGATGATTAGCGTGCATATTAAGAGGATGAGGTTTGAGTGAGTGCTTAGGATATACATTCTAAAGGCGATGATCTATGCAACGCCAGTATGATAATCGGCGTTGAAGCAGCCGCAATCAGCTCTAGACCGTTTGGGAAACACCAGAAAAGAAGACAAGCTCGCAGTGCAGTAGCCGCATCGCGAAAGCATCCAGAGATAAGCCGGAATGATGTTACAGCTTGACAAAGAAACCTTATTAATATTGTCATCATCACCATTATCACCATCATCGTTATCATCATCATCATCAATAACAGCCTGTCCACTTCAGCAAGAAGGCCTCTTCCATTCACCTCATACCGCTTCTATCTTTCGCTCCCCGATTCCATTCCGTTCCGCCAAATTTTCTTGTTTCGTCCCTCCATTGAGTTATGGCCTTCCCCTTATCCTACAACGGTCTTTCGGTAGCCACTCTATAACCCTGGCGGTCCACTGACATGGGTGGGTAAAGCTGTTTGATAATATAAGCGACATTTTCTTTTCTTGCACCCAAATGAAATACGATCTTTTCTGACTCCTTCCGTCTCTTCTGCGGTTACAAAATAACTATCGGCAGTCTCAGATGAATACAGCCAGAGTTGGCGGCCACTCTGCCCCTCTCCACCCCTCGCAGACGAATCGTGATGTGGGGGAGAGAGAGAGAGAGCGAGAGAGAGAGCGAGAGAGAGATAGAGAGAGATAGAGAGAGAGAGAGAGAGAGAGAGAGAGAGAGAGAGAGAGAGAGAGAGAGAGAGAGAGAGAGAGAGAGAGAGAGAGAGAGAGAGAAGTCTTTATTAGGCGAAAAAATGTGAGGTGGTTTCCTCGTCTGGAAGTGTATGGGTAATCCTTGCGCTGGCTGGTTGTACAATCAAGATAGCCTGGTCGTCGGGGCGCGGGCCGGATAACACTCTCCCACTGCTCGCGGGAAGGGTTTGGTATAAGGGTAAGGTCAGGGTTTCTGCCGCACGAGTGCTGCCCCCCTCCCGACCCTCACCGTACGTCCGCAAGGAAACTCAACCACACCCTCGGCCACATGCTCATATAGCACTTTCACACTGTTTTCCACTGAGGTTCCTAATTAGCGGCTTCGCGTGGAGAGCGATATGATCGAAGTTGTCCACAGGCATTCACGGCTGCAGGGCCGGGGCCCTCGGGAACTTCTAGACCCAACAATGATGGCGGCTTCGTTGAGCTTCGTAGAAGGCTCGCAGAAGCTTCGCAGACTCTGGTAGCGCTTATTGCGGCTTCGTAAGACTCGTAGAAGCTCCGTAGACTTCGTAGACTCTCAACTAATGGCTTATCCTCATTGGTGGAGTTCGACACCTCCCGCCTGAATGGTCGGTGGTGTTGACGTTTATTTTTAAACAAAGCTTTCTGCCTCTACCAGCCAAAGGGTTCTGTCGTGGCGTGCGGTAAAAGAAACTCCCAACGCGGCTGGGGAGGCGGAGCGCGCTTTTCACTCACGGAGCACAGTGCAGATGGCGCGGTGATAGGGTGCATTCCCCAGAATTCCCGTGCTCGCCCCGGTGGGCGTGTCGGCGGGACTCTTCCGTCGGATTTGTCGTCTGCTTTATCGGCGGTGTTGGGCCTGTTTTGGCGCAGCTTTGCGTACCGGAATTGCGCTGTTACTTCGCACGGCTTGATTAACTTGTTGGACAGCACCTCCTGGGTAACCCGGACCCAACAGAATTAAGTGGTCGTACGGCAGAGATACGTTAAGGATTGCTTTGCAGGGCGGGAAAACAAAATGTAGAGACCACTTACAGACGTCTGGCCGCTAGAGAAACGCCACCTTCTGCACACTGCTTGCCACGAATGGGGCTGCGTTTTCTAAATTGCTCAATACCAATTCGGCTGTGTTTTAACAGGTATTACGACGAATGGAGCAACTGGTTCTGATAAAAAGCCATTGTAAAAGTTCCCTCAGCTTTCTAGCAATTCTTAGACTTACAAAACTAGTTATTTAAAATCTGTATAAATGGGAATCACTAAGCACATGCCGGATTTGTTTCGGTGTCTGCGCTTGTGTCACGCGGTGGTGTAGCCCCGAGCTAGCACATCAGGATTGCTAGGTTCCGCTGTCTCACCCTTCGAAACACGCTCCTCTCCGTTCTCTTCCGACGCACGGCCGGGCTACAACGGCGGCTTCCGCCTCTCGAGTCCGGCCGTGGCCGACGCTGCTGCGTTCGGGACGGCGCCCCCGTGAATCCGGGGTAACGGCTGGCAGAATCTCTGGTTTCACTCTTTCTAGAGCCACGTGTGTGAGTTCAAGTGACGTCACATGGGCAATTGCCGTGGGTGTCATTTAAAGCTTTGCTTTCCAACCACCTTCACAGCGTGGATTGGAGCCGATTTTTTCTGTTCACGTCACAAGACGGGGTCCGCACATGAGCAGAGCGGCACCTGAACCCTCCTCGAAGCGGCACTTGGACTTCCGATCGCCTGCTGCCCTTCCGCGGCTCACTTCGTTATAGGGATCTGAAATATGGACGATTGGATGATTTTCTACCTCGGTGAAAAACCAACATGGTGCAACCGACTAAGAATGAGATACGGATAGAGCACTGGGGTTCTTTCATCGTCTGCTTCTGAAAAGTTTTGAAATAAAAGTTAGGTAGTCTACGCGGCTGCAATCGCTGCGCAATTGTCAAACAATTCCGGTAGCGTGTTACGACAACGTGCTCACTGGATACTTGCAAGGATTATATTTACCCTTTGGGAGATTCTTTCCGAATTTATACTTTTTAAGCCGATACTTCCTACGCTACGTAACCACGAACATTTTGTTTGTGCCCTGCACCCGAATCCACCAGAAATTGTGTATCATGAGCCTGATCAATAGTGGGTTTTTGACTCAAAGGTTGAGCTATAAGTGATGAGGGCTGGTGATCGGTTATTGTGGATGGGGGGACCTAACCTGAGGAAGGTTACAGGAGGGGAAAAGGGATAAGGATAGCGAAGGGAATGGCCGGGGGATAGGAAAAAGGAAGACGAGTGTAGACTAGGGTGAGAATTGCACAGGAGAAGGAATGGCGATTGGAGTACGTGAGTATGATGTGGGGGAGAGGAGAATATTGGAGGGAGGGAGAGTAAAGAAATATACTCCGATCAGTAACCATCACCCATATGTCCCCACTGCGGAAATGTCGGCACCATCTGCTACACTATGTGGGCGTGCCCCTTAACCCTCACCCCTAACCCCCTTTGTTGGTCAATTGGAGGCAGCCTTGGGCGGCTCTGACCCCCGGGTCCAAATAGCCCTGGTGGAACGGGCTGCCGAAGTCACCATTCGCCCCTGAATTGCATACTGCAATAAAGTTAATTCCGCCCCCTTCCATTACGAGGCGCCTATTAGGACTGCAGGGTCAGCTTGTTTGGTTTTCCATCTTTACAATATGAAGGAATTAAAAATTCTGTTGCTAAAATTAACGCGTTCCATAAAGCAAAGATGAAACAAAATGAACAATGATGAACGAAGATGAGCAAGGATGAACCCGTGAAACAAAGATATAAACAATTATATAAATAAACTCCAACAACAAGCAAGCCTGAAACGCGCCCAGTTCTGTGGGTGCGTGCCGAATTTGATCATGGTATCACCATCGTCACCATCAACTGAATATTTGGCGGGAAATGGCGTATCGGCGCACGGGCGTGCACACGAGGCGCGTTCACCCCGAGGTGCGTGAAAGGAAAGAAGAAGCCGTCCTGCCTCGAAGCTGGTCGCCACTTGGCTCCACTCCCTGTGCCACCAGCGCTTGAGAGGTAAGCGCGGGACGGCATTGCTGCTACCATGTGTGATACAACTTCTCAAGCGGGACTGAATGTGACCTGACGCTTTATTCGAAGGTACCGAGGGAGGCAGCTAGCGTAGTGTCGGAGGAAGGAATGAGGGGAGCCGGCCATCGTAGCGAGAGAAAATGGCGCAGTCAAGTCGTCTCCGCTGCGGACTCTCACGGCGCAAATAAATCGCTTTGAAGGAATGCGATTACAGAACGGCTGGCTTTCGGATTGTGTGTTCTGAACTGACGTAGTACGTTTTGGTGTCATGGCTGCGGACGCTGCAATATTGTTCACAGGAACACATGGCTGGTCAGTTATCGCGTTGTATAAATAGCAGCGCTACTGAGTATATCCCTACACAGTATTGATAAGGCGTCTTGTACGCACGACGCCCATTGCTTGGTTCCAAAAGTGGCGCTTAAATTCCTGATGGAACAAAAATATGAAAATATCAGCGTACAAGTCTCGAATTTATTTTACGATGGTAGTGTATATTATCACGGCAACCGTGAGAATTACCATCAGAAATTTCTTAACGGCAGTCGCCTCTCATTGGCTAAGCACGCTACCCAGAGATTCTATGGGATAAATATTCCCTAAAAAATTCGTTTTTGCTGATGCCCCTGTAGCGCTGTGGTATAGTACTTGGGTTTAACCTAGAAGGCTCCGGTTCGAGTTCGGCATTGCGTTTTTTTTTTGTTTTGTTTTTTTTGTTTTCTTAGCTTTCGGAATTTTTTGGTCATCGTGATTTTGTTAATGCTTTTTTTTTACTCCGGTTTTTACTGTATCAAGAGATCGACGCACAGAACTTCTAGAATGGGTTGAATTACGTTTAACGTTTAATATAGGTCGTGTTCTGTGTCGTTGGGCTGGGTTAGGTTAGGTTTGTAGCAGTTGGGCTGGATTTTGGTAGGTTAGGTTAAGTTAGGTTACGTTACGTTCGGTTAGGTTACGTTGGGCTCGGTGCGGTTAAATTACGTTGCGACGCAATATTATTCCGCAAATTTTAGGCCAGCCAGCTTTTATGGAAACTGCCGTGAGATTAGATGCAGCCTTTTGCAAGTGCAGGGAGATTTGTGCATACTCCGGCCGCTATAGGCGGGGGGGGGGGGGGGGGTGGGGAGCAGTCTATCGTTAGGTTTGATTGTTCCCAACTCCTTATGGACTTTGCTTTTGAAGAAATACTGTTATGATACCTCTAGTGTGTTGCGCTACGGGCAGCCCCAAAACTGCTTAATTATTCTCGTGGAACATGCTTTAGCACAGCATTTCTAACGCCTACGTAATTCACGTGCAGACACGTATTAACGGTTGCTCATTAGAGCTGCCGCACTAGGTGGTTTCTCATAAGCAACGCTCGCTGCAAATATATCACGCGCACAAAAAAAAAAAAAATGGCCGCAGGTCGGCCTCCCTGGTCGGTCATAGTTTATCTTATTACTCGAAAATGTGTAACGAGTCTTTGCTAACCGCACGTTGCGGTGAAGATCTGAACTGAAAAACAGTGTTAGTACGGGCTTGTTTGTACATACTTAGTTCGATAACAGCGCTAGGACAGGACACAGAGGCGGCGACACGGGGCTAGGCGCTAACAACAAAGGGTTCATTTCGCCGCAGCTGAATATATACCCTGGAAAATAAAAACAATAAAACACACAAACTCATGACGAAGGCAAAGGGGATTACAATCCATGACTTAGGCAATCGTGCTCCTTTCTATGCAAGTCAATCGACGCCATGCTGACGGAATTGTCATTTCGTGTATGGATTATGTGGGCCTAAAAGATTTCCCTGGTGCGTTGCTCCTCACATCTTTTTAGTACACATGTCTGTTCGAGTCTTGGCGTGCATCCACACTTCGTACAGTGAAGGGCTAGATTACCGCCTTTTCCTGTTTGTTTGTTTTTTTTTTGGTTGCAGGCGTGTTCCCGTAGCCGGTCATTTAGGCAGCGGCCTGTTTGGCCCGTGTATGACTTGACGCAGGACAGCGGTATGTCGTACACTACCCCCGATGAGCACTCCACGAATCTCTGTGCGTCCCTCTTAGAGCAAAGCCTCGTGGAAGTTTTTTCAGCATTTACTCTGCTGCACAGGCCGCTTAAATTTTGGGGGGCGCTGAACACTACATTGACACCGACTGGAGCAGCAACCTTCTTGAGTTTGTGGGAAACCCCGTGAATATATGAAACGACAGCCCATTTTTTCGTTCTGTCTCTTCGCGCTCGCGTCACCCAGTCTCGTGTCGCCTCCTCTGTGTCCTGTCCTAGCGCTGTGATCAAACTAATAAAATCTGAAGTCGCCCCAATGTAAAAATTGGTGGGCCAGCAGTAAATATCACCTGCTACACGAACTGAGGTGCAAGCACATACGGCTGCCCTGACATCTGGGATGATGTCACAGGAGCGCGTGAATGGAGCCCTCGGAGCAGCGCGCGTTGCCGACATCAAGAAGCTGGCGTAGTTTCGCATTAGGTTAAAAAGGAATATGCGCTACGCTAACATTTATACTGCTTGCGACGGTAAAACGATGCATGGTCGGGGTTTATTGTGACACAGTAAGGACGCTAAGCCACTGCCACTTATGCCTGCGCAGGGTTAATATAACCAATGGATACGGAGGCGCCAAGGCTGGACGCCGAGACCACAGCGTCGGTGACGGACACAGGCCTTGCCCAGTCGCCGACCGGCAAGAAAAGGCGAGCCAAGAAGTCCAAGAAGCATGCCCGCAAAGGTACGTGTGAGTGTATCGCGAGCGTGGCTCTAGTTTTCCGGTCACGCCATACGTGTACAGCTCGGACCGGATAGGGCACATACAGAACCCGTCATTGGGGTAGCTGACGCATAAAAATTCATCAGAAATTAAGAGAATATATACTAATGCGTAGCATTCTTATGCCGCTTGTCTTGGGGGTGTCTTGAGGACCATGTAACCCCTGCAGGGCGTTACATGCTCCTGGCTGGGGAGGTACTCGGCAAAGAATTCTACGCATTAAAAACACGAAAGCAGAAACACGCTGGCTAATTGAACGGACACACCGCTGGCCATGCTAATTGAACGGACTGGAGGATGCAAACACCTGGGTGGTCTTTGTTGGCAGGTCCCACTACTGCACGGTGAAGATGGAGGGAGAATGTTTAATTCCGTGACAAATAGAAACGGTGTGTTCTAAAACTATTTATTAATTAATAATTAACTAACTATTAATGAATCAATTAATTAATTATTGACTGCTTTATTACCATGAAGCGTGCTGAGTGGTAAGGAAACCATGAATTGAGCGTGTCCCATTGTTCATTGAACCCCAAATAGCCTCAACTGCCGTATGTAATACGTCACGATAGAAACACCACGGTTTAATATTACATTTTGTAACACGCGCAAAGTCCAATCATGGTTTTATCATCAGCGTTGCGTGATTTGTCGCGTGAGCCGAGGCTTTGCAAAGTTCTAGGAACGTGTTCCCGTGCCTTCCGGGACCCAAAATACTGCTTGCGCAGGCCCTTTTTCTTTAAAGAGGGCTTACTTCAATGGTTCCCGAGATAGGCGGAGTTACGGGACTTCAAGCTGAAGACCGTCGGTGTCCTCGCCGTCTTGACGTTAACCGAGCTCCAGCTGCCACAGTAATGATTTCGTAAATCCCCCAATTTTTATTGGCTGCTACGTCAATGTAAACGAAATTCTCGCGCACCCAATGAGCGGTCGTAACACGACTTAGATCATTCTGCCTGGATAGGGTATTGTTTCCTAATGTGTAGCCTAAATGCTTTCCGAATCCGACCCGCAGAGAATCGCAGCTAATAAACAAGCGCACACTGCTTTGGCGGTGACCTCTGCAGGGACGGCAAGTGCCCTTGTGCTGGCTAGAAAACGTTTGGTTGCACGATGGGAGTCAAGGAATTATGTTCAATAGAACTAAAGGTAGCCTGATCATTACTTCAGTCAGCAGGAGTAAGAAAAGGGCATCATTCCGGCGTAAACAAACCGGTACATTAATTAGGGAATTGTTTAATACGAGAGCACGAAAGACTGTTTTGTCGCCAAACGCAATGTTGTAAAAGGAAAAGGTCCGGTCGGTCCCTACGGATTTTTTGGCATCAGTTATGAAACATTTGCAATTGTCTGCAGTTCTCAGCATCCATTCACCACTACCTGTATGTTATATAAATTTAGGGCTTAACAGTGCCTTTTTTGTAGCTGCCGAAAGAATGAAGGGATGGTAAGGACATCCTCTGGCCGCATTATATATGGCACCGTTTATTAAACTCTTTTCATTTCTGCCTCAAGAGGCTGAGGATTGCCGGTGCAGAGCTCGACATTTATTTACCACATCTCTAACTGCATCCCTCCGGCGCCACATTATGCACACTTCACTCTGCATCGCTCGTTAAACTCCAGCTGGCTATTCACGCCGTCATTAATTTGACACGCACTGAGCACTGCCCAGTGTTTACGGTGCGCCATCTTCTCCCATCTGCTTTTCCTCTTCAGGCAAGAAGACCCAGCCTTCGACGGCGGGGAACGACGTCATGTTTTCGCGGAGCCCGTCGGAGAACAGCGAAGAGCAACTGGACGACACCTGTGCTTCCGCCCACGAGCTGGCGGCAGCGTCGCACCCCGAGACTGGTCAGCCGCTTGCCGCACCTCAGCTCGCACAGTCGGCCGTTGAGGCCGGCAACAAGGACGCCTCCAAGGGGTGAGGAAACGATGCTTCGGCAAGAGGGGCAGGAAAGCTGATCGGTCTCGACATGCTTTTGGTAAAAGGAACGAACATGTATCATGGGTTGTCATTTTGGGTCCGCGTTGCTTGAATTGGCAATATGAGAGCAGAAATTTCATGCGATAGCTTGCGGAGGTGGTTCGGAAGACCCAAAGTCGCTACGCAGGGAAACATTGGCGGTGCACAGGCGGTGTAAATATTGTCACGAAGCCAAAGACGACGGAGTTGTCTTCAAGGAAAACAAGTTTATTGAAACAAACTTGTGCTCCCCTAACAACTAAAAGATTACACAGGCGGCGAAGCAGCAGTCAACAAAGTGACGTGCGCAGGCGAGCGTCGGCGAGTCGAATGGCGCGCCGTCTGCTCTGCGGGCATTTAACTCTCGGCGCGAGGGTTACTCGGACAGTCGAATTGCATCCGGAACACTGTGGATCAACGAAGATAATTCTAGGCTGGTGACGTTAGTTCGAAACACTGTCTCCCAATCAAAGGAGATAACACGTGCGGCAGAAAAAATGGAACATGCGCATCACTTGGCCTACGGATAACACAGGTAACATAGCCCGGCGCAGCCGGTCGGCAAAAACAAAACATAAACAAACATACCCAAAGCATGGTTCGTGGCAATATATCATTTCCAAGAACCGCGCAAACCTTATAACGAAAGGAAAATAGGACGCACCAAGGCATGGCTAACCTTCGAATGTGCTTAACACGTAAAGCATTTTAACGTCTCAGTTTTAACCAGACGACTCTTCGACCGGGCATGATGCTGCCCACAGTTCCCACATTCAGTTTTGTTCCCTATGCACACTCCTGCGGCTCCAACACACTACAGGTGTTCCCGTACTCAACGGAAGAGGCATAATAGAAGGTCGTACAGCTCCAGCTCAGGTGATTTCTGTACTTCCTAGGCTTTACGAGCGCAATCAAAATTCAAGTTTTCCGACACGCATATTTAAAAAGAAACCTCACAGAAGCAACGCGGGCAACACACGGAATGTCTGGATGAACACAAGGAATGTAAGAGTGGAAGTAAGCAACAACCTTAAAGAGAGATATTGCATCAACGAAAAACCAGACATTTTTGCAGTTTTCCTGATATTCCACAGTGAGTTTCGCCTATTAGCTCCTCTGTGCGCTCGTCGCGGCGTCGGCAATTCACATCGCAGTGTTCTAAGAGGGGCCTAAGCACTGCTGACACGTATGTTGGATAATTATTGTCCAGCTCTTTTCACTACTCATTTAAAACTGAGCTCTTTTGCTCTGCCGTACGCACATCTGATCTGATTACTCTCCTCAGTAATGCAGAAGTACTGTTGTGCACGGTTGATTACTTTTTATCTCTGTCATACATGACTTCATATCAAACCGGAAAGGAATTCAATGTAAACAGAAACTAGCTGACGAGTAAGCTGATTGAACTGCGCTCACGCACTGAGACTCCGACGCTTCCTTACCAATCTTGCTCTGGCAGTGCGCGCTCTCCTCGTAAGATAGGAACGGCGTTGGTCTAGCGGTCAGGTAAGCGATAGTACGTTTACGGAGCAGTGCACCCACCACTAACCTTCCCCGCTTCGCTCCTCACCGGAGGTCGACGGACTCGCTCACGATTCCACTCACTCAGCCTCAGTTCAGTTTAAACTCACGCGTGAGGTTGAGTTTGAATGAGCGTGAGACAAGTCTACCACCATGAGGTTGAGCCCGAGTGAGTTTAAGTACGTCTGAGCGCGAGTGAGTTTGAGCCTGAGTGATCCCGAGTGAGTTTGAGCCCGAGTGAGTGAGTATACTTCTGAGTCCGAGTGAGTTTGAACCCAAGTGATCCCGAGGGAGTTTGAGCCAGAGTGATCGCGAGTGAGTTTGAGCTCGAGTGATCCCGATTCAGTTTGCGCCCCACTAATCCCGACTGAGTTTGAGCCCGAATGAGTGTGAGTACTGCTAAGCCGAGTGAGTTTGAGCCCAAGTGATCTTGAGTGAGTTTGAGGCCGACTGAGTTAGAGTACTGGTGAGCCGGAGGGAGTTTGAACCAGAGTGATATCGGTTGAGTTTGAGCTCGAGTGATCCCGATTCAGTTTGCGCCACACTGATCCCTGGTGAGTTTGAGCCCGAATGAGTTTGCGTACCGCTAAGCCCGAGTGAGTTTGAGCCCAAGTGATCTTGAGTGAGTTTGAGGCCGACTGAGGTCGAGTACTGGTGAGCCCGAGGGAGTTTGAGCCAGAGTGATCCCGAGTGAGTTTGAGCTCGAGTGATCCCGACTCAGTTTGCGCCCCACTGATCCCTAGTGAGTTTGAGCCCGAATGAGTTTGAGTACTGCTAAGCCCGAGTGAGTTTGAGCCCAAGTGATCTTGAGTGAGTTTGAGGCCGACTGAGTTCGAGTACTGCTGAGCCTGAGGGAGGTTGAGCCAGAGTGATCCCGAGTGAGTTTGAGCTCGAGTGATCCCGATTGAGTTTGCGCCCCACTGATCCCGAGTGAGTTTGAGCCCGAATGAGTTTGAGTACTGCTAAGCCCGAGTGAGTTTGAGCTCTAGTGATCTTGAGTGAGTTTGAGGTCGACTGAGTTCGAGTACTGGTGAGCCCAAGGGAGTTTGAGCCAGAGTGATCCCGAGTGAGTTTGAGCTCGAGTGATCCCGATTAAATTTGCGCCACACTGATCCCGAGTGAGTTTAAGCCCGAGTGAGTCTGTCCAAGTGAGACTGCATGAGACAGCTTGAGACTGCGTGGCGCTAAGTCTGTGTGAGACTGAAAGAGCTGAGCTGGCATTCGTGTGGGTTTGGGGCTCACTGAATTTGCTCCGGCGTGAATACAGGTCACAGTTATGGACATAGGGTTTAATACTACAGCCGAAGTAAACCATAGATTCAAATGAGCTAATGATGTTATTGCGTAGCCCATGGCTATCTGCTGATCTTGTCTATTCCAAGTGAATGAGGTCCCTATTCGCCGCAAATGATTTTGGGACCCGCCATGCTGTTGCGACTGTGAGCGAGGGCATGCCTTCCTGGACACCAAGTACAAGAGCGGCAGTGGAATGAAACGGAGTAACGCTGTCGTGGCTCACGGTGGTAGTTGTTCTACAGTTCCTAATTGGTATATTACGCTAGGAGGGTGCGACTTTTTGTAGCGCAAGCTACATTGGCCGAGTTTGAGCAGTTTCGCGTGGACCTTGAATTGCCGTGCTGCGCAAGACGAGGACCATTGGATTGGATTGTATTAAATTGGATTGTATTGGATTGGATTGGAAATCCAAACCAATTGGAGTACGGGTTTGTAGAGAATTTGGTCTGCACATTCGCCGGTCTGCGCATTCCAGAGGAACGACGTCATAGCCGCGGCAGACGCACTGGCGCCGGCGCGTGCCCAGCTGTGCGCCTCCGTTGCGCAGTAGCAAAGTCTGACGCTACGCCGGAGCTGCTTGATAGCCGTTTCGCGTGGCTCCTGGAGAGCCGTGCGGCACATGCGCGAGGAGCAGTGACTGGACTGGACTGGATTGGATTGGATTGGATTGGATTGGATTGGATTGCTGGACCTTAGCTCACGCTACGTATATCCTGGCATAGCCGAGCTAAGCCAGTGCTAATTTTTTCAAGTCGTCTGTTTCAGGTTTCCAGCACGATACGATTGTGCTAGGGCTGCACCCGCTAAGTTTAGGCATGCGCGTTCGTTTGTGGTTAGTTACCTGAATTGCATAACTTGCCTGATGTCTGGGCAAGTGTTTGCGCCATCTTGACGGCAGCTATGCAAGCTGTCAGCTCATTTTCATGAGTCGCTCATGGGCTCGGGACTCGGGCTACTTATGAGGCGGTGCCTGATCTTCAAAGGTTTCTTGTAGAATTTTCATGACGATCATCGTATTACTGACTATAACATACACAAACAACTAGTCGAGCGTAATCCGTTCACATCCGCGATTTTTATCGATCCAGCCAAAGAACGGAGCTCGTTTTGTTAAAACGCACTTATGTGCTTTGAAGGCGGAAGCCGGGCGATATTTATCAATAACTTTACTGCTACACAGTGTTTCCGTTTCTTTTTTCGGGTTTGTCTCTTCGTATTCTGGTGCGAAATGCTTGAACAGCAGACTGGCGACACACACCACCCCTTCCCCAGAGTATAGAGCTATGCGCGGCTGGGGTGACCTGCTGTACTCACATGCCGTCACGTTCACTTGTCACGTGACATGCACCGGCGTAACTGTTGTTCCCATGCTGGCAACATGCGGTGACAGCACAGCGGTAAAGCCGGTACTCTGAACACCTAGGTTTATGTGTCAGGTAAACTGGAATTTTTCTTTTCTCTTCGCACCATGAGCACTTTCTCTCTAAACAACATTGATTTAGTTTCATGAAATGATTAAAGGATAACGTAATTGAAAAACTTCAGTGAACTGTCTCTTTTAATAGATTAGTGTTTCGAAGGCCAATACCGGTGAAAAACGCCAAAAATGAGAACAAAACATGTCGAAAGCATGCGCATGTCATACACGAAAAGATAGTTTCTTCCATCCCAGTTGCCCCGAAATCCTGGCCTTCGGCGATAAGTCGTTGATTGCCTCCCCGCGGCGAGCGCCGCGCGCATGTGATTACGCAAACGAGTGCTATCCCGTCTCCGAAGAACTGCTTCCGAATCTGTTATTTTACCCTCAAGCAACCGTGGTGCCGCTTTTGTTACGTCTGCAAAAAGTGGGTTGCTTACGAGGAAGGGTCAGTTGAAGCAGAACTTTCTGCTGCCCTGCCTGTCGTTGCGGACGCTACAGATATTCCGTGAAGCCCGGATCACCAACCTTCTTTCGAGCTTAAGCTTGGGGGTTTCGGGAAACGCTACGAACGCATCCCTTGCGGTAGGAACCATAGGTGTAGCGGGACGCATGTCCACGTCTGGCAGCTACATTTACTTCGCGGGAATTAGCAGAATCGGTGCCATGCACGGATTTGCGGAAGAGGAGGTGCAAGAGGATGAGGAGGATTGAAGCGGGGAGAACCCGTTAAGCGAAAGAAACAGAAAGCGAACTATTTGGAGGATCGAACCTATTCCGGGCTGCTTTAAACATGATGGTTGCAGTTGATACGTAAACAATGTTTCTAGTATCTCACAATGACAGGTTTCAGACTCCGATTGTTCTTCGTCGGACGTCTCCTGCAGATTAGAAGACCCGGCCCTCCCACGCGGTTCTCAAGTTAAATCTTGATTTCTGGCGCTTTTATTTTTTCTCGACAGAGTGGGCACTTCGCCGCCAGCCGGGGATGTCCACCATTTAGCAAGGACAGCTACCCACCAATTGCGAACGCAGACCCTATCCCAGGGCACTAAGACAACCAGGAGAGCTTCCGTCCTTAGTCCGGCAAGCAGCGACGACAGTTCGCCGGCCACGAAGAAGAAGCACGGGAAGAAAAGGCGTCGAAAGCTGGAGGACGACCCCGAGGCCACATCCTCGGGGGCGCCCCGGCGAACATCGCTTCACGACCAGCTGTCGATGACGCTTTCGATGGAGATGTCTCAAGCGGCTGAGACGATGCCGTCCAAGAACGAGCGGACTGCCATTCAGTCGGCGTCCGTTCCGCCGGGCGGTGCTGCCACCGCGCCGGGGACGAAGCCAGGAGGTCAGCCAGCGTCCGCGTCAAATGCGGCGTCGCCGACGGTGCCGCCAGGAGCATCGGAAGCGCATGTGGCCGTCCAGCCGTCATCGACGCTTCACGTGGGATCAACGTTAACACCGAGGCGTACAATCCCGAAGCCTGCTGATCCCCTCTCCCAGGTCGCTTTTTCGTCGGTGAGCGAAGGCGACGTCGTGCACCTCAAACCCGGCGAGATCCTGGTCCCCAAGGGCGTCGACGGGGCCAAGGAGGAGGAGGAAGAGGTGGTGGAGACGCGGTGCGGCCTGTTCGGCGTGTACCCGGCCTTCCTGCAGGACTACCGGACGGCCAAGTGCGCGCTGACCGTGCTCTGTCTGGTGTCCTTCACGCGAAGCTTCTCCATGAATGGCGTGATGATGGTGGTGCTGCCGTCTCTCGAGCGCCGCTACCAGCTGCGCAGCTACGAGAGCGGCATGATCCTCAGCAGCAACGACGTGGCCAGCTGCATCGCCATGCTGCCCGTCTCCTTCCTCGCCACGCAACGCCACAAGCCGCGCTTCGTCGGCGTCGGCATCGCCACCATGGGGCTCGGCAACCTGGTCATCACTCTGGCCCACTTCCTCTCGCCGGCGTACCAGCAGAGCGGCGGCGGCGGCTCCGACCTCTGCCCGCAGGTGGATGTTGAGAACGCCTGCTCGGTGTCCGGAAGCATCAGGTACCGCTTGCTCACAAGCGACGTTTGCGCGAGAGAAAGGTGTATACCTCGTCGGGTCTGCGCACAACGATACCAGATTGAATGGAAACGAAGATAACGATAGACCGAGCGACCCTAAGATTTACCGTAAACACTTCGCGTTGGTTCGCCAGCAAAATGTTTTTTTACAGCAAGGCTGTATACCTCTGTCCTCCAATAGTTTTATCTCGCCGTTAACTTCGACCGGGTCGTTTGCTAACAAAAATACCGAACATGCAACAAAACAGCGTCTTTGAACACACTTCTGCTGCTGAAATGCTGTTAGACGCGTTATCTTTGATTCGCATTCGGAACGATGTCAGTCGTGCGAAGCCGTAGAGCATGGAGGAGAAGGTAAGCCTATACCAGAGTTTACAGACTTCAGCGCATAAGAAACAAAATGGCGGCGCGCGGGAACCGTCGCAGTGTGAACAAATGTCACGTAAGGCGAACTGACCAATGATCATGGTGGTGGCACGGAACAATAGGAGGAAAGAGTGCCGATACTCTGTACAGTTATCTAGTGATTCTAAAAGCCGAGCGCCAGTGGCAAGCCCGCCGAGACAAGAAACGTGTCGTACCCTCCTCCATGCCATTTGCAGTGGTTTACAACAGCTTTGCTGGATATCCACTTTAGCTGGGCAGTATGATGACCAACTTATCTGCAGGTCCATTGCAGCTAGGAAGATGCCCTAAATTCGCTCGCGAAAAAAAGCTAGAAATCTGGTCGCAACTGGGGCCTTTCCAGGATTTCGCTTATTTAACGCGCACAGTAACATTTCATTACCCCCAGTAACGTGATAGGGACAAAAATACAATCACCTTGCTGGAAGCAACCCCCCTCTACCACTGAATACATATATGCTATGATTAGTCATAAACTGTAATAACACCGTTAGGCGGGCTAGTTGGTACTCAGAATTCATGCTGAATTTTTGCGCAGCGTAAGACTAGGACAGATAGAACAAGGAACACGAAGACTGCGCTGGTCTTCGTGTCCCTTGTTCTATCTGTCCTAGTCTTACGCTGCGCAAAAATTCAGCATGAATTCTGAGTACCAACTAGCCCGCCTAACGGTGTTATTACAGTTTATTACTAATTTTTCGGGCTCCCCTTTAATGTATCCACTGCGCTGGTCTTCGTGTCCCTTGTTCTATCTGTCCTAGTCTTACGCTGCGCAAAAATTCAGCATGAAATATGATTAGTCTTCATCTTGCTCGAAACATAGTAAAAAGAAGGGGGAATTGTACACAGCGATGGCTTACAACTAAATTGTTTTACGCTATCGGCGTCTCCTGTCGTCCTCGTCGTCTCATGTAGTCACAGTACTAAAACACCTGGACGTTTTAAAACGCTTCGCGCTAGAACGACGCCGGTTCGCGCTGTTTCTAGCAAGATGAAACCTTACCCACTTTTCCGTTCTTTTGTAATATGATTCGTCTTGAAATTCTTAAAAAATTCTATCCACAATAATGAAGTTTAAATAATGCTAATAATGCTATAATAAAATCCTAATAAATACACTAATAAATTCTAGGAAACATTTCTGGCGCTTGTATTTGGTATTTAAGCTTACTCGTACTTGCATTATTACACATTCGAATAACATTTCAGTGCGGCACTCGCACAAGCTATAGGCGAACCCTAGGGCCGGAAGTTCTTTCGTATCGTGCTTTGAGGCACCTCCTGTACTCGCAGAAACTTCCGGTTCATGCTGATGGCTGGTCAGCTGATGGCGGGTCTGGGCTCCACGCCCATCAACACGGTGACCATCGCCTACCTGGACGAGAACCTGCCCAAGAAGAAGTCCAGCCTGTACATTGGTGCGTACTTGTACGCGTCTTGTTTTCCTCGGTGTGCATGCTAATGGCTTGCACTTAGGACACCAATACACGGTGCGTCACAAGACAAAAACGAAGCTTTCGGGGATCTGGGAGATGGGCACCCCGGTGTGGTGCAGACGCCTCAGAGGAACTTCCTCTGCTGGTATAAAAAAGGGCACATATTCAGATAATTATCAATTAACCCAGGAAGGGTCAATAAATCCTTCAATTACTAATGTCTATTTACATTTACACTATTCCAACAAACGTGTTATCGTTTTAAAAGTTTAATACGCTGGCATAATCTAGAATCCTTATCAATCATACTCGGCCACAAAAATAGAAGCGTTGCAAAACAAAAGCGCCTGTTTCGTATCAGGACAACACTCACCCCATTCAAACATCACATTGAAAAAAAAAAAGCGGAATCTCGGCATTCATTCGCTGGAAACAAGACGCAAAATGTCCCGGGCTTACATTTTTCTATCAGCTCTAGCATGATCCTAACAATTTCACTGCCTCAAGAATAAAACCAGCGCAACATATTTTCGCACGTGTAGACCACCCAAACAAAGTGCAGACTGAATTTGCGAGTACCGACCTGCACCCCCTTTCTTTCCTTCCCTTAGCCATTAGTGAATGGAATGCCCTTCCAGAGCGCATTGTCACAATTACTAACCCCGAAAAATTTACCGACGAAATTGTTCAACTCCTTCAGAGTGTGCAATAAAAAATAGATTATTCCCGTTTGTTGCCCAGGTCCTATTTTTGACCGGACCTACCCCGTCTACTTAGTTTGGCATTTGTTCTGTTAAAGTTGTAACACTTCCGCTTGTTTTTGTACTGCCACATGTTTTTAAATGCGGTTTTGTCTGATTATTGTAACTTTTTAAAAATTTTTATCAACTTCAACTTCAGTGAATGTACTTTCTGCTGCTTAGAGTGCATTGTGCAAATCTATTTCCCCCCCCCCCCCTATGTAATGCCAGCCTTTAGGGTAATAAAAATGAAAATTTCTCCCACCTCCCCTCGCGGGAACCCCTGTGTAGATGCGACGCACAGGGGGTTCCGTTGTTGTTTCCGTTAGGTTGATTCTCCCATCGCGTGAAACGTGCTGTAAACCCCCTGCCGCGGTTATGACGCGACGTGGCGCGGCTATGACGCAACACAATCCAACACAATCCACTTTAATCCAATCCAATTCAAATCCAATCCAAGCCAACCCAAGCCAAGCCAAGTCAAGCCAATCGAATCCAATGCAATGCCCCTCGCGAGAGGGGGTGAGCGGCGGAGAGCACAGCTCGCGTGGCGAGGAGAATGGGGGAGGGGTGTGGACGGACAACAACAACGCCGTATGGAGGGACAAGGC
Organism: Haemaphysalis longicornis; assembly: GCF_048455015.1. Lineage (NCBI taxonomy): Eukaryota > Metazoa > Arthropoda > Arachnida > Ixodida > Ixodidae > Haemaphysalis > Haemaphysalis longicornis. The sequence continues at coordinate 128,680,090 of NW_027526445.1, read as the reverse complement.
GAGTGAATGAGATGCAGTCGCATCTAAAAAGAAAAAAAATTATGCCTTTGTGTGCAAATACAGGATCGTACAGCTTTGGTTCACTGATGAACTCGGGAAATAATGCATCATCATTAAAACGCTCATGCATGCAGGGCGGAGTATCGATCCCTGCTGATGATATAACATTTCGTCGCACTGGAGGATGAACAAGTTGCTTTACGGAGACGACGGTGTTTTTTGCTCAATTTTCACTTTAACAAACCTCTCACGTGAATTTTGTCCGGCGGGGTACGCCCAGCTGTTTTTTCTAGAAGTTTTACTATTTTATGAAGACACTGACAAGTGGGTGGGCACGTCACGGCATTTCGCGGCACGCGATCTGATACGAAAACATTTTCTAAGGATTATTTTTTTTGCGAATGTGTATACGCAATGACAGAAACCCACCGACATGAAAGGTCACCAGAAGGATGACGTAAACCATAAAGGGGCTCATTAACAGTGTTTTAGCACAAGAACCCATCTGTGTGGCTGTTGGTGCGCAGAACAGTCCGATGGCATGTACTATACCATTTGAAAGCATTGCCGAAGCAGGGGCGCGCAAATCGAAAGCGATTTCCGCCGTTGTACTCCCTGCCTAACCCCTGTTTTGACCCATACACTGCAGCGTTTGCTCTAAAATGCTAAATTCAAACATTCACCGCATGTAAACAGGCAAAAGCGATGCAGCCAAAAATGGCTTCTTCGCAGATTGGGAGGACAACCGCTTTCGCAACCAACGCCTCCTCGATAAGACAAAAATGCCAGCATTGTTTCACCGTCTTATCACGGGTCTGCGATGGGTAGGGATGCCTTGACCTCCACAGACATGATTAACAGTATTGGCTTGCACATGATGGTTTTGTTCACCGGTAGTGGCCCATTTCGCTAAATAGGATAGCCTCAGAGTAATGACTCTACAAAGCAGTATTTGGTCTTGTCTAGGAGGCGTTGCTTTGTTTTAAAATACCTATCTAGGCTTCAAAACACTTAGTCCACAGCCACTGCTCCTGTTCCCTTGCCAATGCGTGCAGGCATCTTCAACAGCATGGCCATCATTGGTCCCGCTCTCGGCTTCTTGGTGGCCGGCTACACGCTGACACACTACGTCGACATTACGACTGACGTCTCTTCGTAAGTATTCGTTGCCCCCTTGATGTTTAGTTTGCACTCTGTTTTTGTCACGTCGGTTGTCAACGCGGTTCATACACCAGACCCGGTTATCTGGTCCCCAAAATATTGGCAAGTCGTGGCACTATTCGTAGACGGGAGTACGATGTCTCGTGACGAATCAGGGTTCGTAGTGCTTTCTCTCTCCTCCACAATTCTCATGCATCCGTACAGGCTGCCCACTCATATAGGCATGTATTACGTTTCTCCTAAAGAGTGTACAATGCATAGAAAAGTTTGTGCTCTAGAATATAAGGAATGACGATGGGCGCTTCTTCTCTAAGGCGACGCACAAAACCCTTGGTGTTTAGTTTCGTGCAGTTTTCTTTGTTCCGAATACGTATATATCCGATGTAATGTTTGCTTTACCAGAATGACACGGACAGTGGCGTGTCGGTTAAAGACACTGAAGCAGGCGGGAGTGTGTTAAATCTAGTTTTGCGTTCTTGTTCTCTTTTCCGGAAGGCATATCCCGTTATTAGAAAGTATGATTTGTCCTAAAGAGGCGTAGGTTACACATAGCAGCGCGTGTTCCCTTGCCTTGATCATAATTCTAAAGAACGCTCCTCACTTTGGCCTGCGTCATTGCAGCCTCGGCCTTACCAGCACGAGCCCCTCTTGGATCGGCGCCTGGTGGCTGGGGTTCCTGATGGCTTCCATGCTAAGCGTCCCCTTGGGTGCCCTCACAAGCTCATTCCCCAAGCAGCTGCCGAGTACGTGAAACTCATGAATGTGTGTGGAGCTTTGACGATGAGCCGCAAGACTGTCCCTATAATTTTGGGTAAGAAGTGGGGATCAGTAGCTGGGCGCCCAATAGGTCGCACGCGTCACGACACGCCCGCACAGACGCATGCCCGTGGGTCAGTTACACATACGATGTCTTTCTAACATTTACGTTTCACGAAGCACAGAAGGGGCAAATTAAACAGCCACCCAGTCTGCGAGTTGAATAGGCATCGGACGCCCAACTCGAAAGTTGTGGGTTCCGTCGTATCCTACCACCTTTTTGTTCACAAAAAATGGTCTCATTTCTACTTCCCGCCGTTATCGTATGTTTGGTGTACGTACATTCTATAAGCTTATATAGGGGGGGGGGGGGGCATACTCAGCGCCGCTCCCAGTACTCTTGCTGAATGGTGCCTTCTTTTTAACTCCCCCCTGCCATGTAGGTGCGTACGACGTCTCAGTAGCAGCTCTGATAACAGGGGACGTCAGCTGAGCGCCGGTACCCTATGTCCAGTACAATGTCTTGTCGTTTCCTACGACTCTTGTAAATGAACCTCTTTTTGTGGTAAGATGCACACATAAGCCTCCCACCGAGTCCAGAATCGATTTAGGATTCGTCATGCTAAGGAGGTACGGGCCCACATAACAATTTTACTCTAGGTAGTGGGGTCGAGGTGCAAAGCAGGAGCTGCGGGTCAGCTAAACGAAGTGCATTTGCCCCCGCTGGCAATATTTTTCTGAAACACATGAACACATCTAACGTAGCCGTAAGTACTTCCTTTAGTGACGAGTGGTGCCATCTGGTTGCCGTCCAGATGGCTTCCGGTCGATGTGCCATACAAGTATTGAATCGTGGTCCCTCGCGCAGCCTACGCGGCCGTGCGTGCCGAGAAGAAAGCGGACGCGTCGGCCGTCTCTGTGGTGAGCATGCTTCCGACGGCGGAATTCGGCCGCCGCATCACCGACATGCCCAAGGCCATCCGGCGGTTGCTCACCAACAAGCCCTTCATGCTTCTCAACTTCGCCATGTCCTTCAACCGTGAGTGGACTTCTCCTCCGTTCCGTCTGTAGTTCCAAAATGCAGATTGTGCAAGTAGCCGCCATTACCCGCCGTGTTGAGACATGAAGCGAGACCTCCTCCTCTCCGCCTTGCACATAAAATGTAGAGGGGCCGACTACTTAACGCGCAACTTTATATAGCTAGGATTCTGTGTATTCTTCACGCGTGCGAGCACAAACGCCGTCCATCAAAGCCAACTTTACGCCAACGCGCAGCAGAAAACGGCGGCATCTCCTGATTTGTCAAAAGTTGCCCAAAAACAATATGACAATTGGCCGCTAAGATGACACTGGACGCCCAACAACTTCTGGCATCTAGGTCATCGGTCGCCCGATGATCACTTGGATTCCCGAACTATTCAAGAAACGATTCCTGTTTCATTGCTCAAAAAAGTTTCTTACTACTGCTGACATTGTTATTACGCCGAGTGTCATTTACTCGTCTGCTGTTAATGCACGGGTATATAAGGGAGGAGCACGGGTGCAGAAAACGGCCGTAACTGTTATTTTACCGGTACATTCGCAACAAATCATGTATGACAATTGCCCGAAAACATCACTCTATGCTTACACCTTTAATTTAATTTTCAAGAAATTGCTATGATGAAGACCGCACCTTTCTTCAAAATTCCGCGTCGTGCGCTGAACAGCTCGTTAGTAACCCACTGTCAGAATGAAATCGTTAATTTTTTTCGCTTTCTCGTGAGTAGCAACTAAGGACAATATTGTGCTATTTTTACCGCCCTATATACCTCCCAAAACTGTGCCAATCAAATGCCTCTGCCAAGTTTCTGAAGGAAAGATATCAATGTCATCTTAAGAAAGACTGCAATGCCATTTCTGCAGATGTATTCATAAAATAACAACCATGACGAAAAAAGAGAAAAAAACAATTCTGGGCCATCTCCACTAACGAGAAACCCAGGGAGAGCGAAGCATGCAGTATATAAGTGTATTCAAAGATTTTAAGTCTCTCTCCACACGGCGCGCGCTGATTGGGCGCCGGAGAAGCGCCCGTGGGAGGAGCAATCGCGCGCTGGCTGAGGCGGTGGCGCCCTCTCTTGCACTGAACCAGATTTTATCAATTCAATGAGGGACAGCTAGACTGGCCGTAATTTTGCCCACGGAGATGAAACCGTTGGGTGTGGAGGTATGCAGCTTTGGTGTAGGTCTCGTGTCTTTGAAGCCCGAAGAATTCCGACGCGAGGCGTGTGAAAACGAGTGTCCCGGTGTGTTAATTTAGAACGTGTTAGGTTCTGGCACAAGGTGTTGGAAAACGAGTGTCCCGGTGTTTTAGTACCGTGACTACAGTAGATGATGACAGGAGACGCCGACAGCCGTAGCCCTTAAGGTGCTTCGCCCCTAAAAGCTAGCCGCATATGACAGAACGAAACGGCGACTACCCGTTGCGGTCATTCCAGGATGCGCTGAAATTGTATGTTTGACATGGATTTTACATGAAACGGCAGTGACCATGTGCCCCAACGTTGGTGGTTTCAGCCCTTGTTTGCTTAATTAGGGTTGCGAGAACGCGCCGCAATTTTAAAGACGATAGTCTTTCTTGGACTACTTAAACGCATAAATTTTTGTCTGTCTGTCTGTCTGTCTGTCTGTCTGTCTGTCTGTCTGTGACCCTGTTCAGCCACCCGGCCAAAGCGAAATAGAAGCTGCGCAATATATACCCACAGCCAAATCTAAACGTCGAAGTTCGGTATAAAGCAGACAATCAATACATAAGTGATTATTGCGGTGTTCCTTTATTAAAAATTTCATGGATGCTTGGTTTTTCGCGATAGCAAATGAAATACATCAACTGCAGAAAACGGTCTCCTGCTGTTGTCCGCGCTCCTTGCGGCATTTATGAAATAAAACGGTAATAGTAACGAAATTAGATAGGTTCCACTATATAGGTTCCACGTTACGCTTGGAAAGCTCGTGGAGTAGGGCAACGTGGTTTAAAATTGCTGTAGTAGGGTGCCTCGATTCACGCACGTCTCCGCCGTACAGCAGCGCTGGCATCGAGGCACCCGACTTGGAGCAGTGGAACGCGGCAAATTTAAATTGACTTGAGCAAACCTCTAGCGTGTTATCTTATGAAGAAAGAGACGGGAGAGGAACAGCATAAGGTGAGCGGGAAAGATAAGGGAAGCATTTACTTGGCAGGGGCACCAGTCGACTATCGTCTTTCGTCGACACTTGCAACGAAAGGAGCAGATACGCTGCCATTTTGTTTTTTTTTGCGTTTTATAAATAAACTAAGGTTGTACAATAATACATGTATCCAGTGAAATAAAAGGTGACATCAATTTGTGGCACAAAAAACTACATAAATTCACACATCATTCAATAAACGAAAACGTAAGAATTGCGAAGCTTGATGGTAAAGACGCGATGCGCAACTGAGGCTGAACTTCATCCACCGCACCTTATAAGTAGATTTATGTATAATGTTGCTTCTGTTTATGTAAACTGTATTTCATTTGCATTTAAACTTAATGTAATTTTAATTTTAAGTTTAGTTTAAACATTTATTGTTGCTTCTATTTTTAATTTTTTTTTTAGCAAACAAGCACGTGCCCGCGTAACCGCCTGCTCCTCAGCCGGACGAATCACCCGTGGCTTACTCATAGATCTACGAACGTGAATCCTCACGTTGGACGTTCTGGCGTTGGATGTTCTGAATGGCGTTTAGCATGCACACATGGCACGTTCAGGTCCGGTATTTCGAGCTTCGCTCGAATAGTTCGACAAATTCACGTCAATGGCTAATAGTACGTCGGATCTCCGCCTTTCCATTTACGGCAACCACTGTGAGGCGATCTTAGAAACTCCTTAGAACTTCCTCAGAACTTAGAACTTCCTTTTTACTTTACGCACGCAGAGATGTTCGCCATCGGCATCACCGCCATGATGACCAAGTTTTTCCAGTCGCAGTTCGGAATGCCCTCCTCCAGGGTGGCCTACTTGACCGGTGAGTGTACGGGGGTTGCTTGCGAGCTCCACTTTCGCACGTTAAGGTAACATGAACATGGTACCACTATCGTTGAGTACTTCACCTCTAGGGACTGCATCAATCGCGTCATTTGCTTCGTCCGATGCGTGTGCGACACTGTCTTTGTTGGTGCCGAGCAAAGCGGGTGGGCTGCTGGAATTAAAAGAACATGCTGGTTAGGGTTAGCGTAATAGATAAGTTCTCAATTATTTATTTTGCGTAGGCTCATTAGCGTTTGGTACCGACTTCTTTTGGATAGGAAGGGACGCTATTGTGAAGATGACTTCAAAACGTTCAAGCGCGTTACGAACATTACAGCCAAAAATATTTGATGTATATATTCATCTGGGAAAATGAAAAGTCTATGTGAAGTCTGGTAGTTATGGAAGTCTCAAGTCTATATGGGGGAAAGGGAAAAGCAGTGAAGTTGTATACCGAGCTATTGGATCCGCAATAGCGGGACCGCATGCGTGTGGAACCTTGTGCGTAAATAGGCGGGAAATGTACTGCACACATAACTAACCATTGACGAGAAACTGTCAAATAATGGATACGCCTATTGTGAGCATCGGCGTCATCGTTTGTTCCTATCTGCTACTGGCCTACTCATTCCCACCTAGAAACTCAAGACAACTGCATACACCATACAATCTTATTCAGCACTCAGTCTCGCACCTTCATTTATCATCTTTCTTATCAACGGCCTCTCGGCAAAGTTGCGTCCTCATTAAACGCGTCGTTAAGTCTCCCGTGTCTGAGTCTTGCAGTATTCAGCATTGTGCTGGGGCTTATACTTTTACGAGGCCGTACTTATTTCTTGCACTGCAAGGGCATGCCATTTTAGTTGACCAAGGCTAACGAAGGAAAGAATTACTTTTAAAGTCGATAGCCTTTCTTGTGCTACTTGAACGCGAAAAGTTTGGTCTGTCTGTCTGTCTGTCTGTATGTCTGTCTGTCTGTTTGTCTTTATGTCACTCTATTCAGCCAGCCGGTCAAAGTAAAACTAATGCTGCGCAATAGTCTTATATACTCACAGCCAAATTTAAACGTCCAAGTCCGGTGTCAATGTTCATACTTGTCAACATTGTTGAACAAGAACAAGACATTACGCAAATATAAGGCAGAAAACCAATACATAAGTGACATTTGCAGTGTTGGTTTATTAAAAATTTACGGATTCCCGCTTTTTGATAGCAAATAAAATACTACATCAACCACAGAAAACAGTCGTCTGCTGTTGCCCGCGCTACGTGGCGAAATTCGTCAAAATCAAACCTCAACAGCCACGAAAGGTTCCACTAGTTATATAGGTTCCGCGTTTAGCTTGGGACGCTCGTGGAGTAGGGCAACGTGGTTCTATAAACTTTGTAGCTGGTGCCTCGATTCACGCGCGCCTCCGCCGTACGGCAACGCTGGTATCGAGGCACCCCACTTGGAGCAGTGGAACGCGGTAAATTTAAATTGACTTGAGCAAACCTTGTTATACCGCAACAGCAACGAAATGTTCCACTAGATAGTTCCGCGTTTAGCTTGGGGCGCTCGTAGAGTAGGGCAACGTGGTTCTATAAACTTTGTAGCTGGTGCCTCGATGCACGCGTGCCTCCGCCGTACGGCAACGCTGGTATCGAGGCACCCCACTTGGAGCAGTGGAACGCGGTAAATTTAAATTGACTTGAGCAAACCTTGTTATCTTGTAAGTAACGAGACGGTAGAGGAACAGCATGAGAGGTGAGCGGCAAAGAGTAGGGATTCATTTACTTGCTAGAAGCGCCAGTCTACTATCGTCTTGCGTCGACATTTGCAACGAAAGGAGCAGATACACGGTCAATTATTTGTCTTAATGTCCTTCTGGTGAGCCATAAGCTTCAACCAACTAGCTAGAGCTCCAACCATAGTTAGTTAAAGGAGATTTAAAGTTTCAAAAGAAAGCTGCGGAATGAGACGAATATGACCCAGTGGCTTACAAGCCGATTCGAGCACGAAGGGATTTAAAGAAAGTGAAGTTTGCTGGCGTCGTAAGTTACATTGAAACTGATCGAACCAAGAGAGCATGCACGCATCTGGACACACATAAAAAACTGCAGGTAACGTCTGGACCAACGCTTCAGGTATTCGAAGTAGCCGATGGGTGGCTGAATAAAACTGCCATGTAGATCGATGAGAGCCAAATCAACGCGTCTGCGATTAAATTTCGAGGTGATTCACGGCCTTTTCGGTAGAAAGGACTGTTACGTGAAGTTATTCTCCCAGAAATCTTCAATCTAGATCGACTCAAAGAATTTGCAGCAGCTGGAAGAGAAATATGAGATGGTCTTTCATTTTTGTAGGACTCCGAGTTGTGAGGGTGATGATTAAGATGAAAATCCTGGTTGTAAAAACATTTTACCATCCCCTATGGGGCAACACGTCTCTTATGAAACCCCCCTTGCGCTGCCTCTTCTGCCGCAGGGCCGATCGCACTGGTGGGCGGAGGCTTCGGCGCCGTCATGGGCGGTGCTCTGGTGAGCCGCTGGAACCTGGACTACCTGGGCATCATGCGGCTCTGCATGTACAACTGCTGCTTCTCGCTCTTCGGCGTGCTTACCTTCCTCTTCTACTGCCAGGAGAACACCTACGCCACGCCCGAGGGATTCGTCGGCGCGCCGTGAGTGCAGGCTTCTTCTATGCACGCTGAGTGGCGCGGTGGCATCTTTATTGTGCGCTGGTTTCAGGCACTGTACTACCGATGCTTGCGACAGAAAAAATGCTACCCTTCTTTGCGTGGCAAGAACTGTGGGGTATCACTTCGTCCTGGAGCACAGAACTTCACCCACAAGTCATGGTCATATTTACTGGCTGCGCCTGCAAGCCGCTCGAAAAGATGACACAGAAGATTTGTGTACTTTTTTTACAATATAATGGTCTTCTCGACGGCTGCGAGGCAAATTTCAGGGCGGGGCGATACACGAACGAACAACTCCTACCCCTTAAATCGCACAATAAAGATGCCTTTATACATGAACAGTACTGCGGGACCGTATTTCTCGATATCCAGAAGGCCTATGATACGGCATGGCGCCACGGCATTCTTAATGACGTGAAATCATCCGGTTTATCGGGCAGCATCTTCAACACTCTTGCTAGTATAATGTCAAAAGAACATTTCTGGTGAGCGTAGGTTCTGCACTTTCTGGGGTGATGTACTAGGAAACGGTGTGCCTCAGGGTAGAGTTTTGAGCTGCATATTGTTTATTGTAAAAATGAATACACTGTGGAAGTAATGAAAGACGAGCTAGTTGGTATGGCTGCATTCTGGTAACAGCGCTAGGGCGACGGAGACAAAGAAAGGACAAACACGGGCGCTGTTTGTCTCCTTCTTTCTTTGTCCCCGGTAGAGTTTTGAGCTGCATATTGTTTATTGTAAAAATGAATACACTGTGGAAGTAATGAAAGACGAGCTAGTTGGTATGGCTGCATTCTGGTAACAGCGCTAGGGCGACGGAGACAAAGAAAGGACAAACACGGGCGCTGTTTGTCTCCTTCTTTCTTTGTCCCCGTCGTCTTAGCGCAGTTAGAAGAAAACTGGGGAAGGCACCGCTATCAACAATCTCTTATTTTATGTATGTTGGCGATGGGCAAATATATTTCAAATCATGTAATCTGCCCATTAGCGAACGCCAAGTTCAGCTTGGGGTTAATGAAATAGCTCGCTGGGCAAAAGAAAACGGTTTTAAACTTAATCCGGCAAAAAGTATCTGAGCTGTGTTAAACAGGGCGGGATCCAGGCGCACTCTGACGTTAAACAGTGACTCCATTCATGTATAAAAGAAACCCAAGTTTTTAGGTGTAGTCTTAGAAGGAATACTCATATTTGTTCCTCACATTAAACTTAAATTTAAACTGCCCGAAAACAATCAACATTCTTAAAATTCTCTCCCACCAGTCCTGTGATGCCGAAAAACGACACCTGTTACTCGTTATACCGCCTTCGTAGGGCCTCGCTTGTACTATGGGAGTGTGGTTTATGGGCCAGCAACGAAAACAGTGCTAAAAATGCCAGACCTAGGGCTGCGCTCGGGGCTTCGCTTTGCACGTGGCGCTTTCCGCACTAGCCCTGTACAGAGTATACATACAGAGTGCTACAAGTGGTGCCTAGGACATCAGCGCACGTAGACTTGCTCTGTTGGTCAAAAATTATATCTCTCACCAACCACACTTTTAAACCCGTCATTAAGGAAACATCAAAATTACAACTCTTTTTGAACACGTCATTTATTTCCTTGTCCTCCTCTCTCAGAGTGAGATAAGAAGCTTCTGAACTCAAGGTCCTCTTTTTATACGCCCACAGGGTACTTATCATTGATTTTAATACACCATGGCAGCTCGCCGAGTGTCCTGCGGTCTGTCTGTTATGCAAATAAAGAAAACTAGGGTACCAAGAAGTGCCGTACAAGTACGGGTGGGCAGAATTCTACACAGACGCCTCAAAAACTGCTTTCATTGTGCCTTGAGCTTTGCACGGATCAAACTTTAGTGCATGTAAAACAATGAAATTCCATAACATTATTTTCACGGTAGATACATACGGCATCTTATTTGTTTTAAACCCCATTGTCCAACACCTAATTCCAAAACATTTTATATACTCATTCTCTTAGCGTTGTGTGTGTACGGTCATCGAGAAAGCCTTTTAAAAACTGTTTAATTATTCTTGTTAATTGTTAAGAGTATAATGTCCGCATATGCCTCAGATAACGAAATAACTATATTCTTGGTGGCTAAGGCGTTGCGCTGCTGAGCACGAGGTCGCGGGTTCGATTACCGGCCGCGGCGGCCGCTTTTCTGATGGAGGCGAAAAGCAAAAACGCCCGTGTGTACGAGATTTCGGCGCACGTTAAAGGAGCCATGAAGAGAAAACACAAGTTTGGTTCATTCAAAAGATTGTCTCGTTAGAATCATATTGACACCACTTTTAACGTAAACTTCGCTCAAATAAGCTACATAATTAGGAAAAACGGGAATGGTCATGCGACCCACCAGCTCATTTCCCGCAACAGAACCTGTGATGTCACATGGGCTAAGCTCTGCGATTGGCGGAGGCTGGCAGAAGCCGACGCAAATTAGGTAGAGCTTACAAACTAGACGAACGAGCGATTTGCGCTTAAATTTAGTGCACATTCTTTACAAAGCAATAAGAATGATGGGACAAACAGTGGAAGTTACGAAAGCACATGTAAACATAGAAGTACTGATGCGTTCTGCTGTTCGTACTACGCACAGCATGCTTTGGTTTAGCTGCACAGCACTACGGGGCTTGGGGTTGTCGCAGACGACACTGGCCGATTGACGCAAGCAACGGTGTCTTACGTGACCCCATTTGTCGAGCGAGCACTGTTTCAGGGAACGAATATTTTCTCCCAGAACAAAAACAAGCCAGGTTTAAATGCGGGCAAAAACAAACCAAACGCTTGCCACGGTATGGTGGCGCCATCTAGGTTACGGACGTAAAGAAACGCGGGAACAAACCAACACCGCTGTACAGGGTGGAGACAATTTTTGAACGGTCCCGTGCCGCCGCAATTGGGCCAACGGGCTCAACGCGTTATTCTTTTCGTTTCCCACGAGACCTAGCAACGCGAAACAGACAATATGATTCAAACTTCTTCAGTAAACCGCGTTGCGGCGATAATTTTAGCGCGGTTTTGACACAATGACTTGCTTCGGCGGCGAGCGAGCAACCGAACATGGCGGCGCCAGCGTTACGTGTCTCTACCCTGTACGGCGGATGCGTGAATGAAGGTACTCTAGGCTGCAGAGCGGTCGGTTCCTGTGATGTCACTTGTGACCACGAAAACGCACGATTGAGCGGGAAAATCAAAATTTTAACCTAAATTGTTTAATTTCTCAGTGAATAAAGCACCGTTTGTATCCGGACAAGCGCTGGGGGCACTATAAAACACGAAATCTTTCGAATAAAACCAACTTGCATTTCCTCTTCATGGCTCCTTTAAAGATCCCCAGGTGGTCAAAATTAATCCGGAGCCCTCCACTACGGCGCGCCTCATCGCCTGCGTTGCGTCGGCGCGTTAAACCCTACAATCAATCAAATCAACTATATTCTGGGTTCCGTGCCAGTCCGGAATCGCCGAGAAGGAGGTCTTGGATGCAACCTGGCAGCTGGCGTTGCCCTAGAAAACACAGTGGACCACAACAACACCGACCTCAAACCACACATCAGGCCAGAACTTCGCAAAACACGGCAAGCATGCAGACTGGAGTACACAGACAACAAGCAATTACTACACGTACTAAAACAAAGCTTGGCACGATACACAACTGACTCACACAACACATAGAAGTAGCCTCCGCCAAGTTACGGATAGGCCGCACACTCATGCAAAGCACTCACGCCTGCTCACTGGGTCCCCGATACCCGTGGGTAGCAGGTGTGGAGACGGCCTATGCGTAGCTCACATACTAATTACATCTAAAGCACTTGGCAGAACGCGACGCAAACACTTCTCCGAACTTCACCGACAACATATTCCACCATACCAATCAAACTTTTTATCAGACGATCCTTTCGTTTCCATTACGCACGTTCTTAGCAGAGATTCACTTTTTACCCCTTTCTTCACACCACTCGTAATCACAACCTTGCCATTTGCACCAGCCAATCTCATTGGCTTTTAATTCATTTCACATTATTTTTTTTGCTGACAGGTTTTGTAATTTACTTTCACAACGCTGTCGTGAAATAACACTTCAATGTTTGAAACAACTCTTTTTTGGCCCTCTTTGCCCGTAGTCGGCCTTGAGGCAGAAAACATCAGTCATCACCATGCCAACCCTTGTTAACTTCCTTCTTCACGTTTGCTTTCTGTAGGAGGGCTGCGGCCTTCGACTTCAACTGCAACCTGCAGTGCAACTGCACTCAGAGCAGCCTGAACCCCATCTGTGGCGCGGACAACGTGGTGTACCTGTCGCCCTGCATGGCGGGATGCCGCAGAGAGGTACAGATCAAGGGCATCAAGGTACAGTGACACCGCTCCATCTGCAGACCGAGACCATTTGGTGCGCTGTGCACATCGCAGTGCAGAATACTTTGAGTGATTTTATCTAGCACAAATTTCCCCACCGGGATGCGAAAAAAATGTATAGATGGCATGCACTGAAAAGTTTAGCTGTCAATTTTTTCGTTTGGCAACACTGGCAACGGCCACAGACGTGGCGCGGCTTGGGCAACTGCACCCGCACTCCGCAAAAAAAAAAAAAAACACCACCGGCGTGCGTCGTCTGCTCCGTTTAAACCCGACTCTCAACGGTGGTGTCAACAGAGACGTTGTTAATCGAACTCACATTGGAGTCGAGGCATTGCTTTGCGTTCGGTGCGGTAGAGTTTGGAACGTCCAACACACATCACGTGGTCAGCACGGACAAGTACCGCCATCCATCGGAACACGACGTAACCAGTGACGGCGCACTCGCATGGCTGACTGCACGCATGTCTCGCCAGAGTGAATACAACGTGTACTCCGTAGAACAAAACTAAGTAATGGAGGGACATGCGAAATGAGGACGGGAATAGTGAAGTTTCAAGGGATGAGTCCCGCGATAACAACCTTTACAGTTCCAGTAAAACCTATTGGTGAATGTAAACGGTTTGGCGCGCAGCCCTTCGTCACCCGTTCCTGGGCTGAGCCGCGTCGCCGTTGTCGTGACCAAGCGAAGGGTGGCTGGACAGGCGAGTGAAAGAAAAAGTGAACGATGAAACAAAGCAAAGGAGGAGAGTGTCGCGAAAATTTTCTCGCGTTGTCGCTGTGAGGAAGCGCAATCAACAGAACAGCAAACCGGCCTGTACAAGGTATAGGAAAGAGTGTTTCAGCATCACCCGATAAACCATAAGCACAGAGCAAGAATATACAGGATAGGAAACGCCCATTGCGGCCGGCGCGATCAAGCGACCAGATAATGTCACATGATAACTACGGCAACCTACAGAGCTGCGCCGCTGCTGCAGCAAACAATTTGACAGCGGTACCTGGTTGAATGTATTAAAAGCAATACTGTTGTTTGCAGCATTCACCACAAGGCGTGAATCGCAATGCGCTAGAGCTACTGGGCGACGCGGGGACGAAACGCGCGTTTATCTCGGACGCATAGTGCGCGCGTCATCGTCCCGCAACGTCGGTGATTCTGGCACTTTTCAGTGCTCTGTCGCATAACCAATTAATTGGCCGGTGCACTCAACTCGCTTCGAGCGCATCGCATGCGAGATAAGGCCGGCGTTTACAGGTTGCACATTTTTTTTTGCGTTTACAGGTTTGTAGTTTGGGCTTGCTGCTCGCACAAGATTGCTTAAGCATTAAAAGAAAATACCCCTTTTATTCGCTCGTACCAGTCGGTTTAAATTTGACAGAAAATTAATCGCAAAGGCGCGCTCTTCAGCCAACGGAAGCGCAGAAGAGCGCACACACTCTCGCTTCGGCCACGGAATGTTTCCGTGGCCCGGCGAAATGGCGACGCGATGCCGCGGCCGGGTTGGACACCTGCCCTTCAGGAGAGGAATTAACCAACCTCTTGGGCGGGTGAGGAGCATCGCTAGGCGGATGTGACGTCACGTTTGCTCGCAGCGTTCCCGCGCGGTATGTTTACATTTTTCCGAGTGCTGCCTACACCTACACGGCGTACGTGCCGTAGCGATTCAAGTAGTCGCGTTCGACAACGCAAGAATTCATAAACTGGCGATGGTTGTCGCCCTGTCAGTCGTCGTTCAACAGCTCCAGCATCTTCTGGCACAACAGCTTTGCAGTTATCTGTTACCATCGGCCAGTTACCATCGGCCGACCAGGTGAGTGTTTTTTGGCGGGTTTGCAATCAGTTCGCATATCTCCTACTGCAAAGCGTGCTTTCTGTTTGCGGCAGTTATATTAGCGACGTTTACGAAATTGTTAACGGCGCGTTCTCACCGTCTTGCATTATTGTTGCTGTTTATGCTGCTCTGTTCGCGTCTGTCGGCGATCGCAAGCTGTTGGCGGTTTGTTGCACGGCGCGGAAACCCGTCTCGCCCGTGGCGCTTCTTTGTCTCTTCTTCAATGTGGCGTCATTAACATCGCTTGTTATCCTATACGATTTTTCTAAGCAACGTGCCTTGTGCTAACCTCTCTTAATGTTGTAACGAAAATGAACTTGCTGTGCGATCTATACGTGAAGTTAGAGCGTGACAGAACGCTGTTGGCAAGGTTTTCGTGTGCGCGTGTGGTTCGTGAGGGCGTTGTAACACGCTGCTTTAGCCTCTTGCACCTCTTTCCTGCATCTAGTACTCTTGCTTGCCAGGAGTGCCTGCCAAGGGATGGTTACTTCGTTATGTGTTTTCATATTTAATAGTGAACCACTCAGCGTTCTATAACTGATGCAAATGCAGGCGGAACGACGCCGATAACTACGCGGGGCAGGGGCAGTGCTTGTGTGGTCTTCTCTGTCGTTTGCCCTTCTTTTCAGTCGTCGTAGATTATTTACTGTTGCGTGAACGTTGTTTGATTCTTTACGTTTCATTTTTCTCTTGCAGCACTGCAGTCACGGTGCCCCTAGCCTGCGTGCAGCACTCATCCTGCCATTCTAGTGGGAACTGTTGTTCGCAGGCCACTTGTCACGACCTAACGGGTTCCCGCCCCATGCCTGGCTTATAATTGATGGTATACTTCAGATACACTGCTGCGTTCTCTCTCTGCATACATTTAAAGCGAGTGTTTACACTAACACAGCAGTGGATAGCCATGAAGACAGCAGCGTGTGTACTGGTAATGCCAGTGAAAACAAAACCAAACGATCTACAGATCTATGCCAGCTTGACCATTACAAATCTTTCAGCGAGTGTCAAAGCAATGGACAGCTGGGGATATCTCGTGCGCTAAATTGTGTTCTTCTTTCTGTTTGTTTTCTATTTGCTGGTATAAATTTACGAATTGATAGTATGAGTAAAATAGACAGAGAACAAAATGATTGCGTTGCTCTTAGAAATGCCTTACACGAAATAAAACTGCTTCCTGCGAGTTCGCACTGCTCAGTGCGGGAAAAAAGGTTCCGTATAACAAATAATTTGGTGCACCCATACCCATGTGTGATGAACATATGTCATGCATGGATTATTTAAGGGCATGTTATTAGCTTTGGAAAAACAAGAAAGTGACCTCTTTCTTGTGCAGAAAACTAGTTTAGTTGTGATTTTGGCTCTTATCTGTCCAGTGTCAACAGGAATAGTAGCCTTGATGCGCGACTTTGCGGACACTTTCCTGTCACCTTCCTTCAATGTCAACACAGTGGTGGTGAAGACTCCTGGGCAGTCGAAATCGCATGATGACAGGCAGTTATATTCTACCACGAGAAGCACCCTCCATAAGCCGTGAGGCCTTGCTCTGTTTTCAGTTGGGGCTCCTTTTGTTGCCAAGTGCCTTGGTCTTTTTGGGTAAAGCTCCCAAAACAAGGTGGTCTTGTCCCTGTTGGAATTGTCATGTTGATCATACCTTTCACCCACAGCTTTCCAGTTCATTTCACTTTTCTAACCCAATTCTAATGTTATTAGTGTAGGGAAATCTGGTGTCCAGCAGCTTGCGTTTCAAAGGGAATAGATGTAGCAACTACATCAAGCACTAGCTGATTCTGATGCTTAGTGGACTTTGCTGTGAGCCGTCCAAAGCACCACAAGGGGAAGCAGTGCTGGTCTTATGTAGTTTAGTACTTTGGAGCTGCAAAATTACAATGCACCTTTTATTACAATGCACCTTTTTTACCTCAATTTTTTTATGCTGCAGTGGAAATCATGCGAATGCATGTTTGTAAATGTACATTCCACCAACAAATTCACGGCATGCCTTGACAGTAGGTGCAGTTTTATGCATCTAGATAATCACCTGTACCCATTTATCACAGGCCTGCAATTTGCACATGGTCGGATTTAAGCACCCTAAATGTGGCAAGTGTAACCGACCGTAACACACAATCTTGAAAACTGTACCTTATCAACGCGAAAGCAATAAGTGGCCCATTGACTAAGAAGCCACTATCCGCTGTCTGTACTAGCACCACAGCTCCTAAATCGGCCGGCAGTGCAAAGAGAGCAAAGAGTGGATTGAGTTCAAAACTTTGGGAAGTGTTCAAACCACATGGGAATCAAACCCAGGACATCCCTAGTGCAAGTCCAGCACCACATCCTTGACACCACTATAGCTCAGTGGGTCTAGCTGACTAAAGGTGGACCCAGGGAGCGCATTATGCCCTTAAACTGAAAAAAGTCCACAGGTACAAGCAACCCGACATACAATGAGTTTTAAATTTCTTGGCAATTCATTCCGTGGATATGGCGTGATTTTTTTTCCACCAGAATAACTGCCGGAGTGGCGATTCTTGGCATTGCGAGTAAAAAAGTGGACCCTGATTTACAAGGCTACCTGCTTCTACGATATCGAAAAGTAGCTTTCGTTAGCCGGCGCCTCGGAAATCACATCGCTCAGTTTGAAGAGAACAAACTGCAAGCAGGCGGAGATCAATCACTATTTCTACAATACATTAGGTACAAACAGCTTCGTGAATATCGGCCCAGTATTTTTCACCTTGCTGCACATCGAGAATCGAATTTAAGAAGTGGTCTGAAACTATAAGCCAGCTTCCACATCTAAATGATGTACTAAAACACAAAAAAGTTTCCTATATGTGGCACTGTTTTCTACTTTCACCAGAGGCATGTGCTGCTGAAAACACTTTACTTTCAAGTGAACTATATCTAACGCTCTACCACTAGTAAATACTTCCCTTGAGAATTGAACAAAAAATCTAGTTTACTGTTTAGGAGAAAAGCAGTTTCGTTAGCTTTCGTACTCCACGAGGAGGACGGCCGATATTTGTGCGGATGTATTTGTTACTATGAGAAAGGCTGATTTTGGTTCACTTAGCGAGTGAGGCAAAAGACGCCAAAATGTTTATACCTGCGTGTACAGCAACTCTAGTTAGGTCGTGAAACTTTTGGAAAGGTCTAAAAGGTGGCGTTGGGGCAGCCCAAATATGGCCGATATTGGACGGGGAAGTGCAAATGGTCAAGAATTTATAATATCTCTTTCTGTGGTAGGTGCAAAAGAAGTGACAAATGTAGGGCAACTGCTCGTTTTGCGCTTTGTTTTCCCTTGAGTAAAAATATTATTTTCAAGTAAAAATAGTTTGTAGGCTTCTAACCTCTTTCATTGCATTGAAAAAAAAAAGGCGGATATTGCTACCTATGCGGTTAGTTTTAAACATGTGATGATGACGGCAGTACAGCGTGCTGGTGTAGCAGAGAAATCCCGGCCGAACGCATCCCTGCAGCCGGCGCAGCGCCATGCAAGTCGCCAGAGAAGCGCGAGCTTCACGGACAGGTTCCCCAACCTCTGTCACAAGGCCGCTCGGAACTGGTTTCGGCGACTCTCCGCCAGGTGCATACGTCGTCTGCTCGGGGGTGCTTTGAACGAAGGTACCTGGCGTGCTCTGTAATACCGGAGCTAAGGATTTCGCCATGGTGACTTCAAGAGCATAGACTACTTGTCTGGATTAAATTTGGACAAACAAAAATTTGAGTGCAGTTGGCCTTTAAGCTACAGCACATAGCCGTAACATCCCCACTCAGGTGAATTGGCCAGTCACGATGATAGCTGCTGTCAGAAGCTTATGGCTATTTCACCAATTTCCGTTTGTCTTAAAACAATGCTGCTTAAATTACACACTGGCCAACTGCACCTCATCGAGTATATTTTACGCTCCTAGCATTCTGCAGTAGCCTTGTTTAGTGTTAAAGAACTACGTATTTGATCACATGTGAAGACTGCGATTTCTGTTAAAGCATTTTGTGCTTTCAACCTGAATTGGTTGACGCTCGTCAATTCAACACTGGCTGCAAACTGATTGTGGTGTAATAAACATAAAACCTGGATAGAGTAAAAATACTGAAGAGTAAATTATGCTAGGCTTATACATTGCACAGCGTAGCTGTAAGCATCAAAATTCAACTTTTTAGGTTTCACGAGGAAAAGCTCAGCATAACTTGGGCCAGCTATGAAGGTTAACTGCAGTGGAGGGCTATAGGTTAAGTCAGGCCACCTATAAATCTTTGACATGCTTCGAAATCTTGGCACACAGGCATTTTTTTTTCTGTTCTACCTAAACCAATGCTTTGGACTTTGGCCAAATGTTTTGTACGGGTTAAACTGCACAATGCAATTCCAAATAAGAATTGAACAAACGTACTGTTGTGTCCATTCGAGAATCCAGTGCTTGCCCAATATCAAAAATTGCCTCCAGCAATCGATTCAAGAAATGTACTTGTATGTCCAAGAGACAAACTCAAATAAAAAGTTACCCTACTTCAACTGCATTCCTTGCATATTTATTTATTTGAAAATATTTAGCACGAAAACAACAGAATGGTACAAACAGGCAGTGCTGTCACTTTTCGTGCTCTCTCTCTCGTGCTGTGTTGTTTTTCCACCGTTTATTAATTTTAAAAATATGCCACATTTGCCATTTTAGTTGTTTTTATTTGTTTTGATGTTATGCTGTGTTGCCAACGAAACTTTGTAAATGTCTTCCCAAGAAAAAATATGAATACCTAGCATTTGTAAGTGTATGCTTCTTGATGGATAGCAACTCTCACTATATGAAAGTGAAGCCAAGAAAACACCAAAGTCATCACAAACACTGAAGAATGTTTATTGACATGGCATCACATCACTTGCTGGACAAGCAACAAGGCACCATAATGCTGCTCACACAAGAGTGCGAAGCATGCTCCGCGGCTAAAACCACTTGATAAAAATACAAGCAGGCGCTTATCTGCCCCAAGGTGACCCTGAATGAAAATGTGACATGCGCAACACTGGAAATCAACAAAAGTTATTGGGTCAGGCATAAGTGAAAAGTGCGGGCAAAAGTCGAGGGCACTTTCATGTGTTGAATGACGAGACTGCTGGCACAAGACGGGAAGGATCGAAGGGTGGTAACTCAGTATTGTATGGTTACAAATACGTGCAGATTGCTACTCACTGGACCAAAAGTGCTTGAAGACCCTGATTTTAAAGCAAAACTTTCTATGACTCACCAGTGGAATATGCCATGCCAAAAAGGCATTGCAGAAAAGCCAACTTTTTCTGACAATGATAATGATCGTGGGTAAAGAAGTGCTGAAAGAAAAAAACGCTTCCTGCAGTCAGAAACAAATCAGGACCCTCGCGGTGTGAAACCAACATCTATTCCGTGACACCATTGCAACATGGTCAAAGTAGTTTGAATCTGGATAGTGGTGCATCGAGATGCAAAATTAGACAAAAATGGTGCACCTCACATTCTAATGACGACGACAGTTGAACACGAAGCTTTCGTCAAGCAAAATCAAGCGGCGAAGTTTCAAAGCCACTGCGATCAAAAGTCCAAACAGCATGCAAGTAAAAGTGATAGCTCAAACAGGCAACGTCCAAGCTCAGATGACAATCAAGCAAGGAATCCCTTACGAGAAAACTGAGTTAAACTGAAAGGCAGGTTCTCCTAGACACCCTTCCCACTAACTTATAACCAAATTCCTTAAATGATCTCTTGCGTCCCTCGTACCCACCTAATTTAGTGGAGGCAGTGTGGGACACACTCCTGCATTTCATATACCGACCCACTATTTTTCCCTTGCTATTTCCCACCCATACCCGTCGTGAACTTTAACTAATCGCTACTTCTAAGGGGGTCTGATGCACTAGCAAGAGGCCCCCGGGTGTTTTTTTTTACATTTCAATAAACGTTAATAAAAAAAAAGCCATTATTGTCGTAAGACAAAAGCGTGCACGTTTTTTTCCTTGCAATTACAGCAACTAATGAACACATGACAGAACAAGTAACAGAGAGCAATGATGAAAGTGACAACCACAGATTTGCACATAACTGTGGAGAGGAACTCTCTGGATAGAAGACTGAGCAATAGAAGAGCACAGCAGCTGCGGCTGAACCTTCCCACGCAGCTGAACAGAGACGAAGAATACGGCAAATGGACAAAATTAAGGGTTGGGAGTCTTAGTAGCCACTGTACTTTCTTATCAACCAGGCGTATGGCTGGATGGTATAGATGAACAGCAACGTGGGAGCTAGAGGACTGCTTGCTGGCGACACTACTACCACCCAGTAGTCTGTACTCCACAGTACACAGTAGGAGGAAACAAACTGGAAGTGGGACTGCGAATTGCCATGATGTTACAAATGAAAAAAGTGCTGCATGGCTGTCACAAGTCAGGTCAATCACCCTTAAGGGGAGGTGCCAAAACCCCTTAGAGAGGGGATGAAGACATGACATTTGAATCTAGTGGCTAAAAATGAACCATTCATGTAGCACCCCACCGCAAAAGGGGATTGATCTTCACTCATTTCCTGAAATAAAGTTTAAAAGCAATTCATCCAGGGCAGTTGCCACCAGCACCCTAGAGTAGTATGGTGGAAACACACCACAATCTTTGCTTTTGGGGTCTTTTACCGGGCTGTCTACCAAAAAACTCAAATTCTTTTTTTCTAAGGGGGCACCCTGGTCTTAAACAAAAAAAACAACATGGTTTTTACAGTTAGGACGATAAAAATTGGGTGATGCATGTGGTTTTTCATTGAAATTGTAGATATGAAGTTTGTTTCTGTGTAAAACAACTATATTCAACTTTATTTGGCTTTTATGTTTGATTTTTTGACAGCCTTTGTAAAAAAACTGCTTGAGGGATGCAGCTGAACAAGGTACCGGTGAACTGTGCACAAATCAAGGACTGACTGCCATAAGACTAACATTATCATTATATATGGTCTGTAGCAGAAATGACAGCTGTTTGAAGTTTGGGCCTGGATGGCAACACCAGTTTTCCTGGTTCCCATTTTCTAGGCCAAACTTCACATGGCTGTAACTTCTGCTACAGACCAGATAGAATGATAATGCTAGTATTATTGCACTCCTTGACTTGTGCACAGTTAACTGGTACTTTATTCAGCAGCGCCCCTCCAGCAGTTTTTTTATAAAGGCTGTCTTAACATCAAACATACAAATCCAAATAAATGTGAATTGAGTCGTATTACACAGAAACAAATTTCATATCTACAGTTTCAATGAAAAACCACATGCATCCCCCGATTCTTATCATCATAACTGTAAAAATAAAGTTTTTGATCAAAAACTGATGTTCCTTTTTAACTCGAAGCTTTCTGGCCAGCTCCGGCCTCAAAGGTCAGCTGCGCCTGATCAAAAGGACTGTCAACGCGGCTTGAGCTCAAGGCATCCTGGAATGAGGACACCTCTCTGAAGCATTTTGCGCATTTAATTAAAGTTTATTCTCTCTCTCTCTCTTGCGACTTGAGCCAAAGTCCAAAATCTAAACTGCTTCGACCGTATCAGAAGGGTGCAGTCTGACAGACAATGGTTTCATAATGCAAGGGACACTGGTTCCATTATGACCATGGAAAGCGTTTTTTCTTGAGGTGCTTGATGTGCTTTTGCTTATCCTCATCGCTTTGTGAAACTCACTGTGTAAAGTTAGCTTTCCTGCAGTGCATTATGTAGCCACATTGAATGTAATCAGTGAGGTCCTGAAAGCTTCACTTTAACAACAGGAGTTACGTGCTTGTCAAGACCCTCGTCTCACAGCAAACTTCTCTTCACCAGCAGGCACAGGCTAGAGCCCAGTCAGCAGGTGCTGCAAAGACATGATGAGAGTATTTAAGCACGAACCTCAAGATGGAAAGGAGGTGGAGCAAATAGCAAGAAAAATGCATCAGGAGGAGACTGCAAGCTCTGGGATGAGCAAGCTAGGTGTGGTGCTGTCAGGACACTGATGTCATAACCCAAGCCTGGGAACAAGCGGAGCAATAGCGCAGTTGTTCCAGCCTCCTCTGGAACAGCGATTCAGCTTCTCATGACTACCATCTTAGCGACCATGACTGCTCTAAAAAATTTGACACAATAACAGAGAACCTTTCAGAAATACTGGACTGCAACCCAATAGATGGTATTCACTGAAAATTTCAGAGGGAGATTTCTTCACCCGACAACACTGGAAACCACCACGTCTGTGCCTGCGCATTGTGCCCACACCTCGCAGAAAAAAGAAAACCTCGGTGCATATCGTCTGCACCACTTCAACCTGATTGTCGGCCTTAGTATTAAGAGAAGACCTATTAATTGCACTCAAATTACGTGGTGGTGCTCTCCTTGCCCTCAAGAACTTTGCATCACTGTAGAGTGAAACTGCGGCTATGAACGAAAGCGACACGGCATGCCAGAGGCAACGCTGCAGTCGCCTGCGACTACCGATGTTGACACAAGTGCCATTTAATGAACAGTTGAAAACAAAAACCAAATATTGCTTTCGAAGAAATGCTTTATGCACACGCCGGTTTATATTTATATTCTATATTTATATTAAATGAAGCCAGTGCACGTGATGCCATCTCCCGAGTTGTGCCATGCTTGCACCGCTCACCCCCTTGCTGGTAGCCATGTGCTCGTACCGTGGTCAACCTCAAGTCTTCACCCCTTTCCTTTGAAATCTTTTGTGTACACGCACAACTCACCACATGCTATCGAAAAAGAAGAAATAAAAACGTGCATCACTAGAAAGCATAGCTGCTACCCCAGCAACAAGTGGAGGGGGCACCCTTTTGTTTGTTTTGCGCGAGACGACTGCCTAGACTGGCGGATTACCAGCCCGCGCATGTGCAGATTGGTAATAGAAAAAGGTCCATTACTGCAATCTCATGGAGTCCGACGTATCACAGACGCTGCGGCACATACATGGCGGCGCACACACAGGGTCGCCCACTTGTGGGCCACACCAGTGAATACAACCTATGAAGTGCTATACCCACCACCGATATAGCATTATCTAGGTGCAGTCAGAAACACTTTTTTATATGTTTACACGTACTTTCAAGCGTTCGGAGGGTCAACATGGCTGCTTGTCACTGCTTCTGACCGATCATCCATGGGTCGATCCCACCAATCTGGCTGCCACAAATCACGGTAATAACGCGGAAGTCTTCAATTGTGGGCCGGACTGACACACACGATTCGCGCCAGGGCTGTCAAGCTGGTGTGGCAACTTTCTGATCGCGGCGTTAACACGCCACAGTGGTTCGAACACTTTCCCAGTATGAAGGTAGCTATTTCTGTCGTCGTTGGTTTGTCGCATAATGCATGCTTTATTGATGTTTAAGTTCAAGACCTGGCAAGCTTCTCTAGCTCGCCCAGAATTTCTCGATACGCAACTCTGAGCTGACGTGTGAGCACGTCTGTTTGTCGTGTGGTTCCTTGTTAATGAGCCAGACCATGCAACTGAACGGTGCGAATGCAGATTTGATGCTTTCAGCACGTTTCACTTTTTTCTTCGATCAACAAGAGAGAAACTGTCAGTAATGCTCGTAGAAAGACGGGGCGAGTCAGAAATGCTGCTTGTACACTTCCTAGTGCCATATAAATAGTGTACTTAATCTTCCCGAGAGCCAAAGCATCACTTTAGGTTGTAGTGAAACAGACCAGAAAACACCCCTGCCCTTTTTCTTGTCCGTTCTCTTTGAAGCACTCCTTTGTTTATGTATTGAAAACCAATTTGTGCAGCGGCACACTTCATTAGTTATTTGTGTATATGGCTAATTTTTCACATTTTAACATTTATATGTTCTCATTGTAGTATGATACTAATCTTGATCAGTGCATTTTTGAAGCAGAGGTGTTTTCTTCAGGTGGCAGTTCCTTTTCTCTACAAAACAGTGCTTGCTGTAAACAGCATCAAACAACAAAAAAGGAAATCTGTTTTAAGTAAGGAGGAAAAAGGTTTCACGTCAATTGATAAGGCTGAGACAAAGATTATGGCACTCACTACACGTTTTGCGGTTCCCGTAGGGCTAACAAGCGATTTGCAAAAAACTGGACAACACTTCCCATGGTGCGGAAACCGAAGATGTACTCCTGCAATTAAAACACGGAATTATCGCTGCCCCTTCAAAGGTAGATAATTGAACCATTTTGGCACTTGATCTTTAGAAAGCTTTGATCGCGTATCACACCAGGCTATTTTGTGTAACGTTGCCACTTTCACTCCGGGTCGTTGCACATACAACTATATCCGTAACTTCCTTTCGGACCACACGGCTGTTATTCAGCTCGGTGACCTACAATCCGACACTATCCATTTCCCAACCATTGGCACGCCTCAAGGCGCAGTATTATCCCCACTCCTATTTAACATTGCCCTAATCCACCTTCCCAGTAAGCTCGCCGCGATCCCTCGCTTACTCCACAGCATATACGCCGATAATATTACGCTGTGGACCACCAGAGGCAGCGACTTTCAAATCGAGGAGGTTCTCTAACAGGGAGCTGACTTAGTTACCGCCGCCGCGCAAGTTGGGCTTGGATGCTCACCTGAAAAATCTGAGCTTTTAATCCTTCCTGCCAAATCAACCGGCAACCCAGCCCAGACACCCACCATTGAGGTCCGGATTGATGGTAGAGATGTTCCCCAAGTGGTAGTCCTGAAAATACTTGGGCTCTGCATACAGCGCAATTGTGCAAACATTAAGTTCCTAGCACAGCTGACTTCTCAGGTGAATCAGACGATCGCCCTCATCCGCAGGATTGCTGCCCGCTACAAGGGGTTCAAAGAAACGGAGCGTATCCGGCTGATACAGGCATTTGGGCTCAGCCTTCTCACTTACTCTCTCCCGTATCTCTTGCCCTCGCGTACCGAACTCTCTAAAGTCAACTGCCTCATTCGAAAGACCTAAAAAACGGCGCTACAAATCCCTCAGAGCACTACCACTGCCAGACTCGAGAAACTCGGCATTTACAATACTGCGGAGGAACTCATTGAAGCCCACCTTACCGGTCAGCTAAATAGGCTCTCATCTACCCCCACCGGTCACACTCTCCTTGTTACTCTTAACCTTAAAGCCCCTATCCTCAGCGATGACAGGCTCCCGGTACCAGCCGACATTTATGGCTCCCTCACTATTTACCCTTTACCGCGCAATATCACCCTGTTTTCAACAAGCAGCGTAGGGAACTACGAGCACAAGCACTTACAGAGAAATACCCCGTCCACCCCACTACAGTTTACGTGGACGCAGCTTGCTATCGATGGCAGGATGCATACGCTGTCGCAGTAGTAATCAACTATCCCAACACTCCTCCTCTTAAATCCCAAACAGACCGCACCAACTGACCCGCTGAGGCGGAAGAGGCGGCAATAGGTGACCGGTAAAAAGCGCAAATGCTCATGGGTGCATTGTCTGCTCCCGCGGAGTTCTGTTACTTCCAATTCGACTGGAAAAAAAAAAACCGCTCATGCTTTGCACATTCAAGGTGTAACAACAATGAATTCTACTAGGGGCTTCTCTGAAAGGTTAGCACTCTGTGATAAATAAACAACACGCACACACGCACGTGAAAGCCGCCGGCGTACGGGAGACCAGGCGAGATCTCGAACCGGAAGTGGCTGGAGCAGACAACGTACCCATGAGCCTTTGCGCTTTTTATCGGTCACCTATTGCGCTAGCCCTTACACATAGGCCGCCCCCTATCACTATCGTCTCGGATTCGAAAACGGCCATTTGAAATTACGCCAGAGGCATGATCTCGCCCCTGGCGCTCGGAATTCTCCTCAAAAATCCTCCTACCATACAAATAAAGCTGATCTGGACTCCGGCCCACATGGGTGTGGGGGGAAATGAGGCAGCACATAGGGCCGCTCGAGAGCTCACCGTCCGAGCAGGCCCTAGCCTCGAACCCTTTCACGGAGCCCTATCAGCTCGGGACAGTCTCTTGACCTTCCAAAACATTACGGCACATTACCGCCTCTCACGCCGCCAGCTTCCCCCCGCACACCCGGATTTATCCAACAGGGAAGAACGGCTATGGCGACTGGTGCAAACCCATACCCTCCCATGTCGCTACCACCTGCACCATATTTATCCTTCCGTCTACCCCTCCACCAACTGCACGGCCTGTGGAGCAGTGGAAACACTGGACCATCTTCTTTGGAACTGTCCCCACAACCCCTATCTTAGCAGACGGTGGGCACTGGGCTGAGGCACTGGGCAGCTCCGACCTGTCTACCCAACGGGTGGTCACGGCGAGGGCTGCTGCGGACACCGGTACGCCGGTCACCACGTCCCCTAAGGGGCCTTTAAAGGCTCAATAAAATGTTTGTCCTCCTCCTCCCATGGTGCGGTCACATGCGGTTCTGCACAGATGGCATCTGGCCCCATTTTGTCTGACTGGCAATGAAAACTGCCTGCTTCAAAATAACAGACATTTTTAAGCCACATTTATATTCAGGCAAAAAGTGTTGTGCAGCCATTGCATGTAATGTTGCCTAGTATGAAAAATTGTGCTCAATAGGTTTCTGAGGAAAGCTGGTTTCGAGAATTGCATTGTGCCATCGGACAAAACAAAATTAACTATAAATGAAAAACAACACAACAAAAGTCCTGAGTTTTGCCATGCATATTTTTGTGCTCCTTTTCTATCATGTTTACAACCAACATAGCCATACATGCATATTTTTGTGCTCTTTTTCTATCATGTTTAAAACCAACATAGCCATACTGTTAATTACATTGCACCTTTGGTCTCATAGGTCACCCAGAAAGGAAATCAACTGAAGTCGAGGAAGTAGTGTAAGGAAAATTCACTTTATATTGTAAAACAACAACAGTATTAATGTATTCTTGAAAGCGTAAGAAACAACAGCCTCGCCTGGACCTTTTTCAAATGTAAAATAGTTTCTTCTTGTCTTCTTTTTATTTTATGGTGAAGGAATGGGGCTGCTTCTTTTCCTGCAGCTTGTTAAGTTGGCCATTTTTTATGTGATCAGGTATTTAAGCATTCAGGAGTAGACGTGTCCTGATCAGGTATATCTTGAGTCCAACTGAGTAAAGCGTATTCTGATTTTTATCATGCTAAGGGTCATATTCTGAATGCTCCCCATGAGCACAAACGAGTTGCAGTGAATGAATGAAGATAGCACGGAATTCTTTTATCAACACGTAAAGGCCTAAGACTAGTTCACATACTTGAACAAATCACAAGCACACCATAAACTTAATGCGGTTGCCCAGCAGTTGGGCAACACGCCACTATTTAAACTAAATGCATATGTTACTCGATAGTTTCCCTCCAGCTTAGAGACTGCCTTTTCCATGTATTTTCTAGTTCATAAATATACCATAGAATGCTTGGCTGCAGCAGCTCTCATAAATTACAAAATGACAAGAATAAGATGGGCATTGCTTCCACAGATGATCCCTTTGTATCATTCCTGACATGAAATAGCCAAGTGAATCTTTTGACCTTGGTAACAAATTGTTTCAAAGCACAGTGCAAACCGTGATGAACAAACAGCATTGCGTCAGGTGCATAGCCTGCGACACTGTCCAGCTGAAAAAAATATCTAATGTCTTTCTGCTTCATTTTCCCGTGTCTACATATGCAAAGTGCCTTTATTAACAATAAAAGCAGGGCGGTAGGAGGGGTGTAAAACGTTTAAAGAGCGCACTGCAAAATAATGTGACACGGTTTTTTTAAACATTATGTATGAGCTGCCTCACGTAAGAGGCATTTCTTACAACATTCTTAGCCCTGTATGGCTTTCTCACACAGCTTAGATGTCGTGCGAAAAAGGCAATTTAGTCTAACAGCTCAAGGCGAGGTAGGTGCACCTTCTCCCGTTTGCACTCAAGAGTTTACATGAAAAGGAATTAAGTAATTGCATCATAATCGAGTAAACTGAGGTCACTTCACACTATGAGGCACAGGGCAGTGTGGTAGAACTCTCACTCAAGGATCTTTAGCGTAAACCAAGACATCGTGTACAGAAGGTTAATTTTTTTGGCTTTATAAATTCAATGCAGCCCCGGCAGCCAAGAATCGAACCCAAGACATTGTACATCCCTGCAGCCATAGGAAACAATGTGAGATCTGAGCAATCTGGCACCTGAGAAATCTCATTAAGACGAATAAAGCTACCGTGCGATATTACTTAGTGTTTACAAAAACCAAGGATAGACAGCATAGGGGCACTAGATACATCCTTGCTTACACAAAACTCAAGAGTAAAATTAAAATATATATATATATATGACGCGGGCATCCGAGGCACGGTATATCTATGGTGTTGACTAACACCATGTACTGTGCCCTGGCCGACCACATAATTTATGTTCCTGCCTCCACTGGAAGCTGGAAAGCACTGTAAACGGCCCTGTGGTCAGCCATAACCCATTACACGCCCAAGACTACAGTGCAAACTGTTGTGACGGAAACCACGTACGGTGCTGTTTGCACGAAGGTCACGCCAGCCCACCTCATAGACTGTGCTATATCGGTAGTGCATATAACAATTTCTGGTGGGACTTCACTAGGTGGTATATATAGCATCATCCATAAATTTTCAACAGTAAAAAAATGAAGGTAGTAATTAAGCAGTGCATGAGCTATCCCTACCTCTTCATTGTTTCACTAGTTACTGAAAGACTTGTATTTGAAAATGTCAGGCTGGAATGGATGCATAGACCAGGTTGGTTTTTTGACATTGGCATAAATAACTAAACTTGATTTTTAGTACACACGCTGCTGTCTTCATGGCTATCAACTACCGTGTTACTGTAAACCCTCGCTTGAAATGTACACGGAGTGAGAACGCACTGGTGGATCTAAAGTATACCACCAATAGAAGCCAGGAAAAGTCGGGAACCCGTTTGGTTGTGACAAGTGGCCTGCACTAGAATGGCAGGATGAGTGCTGCAGGCAGGCTAGGGGCACCGTGACTGCAGTCAGGAGATGCTGCAAGAGAAATAAATGGAACATGAGGAATGAAGCACCGTTGAGGCAGCAGTAAGTAAACAATCTAGGATGACTAAAAAAAGGGCAAACGAAAGCGAAGACCACACAAGCAGTGCTCTTGCCCGCCTTGCGTTATCCAGGTCGTTCCCGCTGAATTTCCATCGGTTATTGAACGCCGATTGGCCCCACTTTTAAAGATGAAAACACATAACGACGTAAGCATCCCTTGGCAGGCACTCCGGGCAGCAAAAGTGCTGGATGCAGCAACGAGTGCAACAGGCTAAAGTAGCGTGTTACAACGCCCTCACGAACAACACGGACACACGAAAACCTTGCCAACAGGGACCTGTCACGCTCCTAACTTCACCAACAGATCGTACTGCAAGTTCATTTTTGTTACAATATTAAGATCGGTTAGCACAAGGCACGTTGTCTAGAAAAAGCGTCGAGGAAAACAAGTGATGTTAATGACGCCACATTAAAGAGACAAGGAAACGTCATGCGCGAGACGGGTTTGCAATGCGAGAGAGTTCCCGCGCCGTGCAACAAACCGTCAACAGCTCGCGATCGCCGACAGACGCGAACAGAGAATGCAAGACGGTGAGAACGCGCCGTTAAGAATTTCGTAAACGACGCTAATATAACTGCCGCGAGCAGAAAGCAAGCTTCGCAGTAGGAGATATGCGAACTGATTGCAAACCCGCCAAAAAACACTCACCTGGTCGGCCGATGGTGGACAGTTGAACGCCCACAGATAACTGCAAAGCTGTAGTGCCAGAAGACGCTGGAGCTGTTGAACGACGACTGACAGGGCGACAACCATCGCCAGTTTATGAATTCTTGCGTTGTGAACGCGACTACTTGAACCGCTACGGCACGTACGCCGTGTAGGCAGCACTCGGAAAAATGTAAACATACCGCGCGGGAACGCTGCGAGCAAACGTGACGTCACATCCGCCTAGCAGTGCTCCTCACCCGCCCAAAAGGTCGGTTAATTCCTCTCCTGAAGGGCAGGTGGGTTGGACTGGGCGAGCGCGAACAGAACGCGCGCCGGCCGTGGCGATGACCGCGCACTTCCTTCCCTTGCCGCCAGATGCCGGAAACTTGACGTTCGCCAAGTGCTTGTGACGTTATCAGGCTGCCCCAAGAAGCTCAGTTTCCCCTCCTATTTTATTCTTGCTCCGTGACCGTAAGACATATCGCCGCAAAGTGGTGCTTTAAAAACACACATGGTCCAGAGAACCAGGGCACATTCGGCTCCGTTTTAACCGCAGCACAAAAATTAGACAACGCGTCCCCGCGTGCGTCCCCGTATCCGCGGTTATCCGACGAACGGACGAAAATAGGAATCTGAGGGCGAGGGGCGGAAGAGTTTTGGTTTTTTGAGGTCGTGGTCTAAAAGGGCAGACGCAATCGAACCTAACGTACACCGGTAATAGTTTACAAAAAAAAAAAATGGCCCGTCTCTCAGGTATTTTGTCTCCTCCGTCCACCAAAAGCAGGCTCGCTCCGACCTCTATTCCCCTGAACGCTCGTTTACAGAAGTCAGCGCGGCGACGCCCATCGGCCGAAAGGGGGTGTACTCCGTTTCATAAACTTGACTCACCACTGGCTAGCTGACGACAGGCGTGGGCGAATAAGGAATCAGACTCGCTGGAACCTACACCCGGGAGCACTCTTTGCGGCGATACGCAATATCGCTCGGACAATCCATCCGCTTCTGCTCTTCTCGCAAGGAGAAAGCAGACAGCGCGGATTGCGGACACTTATTCAGTGCGCAGCATCCACAGCTTCAGCAAAGCTGCACAGAATTAATGACGCTGTGCATGAGGGCCATAATTCACGATGCTGCATCCCGGTCCGTAGGCGGTGTTAACAAGTCAGCCTGAACGCTTCACTCAACGCGGATTTTGCGTCGCCAGCGGACTCTCAAGTCCTCGCTGTCTTGTAGCCGCTGGTCTAGTCCTCCCTTGCTTCGTAGAACGTGGTGGCACGGAACAGAAAGGAGGAAGAACTGGGAAGAGGTTTCACTATCCTAAAGACAGTGCCTGTGTTCGATGTGTTTGGATAGCTGCTGCGTTGCTCCCGACAGGTGTAAAGAATCGCCGCCGGGGTTGCTCTTAGGTTCACGTACTTAAAATAATCTGCACAGCAGCGTACATGATCATTGTTCCGCGTGGCCTTTTGGTTGAAGAAGCAATCATTGGTTGTTCGAATGTTGTTCGAATGTAGATATTTATAACGTACTTCCGAAATTTATTTCCCTGCAGCCCAAACCAACTGCCAACACTTCCACGTGCGCAGGTGTGTGTTGGATGGATGGGCTTCTAATGCAGGCGTTCACAAGAAAGGCTCCGAGGACGCCTAAGCAATTTTTCTCCCGTTGAATGTCTAATTCAAGGCCGGAGTGCGTTCCGGGCCGCGCAGAGTAGCCCTCGGTCACTAGTGCGCGGAGTTCCGGTGCGCGATAGTAGAAGCACTCGGAGGGCGAAGCTCAGGGTCACGAGAGCCGCAGCGGACCAGCAGCCGCTGCCGTCGGCATCCTCTCCGCATATCGACGTGGCAGTGCAAAATCTCAGCCGTTGTCTAGCAGCCCGCGCACCTTTTTATTGTGTTGTCCCTTTATTGTGCTATACTTACCGTGGTTCTGTGGCCATATGTCGATTCGTTTTCCAAAGCAACTTCGCTTCATTTACAGCTTTGTGATGCTGCTTCATTTACAGCTTTGTGATGCTTTAATTCCTTGCTTGTGGTTTTGCCTTAGTTGACAGGCCATCAACAAGCAGTTTATTAGGTTTCTGGCTGGTTAAATTGTTTGCTCGCTTGTTCGCGGGCTGACTCACTGGGTGAGAGGGTCGTGTGATATCGTGCCAAGTGACGTCGTGCGGTGACGTGCAGGACGGGCAAGCGAGCATGCGCCTTTCCTTCTCTTTTTGTGAGTGCCGATAAGCATCGGCGCTGAACTATTTAAGCCGCGCTATCGCTTCAATAAACGTTCTTGTTGTTGGAGCAGCAGTCTCTGCTTGGTCACTACATTGGCGACGAGGATGGGATATGAGCAACCCATTGCCTATGCATCAAGGACTTTAACGAAGGCTGAGCGGAATTATGCTCAAATAGACCGAGAAGCATTAGCTGTGGTGTTTGGAGTGCGTCACTTTCATCAGTACCTAGCCGGCAGAAAATTTGCGATTCTCACAGACCACAAACCGCTGCTAGGAATATTTCGGCGCGAGAAACAAATACCAGATGTTTTGTCACCACGCATGCTACGATGGAGCCTAATGCTGTCGGCGTACGAATACCAGCTTGAATACCGCAAAACTCAGGATCACGCGAACGCGGATTGCTTGAGCAGGCTACCGGTTTCAGCATTTCGGTTAGAGGCAGAAGCGCCAGGCGACGTATTGCTTTTCGAAGCCGCCGAGTACCCGCCAGTCACCGCCGCAGAAGTTGCTTGCTGCACGTCGCAAGACGGTTGGCTATCGCAAGTACGGAAATGGATCGTCGACGGCTGGCCAAAAGAAGGGGTATCGAAAGACTACGGCGCATACGAGATAAGACAGAACGAACTGTCCGTGCATCGGGATTGTGTGGTCTGGGGAAACCGCGTGGTAATTCCTGAGGTGCTAAAAAAACGTATCCTCGTCTTGATGCATTCTAATCACCCGGGAGTCACTGCAATGAAAGCTATCGCGAGGTCCTACGTTTGGTGGCCTAAGATGGATGCGCAGATCGAAGAATTTGTGCGGCACTGCAAGGCGTGCCAGGAGAACCGGCAAAGTGAGCCGAAAGCGCCTACGCATTTCTGGACGAAACCGGAGCGCGCATGGAGCCGAGTGCATATCGATTTTGCGGGTCCTGTCGATGGTGCCGTTTTCCTAGTGGTAGTTGATGCTTTCTCGAACTGGGCTGAGGTGGAAATAATGACGTCAATGCACTCATCTGCCGTAATCGAGCGGCTGCGTAAAATGTTTGCAACATACGGACTGCCGGATTTGATTGTTGCAGATAATGGCACGGCGTTTACCAGCCGGGACATGCAGTCCTTTCTGAAGTTGAACGGCGTTGAGTACATGTACACTGCTCCCTACCACCCAGCAAGTAATGGGAGAGCAGAACGCAAGGTTCGTGAGCTTAAATGTGCACTAAGAAAACAGAGTCAAGGCTCTCTAGCGTGCAAAGTGTCTCGTTTCTTGTTCAAGCAACATTCCACGCCTCACTCCGAGTCAGGCAAGACACCAGCAGAGCTTATGCTGGGCAGGAACCTGCGCTCGGGCCTGTCAAAACTTCACCCCGACACCATGGACGTGGAATGCAGCCGGCAGCCTCCAGAACGAAGTTTTCAGTGTGGTGACTCTGTCTACGCAAGAAATTTTTGCCAAGGTCCTAAGTGGTTAGCTGCTCGTGTGCTACGGCGTCGGGGTCACGTCATGTACGAGGTTCAGACGTCCTACGGGAGTATCCATCGACGCCATCGGAACCACGTGCGAAGGGCCTGGGAACCAACAACTCCAACAGGCGGGACAAGAGCTTCGTTTGCCTTCCCGGAAACGCCCGGTTCGGAGCCTGGCCCTCTGGAAGCCGGGGCATCTCTTCCGGGCCCGTCAAGTCTGGGGGTGAGGTCACCTGCGGCCTCGACTCCCGTATTGAGGCGTTCTTCTCGCCAGCGTCGTCCAGTGCACCGATACGGCATAGATGATTAGGAGGGAGGGATGTGATATCGTGCCAAGTGACGTCGTGCGGGGACGTGCAGAACAAGCGACAAGCTGGCGATGTGATATCGTGCCAAGTGACGTCGTGCGGTGACGTGCAGGACGGGCAAGCGAGCACGCGCCTTTCCTTCTCTTTTTGTGAGTGCCGATAAGCATCGGCGCTGAACTATTTAAGCCGCGCTATCGCTTCAATAAACGTTCTTGTTGGAGCAGCAGTCTCTGCTTGGTCACTACAGGTCGATTTCTCGCACTCGGTGACTGTCTCAACGCAACGTTGTCTGCCGCATTTTCCATCTCGTTTTGAAAACGAAACGCCAATGCGTCCTGTTTATTCCTCGTCACCCGGCGGTACGACATTTTCAACGTTGCAGTACCATCTGGCCTCACCTTGAGCGCTGTCCGTGTCCAAGGACAACTTGGGCCCCTGGGGCATTGTGGATGTAACGGGGTGTTTCTTCCCTCCCCCCCCCCTCCCCTGTGGCGGCGCAGATGTACAGCGAGTGCATGTGCGTGAACGAGACCCTGGTCAGCGTTCCAGGCGTGAGCGACGAGGAGGTCCTGCTGGCGGCCGTGCAGGCCACGCGGTCGCGCTGCCCCGTCGACTGCGCCCTCCTCTACCCGTACCTGCTCGGCGTCTTCCTCGCGCTAAGCTCCACCTTCCTCAACGCCGCGCCCTCCACCGCCGCCTCGATCAGGTGGGCTTCAGGCGGGGGGGCCTTTTGTTTCTGGGCCTTCACGTGCCGAACGTATACCTTCAGCCGGACTACATGTAGTCCGGCTGAAGGTAGTGCAGTGCACTGCACTCTGGCGAATGACGCGCACGTGGGCGCCAGGAAGGTCATGAATGTGGGGTCAATAATGAGCGTCATAGGTTAAATGTAACGTTGATGCCAACCTTCCTTCCTGTGAATAGAAAATAATTAAGTTCAGTGAGTACGACTAGGTATCATCATTCCCTGTAATACATAATCGGGTATCGTGAGCGCCTCAGCGTGCATAATGGCCTGTTTTACGAGGGTGAGGTCAATTTGGTGTGGCAATTTGTATATGGCCACTGTGTTCCCATACGACTCCAGTCTTGTGTTGGTCGTGCGGTCAACACAGGTGGCGTTGCTTGTGTTGATTGATTGATTGTAGGGGTTTAACGCGCCGACACAACGCAGGCGATGAGGCGCGCCGTAGTGGAGGGCTCCGGATTAATTTAGACCACCTGGGGATCTTTAACGTGCACCGAAATCTCGTACACACGGGCGTTTTGCTTTTCGCCTCCATCAGAAAAGCGGCCGCCGCGGCCGGGAATCGAACCCGCGACCTCGTGCTCAGCAGCGCAACGCCTTAGCCACTGAGCCACCGCGGCGGGTGCGTTGCTTGTGTGCGTTGGCAGACCTACGCCGTGACTGCCACTCAGCGTAGTGTTGTTATGGGTGCGGTAGATAGATATAAGCCGTGCATATAATAGTATACAGTAATACCTCGTTAACTCGAACTCGCATATTTCGAAAAATGGGCTACGTCGAAATCTTCCGCGGCACCGAACCGTTTCCTATACGTCCCATGTATTTGTTGCCCTTTATTTCGAAGTATTTTTGGGCCAAACTGCGGATATCTCGAAATCTTGACTGAGAGTGGAACGAAAATTTCGCCGCCGCGGACCGTTTCACAAGATTTGCGTGATACTGCCGCGCCAAAATCTCTCGATTTTTTTTTAGATGCGACGCATCTCTTGCTCTGAGGCATGTCCCTCCTGCGTCGTCGCGCCGTCCGTCCGCAGCCCTCCTCCGTTCTTCTCTCCCACAGCTGTGTGCAACACTCTCACTCCGGCTCATTAGCATACCACAGCTGGCGCGCTTGTTTGGGCGCGCTTCACTGCTTTTACAGCTGCTCCGGCGCGCGCGGTGTGCGCAAGTGCGCGCATGCGCGACTCTCCTCCGCTGTCTCCTCTCCTTCAGGCGCTGTGAATATAAAGCGGGTAGCGCTCTGCGGCGGTTCAGTCAGCGCTCGCTCTCGTTCGACGCCGCGTGCCTTTGCTTGACGACTCCGTGCTTGACTTGATTCTTTCGATGAAGACGTGATGGAAGCGACGCTCCCTTCAGCGAGTGGGCTGACACAATCCAATACCAGCGTCAGCGCAAACGCTCAAGGCAACGTTACGACCAATTGAACCCCCCGATGGGTGGCATCACATCAGGGGGAAGATGGGCGTAATTTTTTTTCTCGTTTAACCATGCCTACCACAAAGCCGCTGTTTTCCCTGAACGTGAAGTCTGAGCCTAGAGGCATATAAACTTCTTCAACCAACCCTGTGGCACGTCACGGGACGGTAGAGACATGCGCAAACGTATCGCAGGATGTGCCTGTGACAGGAGAACTTAGGGACGCCGAAATCGTCGAAATGGCCACAAAAGGAGAGGGCCGAGATGACGGGGGCGACGACGACGAACCTCCTCGAGAGGTGCCGATATCTGCCGAAACGAGGAATTTGCTGCGCTTGCTGCGAAATGAGGTTGAGGGCAGCGGCGGGGAACATCAGCTCATGCAATGCGTCAAGCAACTAGAGGACTCCTTACTAGGCCCGAGTGTGACCGCAAAGCAGACCAGCGTTACGCAGTTCTTTTCGGCTAAGTAAAATTGCAGTGCCACAAAACCCAGCCTGTGAACGTCTCTTGTATGTTTTTTTTTCTCTTCCAAACCTTTATGAAAGAGCTGGTAAGTAGTAGCGCCTTTTTTAACACGAAAGGGTTTTATTCTTGGGGACACCAGGATTTTGCTGACGTCGCATACGCCAAGAAAATGACGCCGGTACCCCTTTGCCGAAGCGACCCGCCAGCAGGACGTCGCTCGCCAAGCACACCCACAAGATAGCCGCCGACCCGCCGACCCGCAAATCATGCTCAGCTGCAGATTTCACTGCACATTTCACTTTCGTGTTTTACCAATTCCTGTGACAAAGGAGTCAACCAGAGTTTTTGCAAAGAACTCGATATTTCATCGCGATTCGCGAACTCTGCTATATCGAAAATCCGCTAATCTAGAAATATTTCCCGGTTTTTACTACTTCGGGTTAACGAGGTATTACTGTATATGCTAGGGAACCCTCACCGCACTCTCTAATTTTTTCATGTAGGATGCCGTTTGAATGTACGCAGCATGAAGCTTGAGAACTGCGCAATCCAACGGGCAGATTTTACAGTGGTGACTGTCGGCCACACACGGCTCGCTTGCACTACTTGCCATGCAGGAACGGTTGGTAACGGTCACGAAAACGAACTTGTAAGACGCCCCGTTATAAGCGGTGAAGATATGAATTCGCCGATCAATGAAAACAAGAGGGAACTAAAAACGTTAACAAAAATGAAACTGCACGTCTTAAAGGAGGTCGAATTATGTGAGCTAGTTGAGCGGAATATAATTTTAAGTAAACTTCAAAACGTTGCAGCCAGGAAACCAGAAATGTTCTCTTGGATATTTCTGTTGATATTAAATGTCGAAAACGTCCCAAGACATTCCCGTGTAAACCATTGCGACATTCGGGCCTTTTTCTCGTGGAAAACTCCACCACGATATTGGTTTCCAAATTACTGAGCATTATAACTGTTCTGCCCAGCGAAGCACCGGAAGTGAACATTCTTTATAGCAACGTTTTCAGTCAGCCATGTTGTGGCACGAACCTGAGTCTTCGCGTTATTTTTTTCGAAGCCAACAAAAATGAGCCCCAGACTGTCGCTTCAAAATTTACAAAGCCGACGTGATCGCTACCCACCACGCCGTCTGTATTCCCTTGTGCTTTGAGACTGCAACAAAAATTACGCAAATATTCTCGGATCTGAGGAAGCGAGAATCACAAGGATTCAGACTGTGATGTTTCTGCTGCTGTAGTAGCAAATAGAGATGCAAGTCGCAGACATCTGATAGGAGCGATGGCCTGCTTTCAGGTGCGTCAAGCCCGCAGAACGGTCTCTCGCTCTGGGCGTTAAAACCATCATCATCCGTCTCGTCGGTGAGTTTTTGGATTCACATGCTTACACGCCTTGTTTAACTCAGTGAAACTGCTGCTTTGTTTAAAGCCTAACCTTTGTGCGTGGGAACACGTGTTTGTGAACATGTTAGCTTCGCAAAGTCTTTCTTCTATGTCGATTTTCAGGTGGTTGCTGTCCCTGTATTGTTATGCCTTTACCGCTTATTACCTTCAGTAAAACCGCTGCCTTTGTCTAAAGGAGCTTCATTTCTATGGCTGTTAGGAAAAACTCTCAAAGAGCACGTAGAATCATTTTTAGTGAAAAGTCGGACACACGGGACGAAAAATAACAAGGACGTTTACTTACGTATCGCCACGGGACTTGCCTTCATCAGAGTAAGGGTACAGATCTAGATTCCATTACGACCACCGCAGCACCAATTGCCCTCGCACGTGTTCCCGGTGAAAACGAAGCACCGCCTTGAACGTTTACGGGCCTGAGCTGGCTTCCCTGTATCTGTTCTGCGCTCGCCTCCGCGGCGTTGCGCTATGGCCTACAAATAAACCACCACGACCGCGTACTGACGCGAAGGCTATCTCCTTCACAAGTGGTGGAGGTGCAACAATCCTTTCAAACCTGAAGCTACAAAACATGATGCTGCCAGAGATGTCTCACAAACCGCCGAGCCTCCTGAGTCTGCACGAGCCCTTGTCATTTGCTCCGGTTTGATGCCCGTTAGTGACGTGTATGACAATGATGTCGAGGGTTGACTTTCTTCGTACGAATGCGTGACGACTCACAACAAATGAGACGACGGCACCAATTTACCCGACGTCATATCCTACCGTACCGGCGCGGCAACCTCTTATACCGTAATCACCAATCAGGCATCCAAACCTGGTCTGCGTTTCGCACCAGCTTCGTTGAAGTCTTCGGTACATCGCCCTGCCGTACGAAAGCTTCGCGCCTCGGAGCGATTGAGCGTACGAAATCAACAAGCCGGTGAGACCTTTATAGATGTGATGGATCAGTGCAAGCGCGTCGCTCCTATAGTGTGCCGGAACCCGACAAAATCAAGCACATCTTGAAAGGAGTGGACGATGACGCCTTTTCACCGTCGTGTTTGTTATTGTCCCGGCTACGAAGTCTTGGTGTGAACTCCTGTTCGACCACCTGGTCCCCGAAAGAAATTCCTGCGTAGTTTTCTCTGCCCTTTGTTCTTAAGGAGACCTCGACAAACACCCACTGTCCGCACTGGTTATTGATGTCATGGCAGAGATACTGGGAACTTTTCGGGCTCAAACCCTCCACCAGTCGGTACTGGTCGTAAACTGAGCCCAGGAGGGGCGAATAAGTTT
This sequence comes from Haemaphysalis longicornis, assembly GCF_048455015.1. NCBI lineage: Eukaryota > Metazoa > Arthropoda > Arachnida > Ixodida > Ixodidae > Haemaphysalis > Haemaphysalis longicornis. Next base: position 128,640,245 of record NW_027526445.1, on the reverse strand, counting down.
GAGAACCGACAACGCGTGCTCCGCAATTCGTCCACACTTACTGAACATGCAATTATTCTACGGATTTGTTGATATCAATTATTGCAGAGCTAAGGCAGCGAAGAGTTTCTTCGGGCATCATATATTTGTAGGTGTTGTTAGTGCGGATTAGTTTGTAATACAATTACTATATATTTTATTTGCCGGTTTGATCAGATGACAGTGGAAGCCTATACCTTTTGTCCACCTCTCTAACGCTACTTTACATCTCGATAAATTTATACAGCATAGGTTCCACCAAGGCTCTGCCATATAGTGTTGCAATGATTAAAAACTGCATATGGACACAGTGGTTGCATTGTTTAAACCTATTGTGGGGTCATCATCTTGCCATCTCACCACTTGGGTATGTTCCACGGTACCTACGGTCGAAAAACAAGTGAAGCTCGAAGAACGAGATTCTCGTTCGGTCCTGGTTTTGAGTAGCTGTGCTCTGTGGCTTTTTGTGTTCCTACTGGTACGAATCTGCATATTAAATCCATTCATTTCCATGTACTCGTGACAATATTTATAACGATTAAAATTCCAAATACGTAATACTGAAACCTGAAATGCGGCGAGCATATTTCTTGCTTTTTTTATGCTGTGCAACATATGCTACTCGAAAAGGCTTATCTGTATGGTATATAAAGACCTGCACCTAACTTTTTTACAGATTAGTACTCGCAAAGCTGCCAACTGTGCTTGGCATTAGGTATGCGACATGACCAAGTTTTCGGTTTATAGCAGCATCTGTTTCATAAGGCTCCAGTTGGGTTGCCCATTGTTTTTCTCGAATAAATTGTACAAAAAAAACGCCACACAATGAGGATACATACCTGGAGTCCTGGTTACTTTTGTGGTTGCCACATTTAGCGCCTTTTTATGTGCATAACAGTGTTTTCCGCATGCACACCGGAAGCATATAAGGTACTCTCCCGCGTAAGCTGACCTGAAAAAAATACAGCAACCTCCCACCAATGCGTCGGCGTCACCCTAATGCGGACTTTTGCACTGTCCCGGCAGGTTCGATCCCCGCGCCGGTGATCTTCGGCGGCATCGTGGACCAGTCGTGCCTCACCTGGAAGCGGTCCTGTGGTTCGGTGGGCAACTGCGTAGCCTACGCGAACGAGGGCATGGCCCGGGGCCTGTTCTACGGTCTGCTGTCCCTGATAATCACGAGCATGGTGCTCTTCTACCTGTCCATGCTCGCCTACCGACGCAACGCCCGCCTCCGGGCCGAGAGGAAGGCTGGCCGCATGGGCCAGAAGCACGCGGGATCTCATGCCGCCCCGCATTCTAAACGCTAAAAACAGCGTTGTCGCTGCTGCACCAGAGGGAAAACCAGTTGCTGGTAGACATATTAAACCGTGCTTTTCACTTCAAACTTCCGCGTCGATAAAAATTGCTGAGATCGTCTCATTCACGAGCTGTGACAACGGGAAATTTGCTGGAGAAAGTGCGGAGCATCAGTACAGCGTTGCAACTTTCTCTGTGGACCGTGTAAAAGGAGGGCCTTGCAGACGAGGAAACGATGGCTCACTGGGGATGGCTGATGTTGAGCTACTTACTTCTACAAAACGGCTGTGTATGCTGCAGGGTGTTCACATTCACGAGCACATGCACGATTGGAGTTTCAGGGCCTCTTGTCAGTCTCCTGTCACTGATGTCGTAGCTGTCGTTTAAGGCCTATAAACGGTACCTCCGGCGAGGTCGTTCCGTTCCGGCCAAAATCATTCCGGCGGCCGGAACGCCCGGCGGATGGCGGAAGGGGTTGAAACGGTCTCTCCGTCACACCGCGCACTCCAGCGCCGCTAGAGCCATCTTATTGGCCGGCGAGTCCAATGACGTGCGTGCAATGCTTTTACTTTTTTTTTATTAATGCGTGCTCGATTCGAAGACGTTTGTTGTGTACTTTCGGCGTTGAGAGGCCGCGATATGGATTTACGCGAACTTCAGTAGTGTGAGAGCAGTCTGGAAAAACTAACCTGACCTGGGCAATTAATGGTCGTGCTTGCGCGAGAAACGCGCAGCGCCCCGCGTCGTGTGTTGCACCTGGGCGTCAATATTTGTGTAAAGCACAAAGCTACATAACAAGCTGCCAGCCGGCGCCCGCGCGACTGCACAAAGGCAATCGTAGGTAAAAACTGCCGGCAGCTGATTTTAAGCAACGCACGTACATATCGCGGTTTGCTGTGCATGTTTACGCCATTTGTTTAGATACCCTTATTTATCATCGCTAGGCAGCTACTCCAGGATACTGATTATTAAAACCAAACAAGCCGCGGATCTCGTTAGGGGCGAACGGATCTGATAGTACAGTGAAGCTAGAAGTGTCTAGTTCATATCGTAGCATCGCCCGCGCTCCCCCGCCGACCTTCCGCTTGTCATATTCGACCCGTAGCCGTAGGACACCGCGGGACGCTGCCGCTTCCCATCATTTATTTAGCCTCCGCAGGAATTTAGATCAAGGGTCATAATATAGTTTTAAACCTACAATTTCGTTACCCAACAGCGCTTGCGCAAGTTTATTCAGCTTAGATTTGAAGTGACCCCAGTTTGCGAACTGTAGTGAAGCAATATTCAGTCAACTGGGCCGGGTGGATCGCCATATCCCCCCCTTAACAACAAGTACCCATCTTCCAGCCTCTCCCTCACACAAACCCCTAACAACTCCACAATTCCGTAAATATTTTAAAATGACTGCAAATCAAGCAGCCTCATCAAGAAATGAGCATGACTAAGCCCTAGGAATACCCATGTACGCTCCAAACGAAAAATATGACGCGTTGGGTGTGCGCAACACTTTCGAAGAACAAATCAAGGCGCAAGCCGTGCAACACAATGCGCACCTAGAGCACCTCACCAAGACAGCCACGAGCAGACACCTATTAGACAGCCTGCGCATTTTATACGAGAATACCGTCGGCGACAACATCTCCACCCCTGCGAAGAGAGCTGTGAGTCCAGGAACTTGAGGAAATCCGCACGTTGTTTGTATTGACACAGCCACTTGAAGCTATGGTTTCAGCCGCTACCGACTGCTCGAGAAAAGTTCTTGAACCCTGCTCCACCCAAACAACTAAAGGAGGACGAAGAACTGGCCTTTGCCCTAGCCCTATATAGCAGCTACCCAAGTGCGGAAAACGATTAGCGATTCCCATCAAGCGATCTGCAAAAGGAAGAATTTCCAGTGGAAGGCGCAGGATCTTTACCCGCCTTGAGACGAACCAAAACACCAGACCCCCGCACATGTGGCACTACAAGGCAACGAACGGGCCAACGAGGCTGCCCGAGATCTCGCCCACCAAGAGCCCCAGCACACATTCCACAGACAACTCCAAAGATCACGTCTGTTCTTGCCGAGACGTGCTTGTTCACTACAAAGGGGAAAGACGAAGCCACCCGGCTGCTGGCCCCTCGCTCACCAAGAAACAAGAAGTGGCGTGTAGACGTCTCAAGATGATCACTTATCCAAACCCAAGGCTGTACTGGCCCTTCCATTTGGAAATAAGACAACGCTGGATGTAAACACTGCCCAAAGCTTGCGACCTTGGCTCGCATGCTATGGGAACGCCCCAGTATACAGAGACATGGGTTCGAAAATTCAAAAGGAACATTTATTATCACTAGTAAGGAGCAATGGGAAACAGTGCCGCACAGCGAAAAGCCTGAAATCCAACAGTGGGCCATCCAAAGGAAGACATCGCCAGGTGTTAAGGCATCTTGGCTGTCGTCTAGAATGCCACAGGCCTAAATAGGCCTCCCCTTTCGACTGCATAAAGTTATTTCCTCCTCCTCCGGATCGATCGGAGTTCAACATTTTCTAAACTAGCCATAGGATTTACTTGAAGTGAAGTTAGTGCTGCAAAATATCACGAGCTAATTGCTAATTGGGCATATTTCAGAAAACTTCAGTGACAGAGAAGGATAATAGAACACTCAAAATAAATTCAACAAAACCCAAATTTAATGTCCACATGTGCCCAAATGCTCAGCTGTCAGTTGTACCACTGATGACGACCTTTGAAGGTTGGAATTCTGCAAATGCACGCAGCATTGTTTGCGAAACAGGGACTACAAGTTTATAGTGGCATGGGAGCACAAAGGGAAAGACACGTGAGCGTGGGGGTGCAAAAAAACATCTCTTGGTGCAACATCATCCACCCACCAGTTACGTATCCAGGATTTGGGGCCAAAAAAGGTAATAAAAGAGCATGAAAGGATGAAAGTGCACACAAAAAAAATACAAGCCAGAGCAAGGAATTCATTACAAAGAAAAACAGCTTTGTTATCTAACTCAACAGCCCGCACAAGCACTGTTTGAATTGCCTGCACAGTCGACGAGCAGATATCACCCTCATACCGAAGATCCACAAACCTCCAACTACGCCTGTACCTCTTCTGTTGGCAAAACATTTGAAAACATTTGGTGATTTCAAAAATCACCACGCACCTTGAACAAGCGGACAGTATCCTTATGCCATGTTTGGCTTTTGTACCGGACTGTTGGCTCAACACGCGCTGTTACAGCCAAAAAAGGCGAAGAAAAAATTCTGGAGGCTCCGTTACATCACCTCTCTTTTTCAATGCTAATTACTCCACTCACCCATAAGACTTCACCAAATCTCAGACCTTCACCAAATCTCAGACCTTCATTACACTCTCTATGCCGACAACATCATACTGTGGACAATTCAAGGTCAGTTGGAGCCGACACGACACGCTACAGCAAGCTATAGATACAATCAACAGGTATCTCATACCAAAAGGACTACGCTGCCAATCCGAGAAGTCTGCACTACTAATGCTTCGCTTACGCACGCGAGAAAGACCTGACGAAACCCCATCAAATTCTACTCTGGCGATTAAAAATACTCCTATCCCCCAAGTTTCTGCTCTGTGTAATCTTGGCGTTCCTTTGCATCGTGATGGCCCGAGTGCTGCCCTTAGCCTCCAACTCACTAAAGCATGTTCGCAACTTACATGCCTCACTCAACGTCTAAGACACCAACACGCAGTACTCAGAGAGGATGAATCTTGCAAGCAAGCTCAAACAGGCCCTGCTGCTTAGTCGCATCACCTACAGGATGACTTATACTCCAGTCGAACCCCCCTGAATTAAGAAAATTTGATATGTTAAGGGGGAACATGGATCTTTGGGACCAAAAAATTGCCCAAAAAAGCATTTTTTCAGGTATCACTTTTCTCTTGATTTGCAGTTTTTCCTCCAAGAATTCCATATGTGGAACAGTGCCACCGACCTTATAAAAGCCATAGAAGTTCAATTTTAATAAACAAATAATTATTTTCCCATAATTCCACACTTTTTCGCCTCGAGTGGTATCGCAGTGATACAAAACTCGTGAGAGGTACTATCAGCATCAAATGAAACGCTAACACGAAAATATGAACCTGAACACACAAATAGCACGATTTCTTTCCATGCAAGTTAAATGACGCGTCGCTTAGTTACAAAAACCAAATTCGAAACGGGATTTCCAAACATAACAATAGCAAGCCATTATATGAACTCCACGAACAGTACTTTTCAATTTTGCACGTTCTGGTTCATATTTTAATGTTCGCGTTTCATTTGACGCCAATAGTACATCCCAGCATGTAGTGCAGCTAGAAATGATCGTTTCTTCCGCACTGTGAAGCTGAATGTGTAAGCCATGCGATATGGGAAGCAGATTTTGCATTTTGTGTTTCAGTAGTTGCTTAATTAGCATTATTTTTAATTGGTTAGCAGTAGTAGTTCAAACCTAGAAGTTAGAGTTGGTGTAAACTTGTATGTGATTGCAAAACAAAAAAACTGCTTCACGTTTCATTCTCCACCACTTCTGGTATCTATTCATGTCTTGCTGGCAATCTTTTGTTGAATAGTTTTTTTTTCTACTGTTCTCAAAAACAATCAAGGAATTCTTTTAATTAACACAGAAACTAGTTGCCTCACATCAAAACTAATTAGAGATTTGAAATCAGCTAAAAAAACTGAACAAGCCCATGAAGTTTCATCAGAATTGGTTGGAAAGAAAAAAAAACGTTTCTGGAACCAGTGTTTCCATGGAAAGCCTACAAAACCGCCCTTCACCTGCCCACCTTTACACCCTCACAAAAACTCTTGGGCAGCCACAACACAAACTCACTCAAGTTCACCTTCAACTTGCCACCTAGCATAATCAGAAGTTCCAAGCAGGAAAATTGACCCAGAATGCAATACTGCACCGGCTAAGGAAATGATTATACACATGGTGGAGGGGCGTGTTGGCTATTGAAATGTACTTTACATGAAGTTTTGTTCACCACACATAAAATTAAAGGTAGAAACTAGCAGGAGGAGCAAAAACACTTTTCAAGACAACAATCAGTGTAAGTTCTACTGCTTTTCATTCAACTTGACAATTTTAGGCTTTCATATTTCCCAAAATTTTAACAACTGAAGGTTGCAGGCTGACAAAGGTTGATTTTCCTTGCACTTAAACTCAACATTAAATGCACATCTGTAGGTCTGTACATGCTTTATGCCAGATCGACTTCTATCTATCACCCGAGGCAAACTATATGTCACTGCGATCGCTAATCAGCTATAGTGTCAGCTCTCAGATTTTTTTTATTAAAATTCGGGATTGGATGGGAATAATACACGTCTAAAATGTGATCCCAGTACGCATCCCCGTCGCCAGTGTTTTATTGTTCCAAGTGAAAGTGGGTCTTGTGAATGCGTTGTGGCTTTCTACTTAGAAAACACGGACAACTGGTACATTCAGCTCAATGTACAGTGATTTCGACATTGCTTGGCACGTAAAGAGGGTCGACATTACGGTAGTAATGACAGGGTAAAATGAATATTGGCATGACGACATACCAACTCAGGTGGATTAGCCAGCAACGACTACAGCTGCCATCAGAACCAATTGGCTGTTCCACCAAATCGCATTTGGCTGCAACTTCACATACCCACCCATAATTCTCACCGGCTTCACCGGCTCGATGCAGAGCAGAAGTTCTAGCTCGCTCACGCTCCTCGGCTTCGCAGAAGTGAAGAGACATTGCTACACTGGCTGCGTCTTGGAGTAGCATTGACCTAAAAGTCTCCACACAACCCGACGCGAGGACTGCCCGGACTGCCTTCTGTGTGGTTGTCCTGAAACTATCGAACATTTGCTTAGCGCTTGTCCAAAGTACTCTAGTGAGCGAAAGATCCTTGAGGCAGCATTAATACTACACTTGGACACTCGCCCTGTAATAATCTGATTCAGCGACCCATTGTACATGAGGCGTTTATTGGTTGTACTGCTTGTACATAGTTCATTTGCCGATTTCACTGTCATTCCTCATACCTTCCATATTCATTCTGTTCTCTTTTTGTCCCCAGTTCCATTCCCCCAATGAGAAATAGCAGGCCCAAGTAGTTTCTTAGGCCGGCCTCTTCTCCCTTTCAATAAACATTTACTCTCTCAAAAGGTGACAATGACCGCTGTTAGAAGCTCATGGCCAATTCCCTTACTCTCATAACAAACTCAATTTTCACATACCGACAGAGTGGGACTGGCGACTGATAATGAAAGGTGCTTTCAAAATTCACGGTGAATTCACCAGTTCCTATAGGCTGTGATGTGAACATACCCACTTGAAGGAACACTCTGTGGCATTCTTTTTATTTATTTATTGCACAATTTTGACACCGGGCATCAAAGTAACAGAGGGGTAAAAAAAGGAAAGTGAGGGGATGCAAGCAGCTTCATGACCTACAGAATAGTGTATAGGCCAGTCTCGGCAAGAAATTCCAACAGCTGCTTGTGGAGAAAACCATGCGTGCAATGGGACCCTAGTGGTTTTGCATTCCAAACCCATAAGAAATGCTTCGGTGTCCTCGAACTTCTTCTCCTGTCACTTACACAACATATAGGTGTGCACACTTTAACACATTTAAGCGAAACAAAATTTTTGTTCACTGACATACACTTACAGGGCAAAGTGTAGGTAACCTGTGGCATCACTACTAGTAACAGTGCTATGTGCACATACAAATTTACCCCGGGGTACTATTTTTGGGGAAATTCACAGACCTATATGTTGTGGTGTACAGCTCACAATCAAACCATTCAAACTGATGGCCTATGTTTCATCACTTTTGTGGCAAATAATTTCAATGCAGAAGCTGTTTCAGCTTATTACTGGACATAACTGTAGCTCTTTTCAAATAGGTACTTTTCTGACAGAATCTCTTATGATGAAAACACTTGATAATTAGTTCAGTTGTGGAAGTTGAAGCTATTTAAATGACATCTGAATTCAGTATGGGGAGGCAACTTCATGTTTATATGTCGCACAGTGATGTCAACAGTAGAAGCTTTCTACATGATGTTTTGCCCACAGGAAAGCCGGAATGCGACGTGCAGTACACACTGCAGGCAAACCGGGGATATTTTCCTGCTAGTGCTACCTTCTTTGCATGCCTTATTTTTCTCACAAGATGTAACCAATTCTCAGGACTGATCCAGGCAAGCTAAAAAAGTAACAGCAGATAACAGCAAAAGGAACAAAATGAATAAAAGGAACAGCAGATAACCTGTTACATTCTTTACCACAGATCAACAACAAAAATTTAAGCAATGGGGAAAAAATATACTGCACTTGTTTAGGAGAAGCAAATGTATGTATGGCTATTCAAGACTTCATTCGCCTTCATGTTTAAGTGACACACAAGAATTAAGACCACAAATGTGACAATTAGCGACCATAGATAGCGGGCTTGTAGTGTTGTGATTGGTCTGCGGGGGAAAAGTGCGTTGGTGATTACCAGACTGACGGCACCAAATGACATTGACTGCGGATTACCAACAACAAATGTTCTAACTCCTTTGTCGTGAGCCAGTAAATGCTATTCTCTTTTTTTGGTTTAGTTCCAGTTCAGGTTCAGTGAAAGCACTGTTTACTGCTGTACGGTCAGACCCAATCCTCCTGTGTTCACAATGGTCTGCAACACAAGAAGAGCTACTCGCCGACGGGATCCTGGCACCTCCTAGTAATGGGAGAAAAATTGTTCTTCTGTAATTCATGCTATGCACGACTACGCCACAGCTGGGCATCGGTACTGTGCATGCACTCTTCACCGCACACAACAGCATTAATTTTTGCCCGAAAATGTGACAGTCGACCGAGCTGTACGTGGTGAGTTGCCCCCAGTGTCAACGCAACAAATGCGCCACGCCTGCTCAGCCGGGAAGACTCCACCCTGCGAATCCCCCCCCCTTTACCAGTTTAAAAAGTGGGCATAGATTTGATGGTCCCTTAACCTCGGTCAAAGAATGGGAACCATTGGATGATCGTGTGCATCGACTACCTTTCACGCCATAGTGATACAGCTGCATTGTCATCTGCAACAGCTGCCAAAGTGACGAACTTCATTCTCAGTCGCCGTATACTTCAACATGGCCCACCTCGTGTCCTCATCAGTGACCGTGGGCGCCAGTTCACTGCTGACGTCGTTAAGGAGCTACTTCATCTGTCCGATTCTCAATTCCGCCATTCAGTTCCATATCATAAACAAACAAACGGTCTCACTGAGCGGACCATCCGGACACTCACTAACATGAATGCCATGCCTGTTGCTTCTGACCACAACTGGGACGACATCTTGCCGTTTATTACCCATGCTTACCACACTGCCAAGCATGAGACAATTCTACCCAGTTGACGCACGTGTTCCCCCAACTACCTCAACACCATCTTCCCTTCTTTCACGACGAGGCCAGCCTATCAAACACCCTCTGCGTTGCTGATGAAGCTCAGAAACTCACTAGTCTCCACATACTGCCATCACAAGACCGCTCGAAACTCCGCTACAACAGCTGACATCAGGAAATTCGTACTCGTGGGAAGACCTGGTTTTGCTCTGGACACCTCAGCGACAGCATGGACTGTGCAAGAAACTGCTGTCACATTAAGACAGCCCACTTGTGAACCTTGACTGACTTAGTTGTCTGAACTATGTCATGTTCAGCTTACTGCTTGAGGACGGCGTAGTCGCAGAACTGAAGTGGCTCGCATACCTTGCTTGAAATGCTTTGAACCCCGTGACACTCACTGACTTGCAGAGATGGCTGCATCTTTGATGGGGGAAATGTTATGGCCTCCAGGGCCTTGCGATATTGGCCGCCTTAAATTTTGACACCAGCGAGAAAGATGTCACGTTACAATACTGAGGAGGAAGACGATGAAGCTGGCTGGTAGCCCAGTCCACCATCTTGGCTCGCCACCCCTTTGTAAATAAATGAGTTTTTCACTGTAATGACATCGTGGTGGCTGAAGCAAGCTTTGACAAGTGGTCTTGGGCAAGCAAGAATGATCCAGCTTCGCACCAAGCACTAGCCGAGACAGCATTCAACTCTTAACAGTTATGCTGAAAACGATAATTGTTTCACCTTGAACAGCTGTGTACAACAGTGGGTGTGAGGGCCATCCTCAACATATCACTCACCGAGTTTAAACAATAAATACAGCATAAAGCTGCATTATCGCAATTGACCATGCAACTGCCAAGTGCAATCAGCAGTGTTTGATTCACAAACCAAACCAGAGCTTTATATTCATGAGCGACAGTATAGCTATTTCTGTTACATCAGCATAGCTACTGCTGTTACATCTGTCAGAAGTGCATTGTGCCACCACCACTCACATCACATGGAAAGTTGACCACTCGAAATTCAAGTCTGCTTTTATCAGGTTGTAGGCACTGCTTACACACTTGTAACGCTCATTAATGTCCAGGTGGCAACCGAGGAGGAAACCACTTTTGCCGAAAAATGTTTCTCAGTAGGAGTGTGTTAAGACATGACGGCCAGAAGGCAGCCAAGCAATCATGATCCTAGTTAAAGGAGTCATGAGGACAAAACACAAATTCGATTCATTCGAAAGATTGCCTCGTTAGAATCATAATGCCACCACTGTTAACGCACACTTCGCTTAAATAAGCTACATAATTAGGAAAAAACGGAATGGCCATGCGCTCATTTCCCGCAACACTAGCTCATTTCCCGCAACAGAACCTATGATGTCATATCAGCCCAGCTGCGCGATTGGTCGAGGACGGAAAAAGCAAACGCAAATTAGGCACGGCTTATAGGCTTTCCGAACAAACTATTTGCGCTTAAGTGTAATGCATATTCATTTTACAGCAGTAAGAATGGTGCAGTAAACAATGCAAGTTACGAAAACAGACGTAAGCATAGAAGTACCGATGCGCAGGTGTTGATACTGGGCGCACTATGCTTGTTTTAGGTGCACAGCACTCCGCCGCTTTGAAGTTGTCGTACAGGACACTGGCCGATTGGCGTAAGTGGCGCTGTCTTGCGTGATCCTGTTTGCATAGGCGTGCGCACAGGGGGGGCGGCCGCCCCCCCTAATCATCTGAAGGGGGGCGCCAAATTTGCCCCATACCTTGCCGATGTAACACATGAAAGTACAAATTTCTGCTCAGAAATATTTTGTATGTGTTGCAGTTCCATCGCATTGAAATAAAAATTTTATAACCATCCCTCTGTACTGCGTTCGGACCGCTAGGCCTTCAGTGGGAAGAGGTCGGGAGTTGGTATAAGGGCGAAGGGAGGGCGCAGCGATAAGACTTTGCCCCCCTAATCTAGAACTCTGCGCACGCTTATGCCTGTTCGTCAAGGATACCCCAGGTTTCACGAGACGATCACTTATTACAGTAACGAAAACAAGCCAGGTGCAAATACGCTCAAAAACAAAGCAACGGCGGACAACAGTTCGTGGATGACTATAGTAGTACCACCTGGGAGGGCTGATGGACAGCAAGGCCGCAAACCCGAATGTCGCAGTGGAATTTTGCTTGAATACACGCGCTCATGACATCATTGCTGAAATTACGAAAACCTACGATTTGGATGGAGATTCAAAATTTAATCTAAAGTGATCAATTTTTCAGTGAATACGGCATCATTTGATGCCGGACAAGCGCTGGGGGCACTATAAAATGCGAAATCTTTCAAATAAAACAAACTTGTATTTGGTCTTCATGGCTCCTTTGTGTATACAACGGCCGTTCCCTTAATTTGATGTCACAGAAAGAAGCCAAAGTGCCCACTCCTTCAATTAAGCACAGCAATTCCAAGGCAGACACAAAGCTGGAACACTGAAGACTACACGAGGTTGCAGCTATGCTATGACGATTCCTAAATGGCAACAAGCCAACTTTTTCCATTTCATTAATGTCGGGAGCAAAAGTATGGAGTCCACACAAGTGGCGGCCAAAATGTATTGCAGGGCCATCATGCGAAAGAGCTTCTGCTGTCGACACACTGGTTGTGCGTCCCATTTTAACTGCATGCACCTTCGTTGGCTCGCCTGAGTTGATACGCTTTTATTACGAAAAAGGACTGAGCTGTTTCGCTTCGGTTGCCCATGTGTCACACCTTCCCTAAGTGTTCTCGCTGAGCAATGATGAACGATGTAATTAGCGTAGAATGATATGCTGAACCAGTGGGCCGCTCTTGTTACTCCTTATCACGAACTCAAGCACACGACATGCTTCATTCAAACAAGGCCAGAGTATGCATTATTTTACTCTTGAGTCGCAGATTGTATAGGAAGTGCAACGATGACTGAAGAAGACGGAGTAACAATAAAGAACAGAAACACAGATGACAATTAATGCGCACACATATAGCAACTGCAAATTCAGCGACTCACTGGGGCCACCTTTGAAAAGAGGCACAACATGTGCAGCTGAAGCAACACTGTTCAGTCACTCTGCTTACCAACACTGCATCAACGCATAGGTGCAAACTATGATGCGTGCAGATAAAATAAGCGACACAGCCTTTATCTCGGCAGCAGTCGCCCTTCCCCAAGGTGGCACTGCAGTGTGTTTTGGTTGGTGCTTGCGTGGAATCCAGACTTTAGCTCCCGACAGTACACATTCGGCCATGTGGAATGGTTATCGATTGATTTCAAAGAATGAGTCAGTTTCACACAAACACCAGTATACTCAGCAGGTGACGAGCCTATTGTATACAGTGGGTGTACCCCAGAAGCAACACAGAACAGTATATCTGCTTTACCCCAACGAGCGTGCACTCTGACTGCTTGAACACTCCTGACACAAGCAAGAGCACACTCAATCAGCCTAGCACACACCCAACCCAGACAAATGAGTAGACTGGGTCACTCACTAATGTTTCAATACACAGCTCTTGAAACTCCTATTGTCAGCTGTTAAGAGAGGTTTTGCGTGAACTTATACAGCTGCATGGTGTTGCTACAAAGCATATCCCCGCCTATGAAAAGCACTGCCCGTAGGATTACACCACCAGCGCCCGCACGCAAAACAAACTTCGGCGCGAGCGTGCTGTTGAGCACTGTTGCGCAGTGTACATGACGCTGTCGGCGTAAATAAATGCTGCCGGCTGCTGTCTGCAACAATCTTCGTGGATGTCTAGCTTACTGCAATAAAATTTAAAATCGTGCGCGCGCTTACACGAATTGTCGCGGTCATTGCGGTGAACAGCATCACGGCAGCACATCACATACAACCAGTGGCACACAACAGTCGCCCGTACACAGCGCATCGGCGCGAGACCCTGGCCGTAGTCGTTGCCGCACCGCGAACTCCCACGGGCCATGGTCGGAACTTTTAGAAAGCAGTGGCACACAACAGTCGCCCGTACACAGAGCATCGGCGCGAGACCCTGGCCGTAGTCGTTGCCGCACCGTGAACTCCCACGGACGCACACAGAACTGACAGCTTGCTGGTTTGTCACTCCTTGGTCCATTTTGGACGATGGCGAGTACAAATGACGCTGTCAACTTCTTCAAGCACACTCACGCACACCCAAAAACAAGGACAGGCCAGCCGTCACCAACATACACATCGGGGTATGCTTGCTGCCATAATATCGCGGCACTGCGGATCTCAAACTAAGCGCAGTGCAGGTATGCTTCCGCCGGCACAAACAAATGCTTCGTGGATTTATACCTCGATTCAAGCAGTCACAAAATAGTCGCGACGTACTATAAGCCCGTGCGACTATTTTCCTCCGCATCCCTTCGCTTGAGCAACGCCGCCATGTTGTTTAGCCTGAAACCTTCTGATAGCCCTGATTGGCCAGTAGGAGGTCGGTAGGAACCAATCAGGGCGTTGGATGATGGCTGGCGAAACGCGTCATCATCGCGGTCCGGCGAAAAGTTGAAGTTGGCCAACTTGTGGCGGAGAGCGATTTTCGGCCGGAATGCACCGCGTTCCGGCCGCCGGAATGATTTTGGCCGGGACGGAACGACCCTGCCGGAGGTACCGTTTATGGGCCTTCATCTCAACGGAAAGTCCTGGATGCGTTATTTGGGTATCTTGAAGATATTGGCGTCACCGAGACTTTATAGCCCCCTTAAGCGGTCAGTCTATGCTACGCCACATGACCCTTTATATGACCCTCTCTTTTTTTTCCCTCTTTCACCTACTACTCTTCTTTTTACTACTCATCTGTCTTTTCCCCGTTCCCCTTCCTGCAGAGTAGCATGTCGACGTACGCATGTTGGCAAACCTCTCTGACTTTCCTTTTTTAATAAAGAGCTTCTCTCTCTCTCTCTCTCTCTCTCTCTCTCTCTCTCTCTCTCTCTCTCTCTCTCTCTCTATCTCTCTCTCTCTCTCTCGCGATAGCAAAAAAAATACATCTTGAGCCTGCTGTTGCTCGCGCCACCTGGTGGAATTCAAAAAATCAAGCGGCAACAGCAACGAAAGGTTCCACTAGATAAGTTTCCCGTTCTGCTTGGAACGCTCTTGGAGTAGGGAAACGTGGTTCTACAAACGTTGTAGTCGGGTGCCTCCATTCACGCGCGTCCCCGCCGTACGGAAGCGCTGGCATTGATGCACCCGACTTGGAGCAGTGGAACGCGGTAAATTTAAATTGATTTGAGCAAACCTTTAGCGTGTTATCTTTGAAGGAACGAGACTGGAGAGGAACAGTATGAGAGGTAAGCGGGAAAGGGAAGGGATGCATTTACTTGCCAGGGGGGCCAGCCGACTATCGTCTTGCGTCGACATTTGCAACGAGAGGAGCAGATACGCAGCCAATTTTTTGTTGGCACTAGCTTCTTCGGAGGGTTGCGATATCTCCGCATTTGCGCTGAGGGTGGACGAAAATAGCCCAGAGAAGAAAAACTAGCGAAGAATTTCGTGCGAAGCGCCGGAAGTGCGAACACAGCCCGATGAAGCTGCGCAGAGCTTTCATTGTCCTCGGTTTGGGAAAGTCGGCGATACCAAGGACCATCCTTTGAAACGACATGGCCGAGAATTGTCAACCAAAGCGACACTTTTTAAGGTTCAGTTGAAGCCCAGCAGCAGTTAGGCATGCCATTATTTGGTGCAGACGAGACAGGTAAGTCTGGTCTCGATGTTTTCGGAATGGCGCATAGAGTGCTGGCGGAGAAGTGTTGCTCTTCCCGTGGAGTCGCTGGAACTGAGACGCGTGGTAGGCTTCTTGTATTTATTTCCCTGTATTTGTACCCCTTGTAGCTAAACGTTTTTGTTTGTGGAAATTTGGACCCCATAGCGGTCCTTAAAGGAGCCATGAAGAGAAAACAAAAGTTTGTTTTATTCGAAAGATTAGGTGTTTCATAGTACCCCAAGCGCTTTCCCGGAAGCAAATGATGCTTTATTCACTGAGAAATAAGGCAATTTAAGCCAAAATTTTAAATCTCCCGCTAAAATTGCACATTTCGTCACGTGAACAATGGCGTCATACGAGCCAGTCCACGAAACAGATACTTAGTATGTCGACTCCATATAGCACCCACACGCGGGAGTCGACCGAGACGGCGGTCATTTTAAAAATACTAGTAAAACCTAGTGCACCCGCAGCCCTGTCATGGAATCGCCTGATCCGGAGAACAAAATTCTCGCCGAGGAGCTAGGGCTTGCATTTAACAACCTCACACCACTTGAACGCTCAATGCTTCTAAGTGCACGAGCGGCAAGAGTTGCGGGATACGCGGTGGACGGGAAAGCGACCATTCCGCGATAGCCACAACAGACGAACGCCCAGCCGTCGGCACCGCTGCCTCGTCAGCCCCGTCGCGACGGGGCTGACGAGTGCGAGGTTGCCTGCGTAAAAAGCATGCCGTAGGTTTGACTATTTAGAGCCGTTGTGGGAGCTCCTTCATGGCAACGTTAAAGAGTCTGAATGAAATAAACGAGCCTTTAGGAGTTCCCCGAGGAATTGTCAGGAATTGCTTGAAAAGTGTCAGATCGAAGGCAGTCGTGCGGACAGTGGCGGAGCTGTTGGTGAAAGATGTCCCAACACGTCCAGGTCATCTCGCGACACCCTCTTGGGCTACCACGAGATCACCACGTATTACCGCCTCTCTCGCCACCGGTACCCCCCTCCCTTCCCTCAGCTACACGGAAGAACGGCTCTGGAGACTCCTACCAACAGAATCTTTACCCGACAGAGCTCTGCATCACCGTATTTACCCCTCCCTATTTTCCTCTCCCAACTGCACGTCATGATGCACGAAGTCCACCGTACAGCACCACATGTGGGCCTGCCCCGAATACCCCCCATCCCTAATCATCACTCCGGAGCTATGCGGGGCGGCGCTTGGCTGCTCGGACCTGACGACGCAACAACACGTGACGGACAAAGCAGCCATGGTCGCCGAACAGCTGCGGCTGCTGGCCACCCGCCCCGCCTAACAGCGCCGGATAGGAATAGTCTCTCTCTCTCTCTCTCTCTCTCGCCTGTGCCTGCAGTTGGTAGTAGCGAGCGCATGTAGGATGGCTTGGTGGGTGATATTGTCGAATGCCCTCTTTATGCAACGGTGGCATATTTGTTTTGGTTGGAGAGCTTCATGACTCATGAGTATTGTAATGAAGATTGACTGAAGTGCTGTCGCCCTACAATTCCTTTTTACCGACCGGTAAACCCCTGAATGCGCATGTAGCACGGACCGACGGCTGTCATCACCGGTGCGTGATCGCGCTGCACGAGTCGAATCCTCCGGCTGGTTCATCAAATTGGACCGTTTGCCTCTTGATCCCTCTCCGGTAGACTCTGTATTCCTTCGAATAAACACCCTAGCAATTGGTGCAGCAGCCGGAGTTTGAGGTGAACCGTCGCACAGCCTGGAACTCCGCAGTAGAAAGCTACCAACGCCCGTCATCCCCATGGACGCTGCCGAGAGAGAGAGAGAAAATGACTTTATTGAAGGTTCCTGCGGAGGGTAGGGGCCTCCGACCCACCGCCTCCACAGATGCCCTCAGTCATCTGCGTTGGGGCGCTCCATCAGCGCAACCCGCCGTTTTTCAGCGCTACAGGTGACTGCGACGTTGAATATTGGTTGTCTTCTTACGAGCGAGTAAGCGCCTACAACAAATGCGACGACGCTACCAAGCTGCACAACGTCTTATTTTCCCTCGAAAAACCCGCGCTCTTGTGGTATAACAACGTAGCGACCATCAAGAACTGGTCTGACTCAAGAACAACTTCACTCGGGACTTTGATCGACCCGCCATACGGAATCTGCACGCTGAACAACGCCGGAGTGTACGGGCGCAACAACCGGCTGAGAACTTTACCAGTTACATTGAAGACGTTGTGGATCTTTGTCGGCACGTCAATGTGTCCACGTCCGATGCTGGCAAAATCAAACTCATTCCTATCTAAAAGGCGTAGACGACGACGAGTTCTACGCTCTCGTTTTCAAGCACCCTCGATCCAAGACCGAAGTGATTGGCCTGTGTCACAGTTTTGATGAAGTGCGCGGGCTAAGGGCTTTGGTTCACCAATCATTGGTGACGACAGAATCTCTCTGGGGCCTCGCCTTCTGTTCGGACCAATTGCAGCTCGAGGCGAAAATCAAAGAATTTGTCCGTGAAGAGGTAGCACGTCAGCTATCGCTGGTGCCGTTTGCTGAGCAGGCTTCATCCAGCCTGCCTTCTCCTCTCCAGGCTACCATCGGCGAGTAGGTTGTCGAGGCCCAACCGCCTGCTAACGTCGCTACCGCAGCGGTCGCACCCCTGGCGGTTCCCCAGGTTGCAGCTACAACAGTCGCTGCGCCGCTCACAGCAACAGTCGCTGCAGCTCCCGCTGTCATGTTAATGACGTACGCTAAATGTCTCGCACAGTCAGTGCACTCGTTTCGACCAGTGATACCAGCGGTGGCACCTCCCACTTCGCACACAGCTCCCCAGTTTCCACCGACCAGGCCACCAGCTGTGCCGTACGCCAATCCCTGGCGCACTCCCGGCAACCGCCCTATATGTTTTTCTTGCTGCTGCCCCGTTCACCTTTCCCGTTGCTGCCGCCGAGTCGTTTCATCTCTTCGCGTTCCCCAGACGTCCGCCTACACCGCACGACTACCATATCATAATGTGTCCTCGGGACCGCCTCCAATTTCGCTTTCCGCTGACCGTCAGATGTTCGAAGGCCTCCGATCGCCGTCGCCCTGTCGCCGCTCCCTATCCCCTATGCGTCGCCACTCCGCCCCCACTCCAGAACGAAACATTCGCGCAGTTCCTGAGGCACTGTACCCGTCTAAATACCGAAGCCCTCGACCACCTCCGCGTAATGTAATTGACGTGCTAATAGATGGAGTCCCTGCGCTGGCGCTTGTTGATACCGGAGCAGCCGTGTCGGTCATCAGTGCTAAACTATGTCGCACGCTGAAGAAAGTCACGACGCCACCTCCGGGACTTTCTCTTCAAACTGCAAGCACAGAACATGTTATACCTTTGACTGCGTGTACTGCTAGAGTCGTCATTCAAGATATTCTCTACACAATTGAATGCGACGTCTTGCACATGTGCTCACATGACGTTATCCTTGGGTGGGACTTTTTGTCGAACCAGAACGCCGTAATTGACTGCGCTCCCGCCGAAGTCGAATTCTACTCCCAAAATGATACTCCGTCCCCAAACGACTCCTCTGCTACTGGAGAAAAGCTGGCCGTAGACGAAGACGCGGATATCCCGCCGCAAAGCTCAGTTCTCATCGCCCTTTTTGGCACTACTCTGGCGGATGGACCTGTTTTATTTACGCCATCACATGCTTTCGTTGCTCGTAAGGGTTTGCCGCTTCCGTTTGCTGTGCTGACACTCCTATCTGGCAGCACAGCTATGTTTATTTGCAACCAGACGACCCGCCCTTTCAGCTTGCTTAATGGTGTAACTGTCGGTGATGTCGAACCTGTTGACTTCGTCTTCAGCCTCAATATTTCCTACAACGCGCTTTCACCGCAGCTACATTCGCTCGACACGATTGATCTCACCGATACGCCAACCTCTGACGACAGGTTCTAGAAGTCTATCGCCCCCGATATAGATCCTACACAGCGCAAAGACCTTCCAGCTCTATTTATGAAGTTTGTGTTCCAGAAGTCTATCGCCTCTGATTTAGACCCTACACAGCTCAAAGACCTTCTGGCTCTTCCTAGGAAGTTTCTCTTCTTTTGACTGCAAGCAGCTCCTTTGTGCAGAACATCTACGGCCGCCCCTCACACTGGCCCAGGTACCCACATGTCGTTGCGACAGCGACCCTACATTGTTTTGGCCCCGGAACGTACCGTTATTAGTGAGCATGTCGATGACATGCTCCGACGTGGCCTCATCCGACTTTCTCAGCGCCCCTGGTCGTCGCCTGTGGTGCTAGAAACGAAAAAAGGGGGTCCTTCAGATTCTGTGTTGACTATCACCGCCTTAACAAGATCATCCGGAAAGTGGTTTATCCCCTTCCTGGAATAGATGACGCTCTCAATTGTTTGCACGGGGCTGAATACTTCTCCAGCCTTGACTTGCGCTCCGGTTATTGGCAGGTATTGGTTGCTGAATCTGATCAACCAAAAACAGATTTTGTCACGGCAGACGGCCTATATGAGTTTAATGCAATGCCGTTTGGCCTATGCAACGCGCCTGACACGTTCGAAAGATTGATGGATAACATTTTGCGGGGTCTCAATTGGCGGGCATGTCTCTGTTACATAGACGATGTCGTCGTTTTTTTTCCAGATTTCCAGACTTACCTGTCTCGTCTGCACCAAATAATGGCATGCCTAACTGCTGCTGGGCTTCAACTGAACCTTAAAAAGTGTCGCTTTGGTTGACAATTCACGGCCATGTCGTTTCAAAGGATGGTCCTTGGTATCGCCGACTTTCCCAAACCGAGGACAATGAAAGCTCTGCGCAGCTTCATCGGGCTGTGTTCGCACTTCCGGCGCTTCGCACGAAATTCTTCGCTAGTTTTTCTTCTCTGGGCTATTTTCGTCCACCCTCCGCGCAAATGCGGAGATATCGCAACCCTTCGAAGAAGCTAGTGCCAACAAAAAATTGGCTGCGTATCTGCTCCTCTCGTTGCAAATGTCGACGCAAGACGATAGTCGGCTGGCCCCCCTGGCAAGTAAATGCATCCCTTCCCTTTCCCGCTTACCTCTCATACTGTTCCTCTCCAGTCTCGTTCCTTCAAAGATAACACGCTAAAGGTTTGCTCAAATCAATTTAAATTTACCGCGTTCCACTGCTCCAAGTCGGGTGCATCAATGCCAGCGCTTCCGTACGGCGGGGACGCGCGTGAATGGAGGCACCCGACTACAACGTTTGTAGAACCACGTTTCCCTACTCCAAGAGCGTTCCAAGCAGAACGGGAAACTTATCTAGTGGAACCTTTCGTTGCTGTTGCCGCTTGATTTTTTGAATTCCACCAGGTGGCGCGAGCAACAGCAGGCTCAAGATGTATTTTATTTGCTATCGCGAGAGATAGAGAGAGAGAGAGAGAGAGAGAGAGAGAGAGAGAGAGAGAGAGAGAGAGAGAGAGAGAGAAGCTCTTTATTAAAAAAGGAAAGTCAGAGAGGTTTGCCAACATGCGTACGTCGACATGCTACTCTGCAGGAAGGGGAACGGAGAAAAGACAGATGAGTAGTAAAAAGAAGAGTAGTAGGTGAAAGAGGGAAAAAAAAGAGAGGGTCATATAAAGGGTCATGTGGCGTAGCATAGACTGACCGCTTAAGGGGGCTATAAAGTCTCGGTGACGCCAATATCTTCAAGATACCCAAATAACGCATCCAGGACTTTCCGTTGAGATGAAGGCCCATAAACGGTACCTCCGGCAGGGTCGTTCCGTCCCGGCCAAAATCATTCCGGCGGCCGGAACGCGGTGCATTCCGGCCGAAAATCGCTCTCCGCCACAAGTTGGCCAACTTCAACTTTTCGCCGGACCGCGATGATGACGCGTTTCGCCAGCCATCATCCAACGCCCTGATTGGTTCCTACCGACCTCCTACTGGCCAATCAGGGCTATCAGAAGGTTTCAGGCTAAACAACATGGCGGCGTTGCTCAAGCGAAGGGATGCGGAGGAAAATAGTCGCACGGGCTTATAGTACGTCGCGACTATTTTGTGACTGCTTGAATCGAGGTATAAATCCACGAAGCATTTGTTTGTGCCGGCGGAAGCATACCTGCACTGCGCTTAGTTTGAGATCCGCAGTGCCGCGATATTATGGCAGCAAGCATACCCCGATGTGTATGTTGGTGACGGCTGGCCTGTCCTTGTTTTTGGGTGTGCGTGAGTGTGCTTGAAGAAGTTGACAGCGTCATTTGTACTCGCCATCGTCCAAAATGGACCAAGGAGTGACAAACCAGCAAGCTGTCAGTTCTGTGTGCGTCCGTGGGAGTTCACGGTGCGGCAACGACTACGGCCAGGGTCTCGCGCCGATGCTCTGTGTACGGGCGACTGTTGTGTGCCACTGCTTTCTAAAAGTTCCGACCATGGCCCGTGGGAGTTCGCGGTGCGGCAACGACTACGGCCAGGGTCTCGCGCCGATGCGCTGTGTACGGGCGACTGTTGTGTGCCACTGGTTGTATGTGATGTGCTGCCGTGATGCTGTTCACCGCAATGACCGCGACAATTCGTGTAAGCGCGCGCACGATTTTAAATTTTATTGCAGTAAGCTAGACATCCACGAAGATTGTTGCAGACAGCAGCCGGCAGCATTTATTTACGCCGACAGCGTCATGTACACTGCGCAACAGTGCTCAACAGCACGCTCGCGCCGAAGTTTGTTTTGCGTGCGGGCGCTGGTGGTGTAATCCTACGGGCAGTGCTTTTCATAGGCGGGGATATGCTTTGTAGCAACACCATGCAGCTGTATAAGTTCACGCAAAACCTCTCTTAACAGCTGACAATAGGAGTTTCAAGAGCTGTGTATTGAAACATTAGTGAGTGACCCAGTCTACTCATTTGTCTGGGTTGGGTGTGTGCTAGGCTGATTGAGTGTGCTCTTGCTTGTGTCAGGAGTGTTCAAGCAGTCAGAGTGCACGCTCGTTGGGGTAAAGCAGATATACTGTTCTGTGTTGCTTCTGGGGTACACCCACTGTATACAATAGGCTCGTCACCTGCTGAGTATACTGGTGTTTGTGTGAAACTGACTCATTCTTTGAAATCAATCGATAACCATTCCACATGGCCGAATGTGTACTGTCGGGAGCTAAAGTCTGGATTCCACGCAAGCACCAACCAAAACACACTGCAGTGCCACCTTGGGGAAGGGCGACTGCTGCCGAGATAAAGGCTGTGTCGCTTATTTTAACTGCACGCATCATAGTTTGCACCTATGCGTTGATGCAGTGTCGGTAAGCAGAGTGACTGAACAGTGTTGCTTCAGCTGCACATGTTGTGCCTCTTTTCAAAGGTGGCCCCAGTGAGTCGCTGAATTTGCAGTTGCTATATGTGTGCGCATTAATTGTCATCTGTGTTTCTGTTCTTTATTGTTACTCCGTCTTCTTCAGTCATCGTTGCACTTCCTATACAATCTGCGACTGAAGAGTAAAATAATGCATACTCTGGCCTTGTTTGAATGAAGCATGTCGTGTGCTTGAGTTCGTGATAAGGAGTAACAAGAGCGGCCCACTGGTTCAGCATATCATTCTACGCTAATTACATCGTTCATCATTGCTCAGCGAGAACACTTAGGGAAGGTGTGACACATGGGCAACCGAAGCGAAACAGCTCAGTCCTTTTTCGTAATAAAAGCGTATCAACTCAGGCGAGCCAACGAAGGTGCATGCAGTTAAAATGGGACGCACAACCAGTGTGTCGACAGCAGAAGCTCTTTCGCATGATGGCCCTGCAATACATTTTGGCCGCCACTTGTGTGGACTCCATACTTTTGCTCCCGACATTAATGAAATGGAAAAAGTTGGCTTGTTGCCATTTAGGAATCGTCATAGCATAGCTGCAACCTCGTGTAGTCTTCAGTGTTCCAGCTTTGTGTCTGCCTTGGAATTGCTGTGCTTAATTGAAGGAGTGGGCACTTTGGCTTCTTTCTGTGACTTCAAATTAAGGGAACGGCCGTTGTATACACAAAGGAGCCATGAAGACCAAATACAAGTTTGTTTTATTTGAAAGATTTCGCGTTTTATAGTGCCCCCAGCGCTTGTCCGGCATCAAATGATGCCGTATTCACTGAAAAATTGATCACTTTAGATTAAATTTTGAATCTCCATCCAAATCGTAGGTTTTCGTAATTTCAGCAATGATGTCATGAGCGCGTGTATTCAAGCAAAATTCCACTGCGACATTCGGGTTTGCGGCCTTGCTGTCCATCAGCCCTCCCAGGTGGTACTACTATAGTCATCCACGAACTGTTGTCCGCCGTTGCTTTGTTTTTGAGCGTATTTGCACCTGGCTTGTTTTCGTTACTGTAATAAGTGATCGTCTCGTGAAACCTGGGGTATCCTTGACGAACAGGCATAAGCGTGCGCAGAGTTCTAGATTAGGGGGGGCAAAGTCTTATCGCTGCGCCCCCCCTTCGCCCTTATACCAACTCCCGACCTCTTCCCACTGAAGGCCCACTGAAGATTTGGTGAAGTCTTATGGGTGAGTGGAGTAATTAGCATTGAAAAAGAGAGGTGATGTAACGGAGCCTCCAGAATTTTTTCTTCGCCTTTTTTGGCTGTAACAGCGCGTGTTGAGCCAACAGTCCGGTACAAAAGCCAAACATGGCATAAGGATACTGTCCGCTTGTTCAAGGTGCGTGGTGATTTTTGTATGTACCAAGTGTTCAAATGTTTTGCCAACAGAAGAGGTACAGGCGTAGTTGGAGGTTTGTGGATCTTCGGTATGAGGGTGATATCTGCTCGTCCACTGTGCAGGCAATTCAAACAGTGCTTGTGCGGGCTGTTGAGTTAGATAACAAAGCTGTTTTTCTTTGTAATGAATTCCTTGCTCTGGCTTGTATTTTTTTTTGTGTGCACTTTCATCCTTTCATGCTCTTTTATTACCTTTTTTGGCCCCAAATCCTGGATACGTAACTGGTGGGTGGATGATGTTGCACCAAGAGATGTTTTTTTGCACCCCCACGCTCACGTGTCTTTCCCTTTGTGCTCCCATGCCACTATAAACTTGTAGTCCCTGTTTCGCAAACAATGCTGCGTGCATTTGCAGAATTCCAACCTTCAAAGGTCGTCATCAGTGGTACAACTGACAGCTGAGCATTTGGGCACATGTGGACATTAAATTTGGGTTTTGTTGAATTTATTTTGAGTGTTCTATTATCCTTCTCTGTCACTGAAGTTTTCTGAAATATTCCCAATTAGCAATTAGCTCGTGATATTTTGCAGCACTAACTTAACTTCAAGTAAATCCTATGGCTAGTTTAGAAAATGTTGAACTCCGATCGATCCGGAGGAGGAGGAAATAACTTTATGCGGTCGAAAGGGGAGGCCTATGTAGGCCTGTGGCATTCTAGACGACAGCCAAGATGCCTTAACACCTGGCGATGTCTTCCTTTGGATGGCCCACTGTTGGATTTCAGGCTTTTCGCTGTGCGGCACTGTTTCCCATTGCTCCTTACTAGTGATAATAAATGTTCCTTTTGAATTTTCGAACCCATGTCTCTGTATACTGGGGCGTTCCCATAGCATGCGATCCAAGGTCGCAAGCTTTGGGCAGTGTTTACATCCAGCGTTGTCTTATTTCCAAATGGAAGGGCCAGTACAGCCTTGGGTTTGGATAAGTGATCATCTTGAGACGTCTACACGCCACTTCTTGTTTCTTGGTGAGCGAGGGGCCAGCAGCCGGGTGGCTTCGTCTTTCCCCTTTGTAGTGAACAAGCACGTCTCGGCAAGAACAGACGCGATCTTTGGAGTTGTCTGTGGAATGTGTGCTGGGGCTCTTGGTGGGCGAGATCTCGGGCAGCCTCGTTGGCCCGTTCGTTGCCTTGTAGTGCCACATGTGCGGGGGTCTGGTGTTTTGGTTCGTCTCAAGGCGGGTAAAGATCCTGCGCCTTCCACTGGAAATTCTTCCTTTTGCAGATCGCTTGATGGGAATCGCTAATCGTTTTCCGCACTTGGGTAGCTGCTATATAGGGCTAGGGCAAAGGCCAGTTCTTCGTCCTCCTTTAGTTGTTTGGGTTGAGCAGGGTTCAAGAACTTTTCTCGAGCAGTCGGTAGCGGCTGAAACCATAGCTCCAAGTGGCTGTGTCAATACAAACAACGTGCGGATTTCCTCAAGTTCCTGGACTCACAGCTCTCTCCGCAGGGGTGGAGATGTTGTCGCCGACGGTATTCTCGTATAAAATGCGCAGGCTGTCTAATAGATGTCTGCTCGCGGCTGTCTTGGTGAGGTGCTCTAGGTGCGCATTGTGTTGCACGGCTTGCGCCTTGATTTGTTCTTCGAAAGTGTTGCGCACACCCAACGCGTCATATTTTTCGTTTGGAGCGTACATGGGTATTCCTAGAGCTTAGTCATGCTCATTTCTTGATGAGGCTGCTTGGTTTGCAGTCATTTTAAAATATTTACGGAATTGTGGAGTTGTTAGGGGTTTGTGTGAGGGAGAGGCTGGAAGATGGGTACTTGTTGTTAAGGGGGGATATGGCGATCCACCCGGCCCAGTTGACTGAATATTGCTTCACTACAGTTCGCAAACTGGGGTCACTTCAAATCTAAGCTGAATAAACTTGCGCAAGCGCTGTTGGGTAATGAAATTGTAGGTTTAAAACTATATTATGACGCTTGATCTAAATTCCTGCGGAGGCTAAATAAATGATGGGAAGCGGCAGCGTCCCGCGGTGTCCTACGGCTACGGGTCGAATATGACAAGCGGAAGGTCGGCGGGGGAGCGCGGGCGATGCTACGATATGAACTAGACACTTCTAGCTTCACTGTACTATCAGATCCGTTCGCCCCTAACGAGATCCGCGGCTTGTTTGGTTTTAATAATCAGTATCCTGGAGTAGCTGCCTAGCGATGATAAATAAGGGTATCTAAACAAATGGCGTAAACATGCACAGCAAACCGCGATATGTACGTGCGTTGCTTAAAATCAGCTGCCGGCAGTTTTTACCTACGATTGCCTTTGTGCAGTCGCGCGGGCGCCGGCTGGCAGCTTGTTATGTAGCTTTGTGCTTTACACAAATATTGACGCCCAGGTGCAACACACGACGCGGGGCGCTGCGCGTTTCTCGCGCAAGCACGACCATTAATTGCCCAGGTCAGGTTAGTTTTTCCAGACTGCTCTCACACTACTGAAGTTCGCGTAAATCCATATCGCGGCCTCTCAACGCCGAAAGTACACAACAAACGTCTTCGAATCGAGCACGCATTAATAAAAAAAAAGTAAAAGCATTGCACGCACGTCATTGGACTCGCCGGCCAATAAGATGGCTCTAGCGGCGCCGGAGTGCGCGGTGTGACGGAGAGACCGTTTCAACCCCTTCCGCCATCCGCCGGGCGTTCCGGCCGCCGGAATGATTTTGGCCGGAACGGAACGACCTCGCCGGAGGTACCGTTTATAGGCCTTGACGGAGAATGCCATGGTCGAAGTAGCAGGCTTAGCGTAATTGGTCCAGGGGGAAGACATGTGATCCCTTGCTCTAACCGATTCCTTGCGTCAGTGTAGGCGGAGCACTCTAGCAGGACATGCTCGACGGTTTCGGGGGCACCACAGTTGTCGCAATGTGGGCTTGTACTTTGGCCTATGCTATGTAAGTAGGCATTAATGAACGCCACATCAAAAAGCATGCATCGGTAATTCTTTAGATGCGGAGCATCTCATGCTCGGGGCTGTGTCCCTCCCTCCCTTCTCATTGTTGTCCGCCATCCGCACCCCCCCTGCGCATGCCTGGCCAGGCACCGCTGATGATGATTGTGGCAGGATGCCCTTAGGGATTGGCCAACCAAAGAATCCATCACGAGATAGCTTCGCGTTCAACCACCGTCGTCATCTTGCCGTAGGGGAACCGCTGAAGAAGGAGAAGGATAATACAAAGTTGCGTATAGGAGGGCGTGTACGTTGCTCTCAGCCGGTGCATCAATGTCAACAACCTTTACCTCACCAACGCTGACGGAGACTACCGATTCTACCAGAGACGACAACATCGACAAGAACATGATGGACGAGTTTCGGCGCCTCGAGAACCACCGCCTACTCATCGTCACACAACAGTACTTGGGTGCCTTTGCGACCGGTGTGGACCCGGTCGCGGAATTCACTGTGGCGCTACTAAACACCAGATCACTCAACATAACGGCAACACAATGGAACCACACGGAACCCCCATGATGCTTCGCATCCTCATCAGGGTTCCCCACGCGAAGATGGTGCAATTTTTAATAAAGGAACACTGCAAATATCGCTCGCAAATCTATTTTCTGCTTTATATTCGCGTAATGTCTTGTTCTTGTTCAACAACGTTGACAAGTATGAACATCGATATCGGACTAGACGTTTAGATTTGGCTGATATACTAAGATTATTGCCGAGGTTTTGTTTCTCTTTGGCCGGGTGGCTGAATCGCGTTAAAACACATACAGTTCGACAGATCAAAATTTTTCCGTTAAAGCCAAGAGAGACTATCGTCTTTAATATGTTGTCAGGACACGGAGCGTGCAATAAGCAAGCAAGGCTGCGTCCGTCGTTGAAGAATGTGGTTCCATTTGAGAAAGGTGGGTGGCGGCCGCTCTCTGATCCGCTATCGGAATGTGCGTTCCCTAATTAGGGTGCAATGCACCCCGCCTTCCTGTTTATGTCTATTTTTCTTTATTTTTCCCTTCTCTCAAAAAAGGCAAATATGTTCCGCCTCTCGAGGGTGAGGTGGTCCTTGTCTGTTCATCACGCTCTTGGTCGCGGAGGGAATATCGTCGACGGTGGTTAGTCCTTAGGCAGCGTTTTAAAGCAAACCACTATCAATCTGGTCAAACGGTTTCACCGCCTCGGTAAATTTGACCTTCATGTGACCGCCGCGGTACCGCATCCCTCTTCGCCGTATCAGATGACTTGCCGGGCAGAGATCCACCGCCGGCCACGTTCGCTACCACTGCCACCGCAGCCGGCTTGGGGCATGCGCCCTCCGTAGCTGGTTCGCGCTTGCCCACGTTACTTTCCGCGTGCATGCGATCGGTCATTGATGAGTGCGAGGCCGGACAGTCTTCTCTGAGCGTTGCGCGGGTTTTGGAGGCTTTGAGCCGTCGGTGGCAAGCGGCGTCCGACCACCCCACGGATATTGCCCGGCGAGCCGATCGTCTCGGAAAACGCCGGAAGCGGGACCACGACCGTAACCAAAGGCAGGATCTCAATGAGTTCTATAATCGCCGCTAAATGGAAGGTTAACCAGGTGAAACCAAGATTTAACGAGGCTAAGACAGCCTTTCGACAGGCAAACGCAGCTAACCCTGTATATGCAAAGCGATCGCTTAGCATATCCAGGGTTAGCAGAGTTGAGCGGCCGCCATTTTGTTTTGTAAGCCTAACTGAGGGTGGTTTGTTCTCCCATATATATATATATATATATATATATATACAGAAAGATAGGTCGGCAGTCTACAATGCCAAAGGAGGCATAGGGGTGTGGTTAGGCTCTTTTCTTTTTTACTACGGTTAATTAAGTAAACATTTTTTTTAAATATACAGAAGAAAGAAAGAAAAACACGCGCCCAGAGTGGGGACCGAACCCTCGCCTTTCGATTACATGTCGAATGCCTTACCGATTCGGCTATCTGGGCGACTGTGTTCTCCTTCACTTTCTGGGCTATTTATATTTACTAGAAGTGTATCTGACGCTTGAGGGTGGTAGCCAGCGCCACTCTGACTACACGGGGAGAAGGGGACCTTCTTTTCAACCCCCGGGGCGTGACTCGAACGTCTACAGCCTGTCATGAGCGGGTTACTGGCGGGAAGCCCTCTTATGCTACCTAGGCATCAAGGCTGCCAGAACCGAGACCCTCGCTAGGCTTTCGCAGTATAATATAGTAAGGAAATGAGGGGCTCGTTGAGGAAATGCAGAAAGATAGGTCGGCAGTCTACAATGCCAAAGGAGGCATAGGGGTGTGGTTAGGCTCTTTTCTTTTTTACTACGGTTAATTAAGTAAACATTTTTTTAAAATATACAGAAGAAAGAAAGAAAAACACGCGCCCAGAGTGGGGACCGAACCCACGCCTTTCGATTACATGTCGAATAGCCGAATTGGTAAGGCATTCGACATGTAATCGAAAGGCGTGGGTTCGGTCCCCACTCTGGGCGCGTTTTTTTCTTTCTTCTGTATATTAAAAAAAAATGTTTACTTAATTAACCGTAGTAAAAAAGAAAAGAGCCTAACCACACCCCTATGCCTCCTTTGGCATTGTAGACTGCCGACCTATCTTTCTGTATTTCCTCAACGAGCCCCTCATTTCCTTACTATATTATACTGCGAAAGCCTAGCGAGGGTCTCGGTTCTGGCAGCCTTGATGCCTAGGTAGCATAAGAGGGCTTCCCGCCAGTAACCCGCTCATGACATGCTGTAGACGTTCGAGTCACGCCCCGGGGGTTGAAAAGAAGGTCCCCTTCTCCCCGTGTAGTCAGAGTGGCGCTGGCTACCACCCTCAAGCGTCAGATACACTTCTAGTAAATATAAATAGTGAAGGAGAACACAGTCGCCCAGATAGCCGAATTGGTAAGGCATTCGACATGTAATCGAAAGGCGTGGGTTCGGTCCCCACTCTGGGCGCGTGTTTTTCTTTCTTTCTTCTGTATATTTAAAAAAAATGTTTACTTAATTAACCGTAGTAAAAAAGAAAAGAGCCTAACCACACCCCTATGCCTCCTTTGGCATTGTAGACTGCCGACCTATCTTTCTGTATTTCCTCAACGAGCCCCTCATTTCCTTACTATATATATATATATATATATATATATATATATATATATATATATATATATATATATAAATTTCAACATACAGTGCACATAATCTCGACTGTGTGTAAACGTCATCCCTCACTGTAATTCGAGACACGACGACGCTTTCTCAAAAGAAGAGTGGGTTTATTTTGCGATTGGCATACGGCATAGTTTCATACTAATATATACTAGAGGGGAAACCGGCGCCAGAGCCGCGCATCAGCGAGCATTCTGTCATGTACCGGACAGGCACGTTCCACTTGTCCTTAACAGGCTGAAGAGTTGGCTCTGGCTGCAAAAAAGCAACAATATTGGTTTAATTTGTCAGTGGTTATGTAGAAGGTTCATGCACGATGAACAAGAAAAAATGTTTCCCTTTTTTTGTTGATATTGGCTCCGAAGCAAAAAAAAAGACCATATGGCTAGCTAAATCAAGTAGGCGAGGAACTTTGCTAGCGGCAGTGGCGCCGCCCACGGCGGCCCGCAACTGCAGCGACCGATTTCCCTCTAGTATATATTAGTAAAACTATATGATCTGCCTCTGGGCGCGAGCTGCGAAGAACGCTTGCTTGCTTGCTTGCACGTTTGTTTGTTCGCTTGCTTACAGCTTGGTTGCACGTTTTCGCTCTCGCGACCGCTTTTCCTTCCTAAGTGGACTGGGGCTTCACTGCATCGGCCGAAGCGGTACATGCGGCTGGATTTCACTAGAAGACTGAAGAACTCGTTCTTACCCAACGCTTTTTGACGCTATGGTGTCAAATGCTCGTAAGATCGACACCACAAACTTTTAGCCAGGGTAGTGTTACAAACGATACTGCTGGCGGGAACCGGTCGCCGGATCATAATAGCAGATGGAGCACACACTACCCAAAAATACGTAGCTCAAATAAGACTACACGATGAAGAGGGAATGATGCATGGTACAACATAAAACCTCATTTCCCGCTCTTTATTCTTCTTTCCAGGCACACATGTGCGCAAATATGCTTGAAGGTGATTCGCAAAACTCCTCCCGCACTCCTCGATACACCTTTGTATGCCTGGATGTATTCGCCGGTCTTCTTTCCGTGCCAGGTTCTGGAAAAAAAAAAACGTAATAGACATCCACGCCAGTCCTTTAGAGAAAAACTGAGCTGACTGAGGAAATAACGAACTAAAAAGGAATCACCTGTGAGCCACCTTATTTCATTAGTTTGAAAGACAATGGGTGAGTCAAAAAGATGATCGATTTTTTGAATTATTAACCAAGCATTTATTCAATGAGTTTACTGCGTTTGTGTCTTTTCCCTTCTTGCAATATTTTAAAAGATTTGTCTTGTATATGCCCGCTTTAAGCCCTGCTTTCGGAATTATGTTATGCTATGTTTCATGCCTTTTAAGCAGTCCTTACCACATATTTATTTATTTATTTATTTAAAATACCTTACAGGCCCCTGTTCAGGGCATTGAGTAAGGGGGGTAACAAAGGAAAAAGTTACAGATCAATCATCACAAAATCACGAGTTAAAAAAACATCAGAACAACTTATGACAAGGTTCGCAATACACGTGCAAGTTCGAAAACGATAACAAGAAAAGGAAAAGTCAATATCATATCGCACACACGTAAACTGCGCACAAACATTGCAAGTATACTGAATGCTAACACGCTAGTAGGTAAACAGGAGAACAACCAAAGATACCCAAATATGCGCAGACGAATAGCACCAATCAGTTTCTGCAGTCTCCAGTATGCACAAGGGAAAGATAACAGGAAAAAACGCAGAACAATACTTGCGCACGTAAAGAGACATTGTCGGCATGAAATGTTTGTACTCAGGCACAAAGTGCGACACTGGCAAAAAAAAAAGAAAGAAAGAAAAATAGAAAGCCCAAGCTAAGACAGATTGTTTTGATCTTCCAGCAGAGAAAAAAAAAATTGGAGGAAAAAAAAAGGGATACAGGACACGGCAGAAAAAAAAATGCGAAAACAGTGGCAAGACCTTATTGTAAAAAGTGAGTGGCGCTGGCTACCACCCTCAAGCGTCAGATACACTTCTAGTAAATATAAATAGTGAAGTCTAATATAAATATAAATAGTGAAGTAAATATAAATAGTGAAGTCGTGCAATCTTTAACTGTGGTGCTTTTGCTTCTTCGTTTTCGTAGTGTTCTTTGCTTGTATAATATTATAATTCTTAGTAAATAATATATGTTAATTATAAATGTTATAATTCTGACTGTTGCATTTGAAACTGATACGCGCAATTCTTTATACCTTGTAATAATCGCCCACCTACTGTAATGCTCTCCGGCGAATGTAGGTACTGAAATAAATAAATAAAATAAATAAACTGCTGTGGACAGGTTGAGAAGCTCTCCCGTAGTATGCAGGAGGCAGCAGATGTCACGTGCCAATATACATCCTACCGCACTCCCATACAGTTCTATTTCCATAAAACTATATTTCTTGGTGTTCAACAAATATTCGGTAAATGTAGGCTTTTAAGAAAATGAACTTAAAAAACTCAAATGAGAAGGCGCACCATGATACATCCTCTATCGAAACAGGAATTACACACGAACTCAGGATTACGTAGGGTTAAAACAAACACCAGAAAATAAGAAAAATATTCGAGATACCAACGTTAAACCTCAAGCGTCATAGAATTTTGTCCAATGAACTTATTTCCGATCTTCTGTGGTGCTCTCAAATTGTTGTGACGTGATGATAGGTCGTATTGGCGGAAGGGCGCCAAAACCAAAGAGCGCCAGAACAGAAGGTGACTTATCAAAAAGAAATACGAAATACAAAATATGCGATAATACGTTTTTAAAATTACTTTTTTAAAGAGGACACCACTGTTAAGCTGGTGTAGAGGGCCAATAAAAAACAAATGTCGATGAGACAAGAATATACTACAGGTACCAAACGCAATTGTCCTTGCACTGAGCCCGGACGGCTGGACCCATCCTGGCAGGATCATAAACAGGGGACTGGGTTAATTCTGGGAGATAATTAAGAGGTCTGCAGAAATTCAGACAATTGTCTACTAGTGCGTAACATTCTTATGTCCCTTGTGTTGAGTGTGGGTTCTTTACAGCCATTTTTTTATTTTTCTAAATCCTGCCCGAACAATGATCTCCATTTACGCTATTATAACGATGACAGGAGGAAGTCTCGCGAAACCTGCATAATTGTGGAAATGCAAGGCTTTACGGTTCGCCATTTTCCGTATTCTTTTTATATTTTTTATATTTCAAAATATCCCCGGCCGCTCATGGAGGAAGGCTTCTAGTTGTGTCATCCGGCGGTCAAGCGGCATTCATCGATGAAAAGTTATTTTTAGATACACATGAAACCTAAGGTTGCTCGAGGGAAACTTGCCGAAGCTTACCTAGAAGGAAACACTGATAAGCAATTGGCGTCACTGAAACAGTGTCGTCCCCTCCTTCCAAAAATGTGCGTAAATTCCTTTTGTAAAGCGTGGCATTCTTACGCCGGTCGTCCTCAATTTGAGGTTTTTGTAGCCAGTAGTTGTCCTTAGGAGCAATATTCCTTAAGTTATTTATTTGCTTCGTTGTTTTCATTTGTTCGCTTTTCTCGAATGATGCACTTTCGGGATTTCTATATAAGTGCCTTAACTTTCGGCCGTGGAGGAGTTTAGATGGGGGAGGAGGGGGGTGCTTCAGACGCTTCTTAAACGACAATTGCGACAACTATTAACGACCGCTTTCCTTCAACGAACGACTTCCTCGATACGCTGAACTTGGGTAGCCGGGCTATAACAAATTTCAGCTTTGTACACCATCAACGCTTACCTGGGAGCTTGGGTTTTCTGTCTTGTTTCTCAGCCCCACAGTCCTGCGCTCCGGCTCCGGCCGCTCATGGAGGAAGGCGTCGATGTTGGTCATCCGGCGGTCAAGCTGCATTCATCGATGAAAAGCTATTCTCTATCCTCTGCATAGGTCGACAGGCTCACTCACAAGTGCACCTGCACACCTTCCACTCACCCCTCAGGAGTGAGTGGTTAGCGAGCCTCGCAATAGTTTTTGACTGGCGAGTGCGAGTGAGTGCGAGCCCCATTCGTAGGTAGCCCGGCTCACCGCTCGCAAGTGCGAGCTCCACTCGTGACGATACCCACTCACCACTCGAGAGTGCGAGTGCCACTCGCCACAACCCCGCTAACCACTCGCGAGTGCGACAGCCACTCGCCGTAAGCCCCGCTCACCACTCACGAACGCACTCACGCTACTCGCGCGATTTGCAGGGCGCGTTGGGCCCCTCTATTGTGCTTGTACTCGCTGTTTGCTATCCGTCGCAGAAGACGCTCGCTGTGATGGTTATGATTGCTCTTAGCTTCGGAAATACACCGTCCCTGACCTCCTGCTTTGGGGAACCGTAGAATGAATTCTCTGGTTGCGTGCTGATTTAGCCACGTGATTTGGATGGACTTTTGACGCCGTAATGCACTGATACTGTTCCGTTTCATGACTCATGGGGGGTATGCTGGGCACACGCTCGTGCGAGGGGTGACGACGAGTGGTGAGCGTGAGCGCGAGTAGGTGCGAGTGATGAGGGCGAGTAGTGAGTGCGGGAGCAAAAATAGATTTTTCTGTGTGAGTGCGTCCAGTTTTGCCGAGGTACGATCCCCTCTTTTCCTCACTATACTTTTCCCTACTCTATGCTTCCCTTTCACATTCTTATCTCTTTCTAGTCCCCTTCCCTTCAGCGCGCCTTATAAGGTGTCCGCACCCCACGGAAGACAGTTTCGGAACTCCTTCAATCAACTATCCCGTCCCAAGAACCTCAGCATATATCATAGCAGCGCGCGTGCGATTTTTCAATGAGGCATTTCAATTCAGTGCACGCACTTAGCGCGCACTTGTCGCTCCATCCAGCCTAACGAAAGCAAGAGCGAAAGCTCCCCGCACTCATCTTTAGCCGCGCCGCCAGCCGACAACCCCAGCGCCCCTGCTTGGCTGCGCGCCTGCTCCGCTTACGGTAACCGTGACCTACAGGGACGCCTGAACCGGGGGGGTGGGGGCAGGGGGGACCAGAGCCCCCTCAAGAATTTCTGTGTCCGGGCTCGCCCCCCCCCCCCCCCCACTTCCGGCCTCATAGATGGCCAACAAAATTTTGTGACCTACACCACTCTTTAGTATTCAGACAATTATATCTCAAAAACAATGACTATGGGCACACACGTAAGTATAATGCTGGATTCATTAGGACGTTGTGCTCATAATGCGCACTTGGTTTTGGTGGTACAAAACAGTGAATGCTAATGAGCGGTGTAGGTCATAGTAAGCGCGATAGTACGTCTGATTCAGGTTCAGCAAAAGCGTATTTCATCTTCGAAATCTGAAAGTTTATTTGAATGACCTAATATTAAAATTCGAATTTCGTCTAAAAATCGAAGTGTTCTTTTTGCTTTCGAAATAATTTCTTCAGTGTTACTTGTCAAATTAGAAGACACATGGTTGCAGAAATATTTTAAAGTGGATGGCCATGTTATTTATAATACGTGAACAGCTGTGAACGTTACAATCTCTCCTGTTGTCGTTGTTTCGGTTTTTGGAAACATTTGCATCTGCCTATGGGTGCACCAAAGGAAAACTAGTTTAGGCCTACTAAAAAAATATTCGTATCCTCAGAGGTACTTTGTCGGTAAAAACTAAATTATCTGCAAGAAATGTAACTGTTGACAGCAGGTTGTTACTTAAATCACTATATAAATGACGAATAAAATTGGTATAAGTACGGAACTCTGAGGGACGCCAAATTTTTGTATAAGTACGGAACTCTGATGGACGCCAAAGTTTTCCAGCTAAAGCAGATATCCAATTCGGGTCTTCAAAATTCTGTTAGATCAATTATCTCCATTTATGCTAATATAACAGGTGGAACTCTACCAAATCTGCATTTTTGTGAAAATGAAGGACGTTACACGGTTCTCTCCTTCTCGCTATTTTTTTCAATTTTTCTTAATTCTTGGTTTATCAAAATTCTGTTCGTGTAATTATATCGATACGCTATCATAACGATTACAGGTGACGATTTTTTGTAGAGTTGACGATTTTATAATGATTTTTTTCTTAGTGACGCTTCCTATGTCTCACTGAATGCGTGCGTCACGTCGAAAACTCACTGCCGGAAATCCCCTGACGACGATGTTAATCGCTGGAAAAGTGGGAAAAAAAACGCTTTCCGTGGTCGGAATCGGACCTGTGTCCCTCCCCGTTACAAAGCAGAGGTCTATCCGATTACGCAATCCTGACGCGCCGAAGCAGTTTCGGTTACCACAGGGGTGCAGAGGCGTGAAAAATAAGACAGAAAAATTTATCCCACCTCCCCTCGCCGGAACCCCTGTGTAGATGCGACGCATAGGGGGTTCCGTTGTTGTTTCCGTTATGTTGATTCTCCCATCGCGTAAAACGTGCCGTGAACCCCCTGCCGCGGCTATGACGCAACGGGGCGCGGCTATGACGCAACACAATCCAACACAATCCACTTTAATCCAATCCAATCCAAATCCAATCCAATCCAAGCCAAGCCATTTCCATGAGTGAAACTTAAACGCGAAATTTTTCACAGGGACGAGAAGCCAAGCCAATCGAATCCAATCCAATGCCCCTCGCGAGAGAGTGTTCGCTATCGGAGAGTAGAAGGGTTGAGTGGCGGAGAGCGCAGCTCGCGCGGGGAGGAGAATGGGGGAGGGGTGTGGACGAACAACAACAACGCCTTATGGAGGGACAAGGCGAGTGAATGAGATGCAGTCGCATCTAAAAATCATGCGCCTCTCGTCTAATGACGAAGATGTTTGAACACGCAGCTTTCTTCGTGCGAAATCAACTGGCCAAGGATTAAGTCAAAGCTGCTGCTGTCAAAAGTACAAACTACGTGCGAGTCAAAGTCAAAGCTTAACAGGTCAAGTCCAACTCGTCTAAAAGAGTACGAACTCAGCCGACAATTAAGGAACCCCTCACGAGAAAGCTTTGGCATTCTTTGTCGAGTACCCCCCTCCAAGCCAGGATTATGTGTAACGCCCTGCATGTCCACAAAAAACGCAGATTTGGAGGAAGTAACACCTTTGTTCGTTATAATAGCGTAAATAATAATACTTGGTATGACAGAATTTCGAAACACAAAAAAATAAGAAAAATTGACAAAAAACATTTCGACATGGTCTCACAAAATAAAAATATGCATCTTATACATCTCCCCCCAAAACCAAAAAATGAAAGAAAATAATAAAAAAACGTCCGAAATACGAGCAAAAATAGCCAGAATTCGGAACCACGTAACGCCCTGTTTGCGCACAAAAATGCAGATGATGCGGCTGTAACACCTTTATTCGTTATGATGGTGTAAATGGAAATAGTTGACGTCCGAGATTTTGTAAAGACAAAACAGAAAAAAGAATAAAATTTTCACATGATCTAAAGGTGTGCATCTTATTCGTCCTTTCCAAAAAGTTAAAACTAACTAAACTAAAAAGTCCGCGAAAGAACGTTCGAAATACCCATAAAAAATAGTGAGACTGGTGAATGGCGAACCTTGTAACACCTTGCATTTCCAGAAAAAATTCAAATTTGGCGGAATTAACACGTTTGTTACAATAGCAGAAATGTTGATTATTGGTCGGACGGAATTTTGAGAAACAATAAGGAAAATAGAAAAAATGAAATATTCACAAAAAGGATATGACAAAATCACACCTCCCCAAAAACCGGAGAATGTACAAAAAAGTAAGTCACTGAAAAGACGTTCAAAACACCAATCGAAATAGCGAAAATGGTGAACGTGCAGTGCCCTGCGTTTCCCCCAAAATGCCGCGCATTTTCCCAAAAATGCCGATTTGGTAAAAGTAACACATGTAATCGTTATAATAGCATAAATTGAGGTAATTGGTAGGACGTAACATTGACAGCCTAAAAATAAATAACGAAGAAAAATAACATTCACGAAGAATGACCTCAGAAAATCAAAGTATACGTCTTCACATTTCCCCCACAAAAATCAAAGCCTAACAAAAAAGCCCTGAAAATAACATTCGAAATACGAATAAAAATAGCGTCAACGGATCAGCCCTGCAGTGCTCCTTGAAGCTTCAGTAAAAAAAAAAAATTAGCGAAGTAAATGCACTCCACCTCCATAAGTTGTAAAAATTTACATCATTGGCGAAAATAAAAGAAAAATTAACGAGGCTAAAATAACATAACGTCTTTGGCTACTCACTAGCCATATTTAGCCGTAAAGAACGCAGACTCTAGGCAAGCGGCATAACAATGTTACACGTTAGTAGAAAACATCTGAATTTCTGCAGACTTTTTGATGATGGATCCTTCCATTTTCGTGCTACTCCCGCTTTTAGATGCGACGCTGAAAGCATCTCTTGTCGGCGGCCCTGTCCTTCCTGCGTGCGTCCGTCGTCGGCGTCCGCACTCTCCTCCGCTCACCCCCTCTCCTCTCCGATAACGAACACTCTCTCGCGAGGGGCATTGGATTAAATTCGATTGGATTGGCTTGGCTTGGATTGGATTGGATTAAAGTGGATTGTGTTGGATTGTGTTGCGTCATAGCCGCGTCAGACGCACTGGCGCCGGCGTGTGCCCAGGTGAGAGCGAACACTCTCTCTCAACATCTGCGGGTGTGCGGCCACGGCCTCCGCGATCGGCTGCCGGCGGCGTTTAGAGAAAACTGCATATTTATGCAGTTTTACGATGGTGTTATTCCTTCTTTAAAGAAGGAATAACACCATCGTAAACGGCGGCTAATTGTTAGCTGAGTTGCACGCCACAAAAAGCGAAT
The DNA here is from genome assembly GCF_048455015.1 of Haemaphysalis longicornis. Taxonomy (NCBI): domain Eukaryota; kingdom Metazoa; phylum Arthropoda; class Arachnida; order Ixodida; family Ixodidae; genus Haemaphysalis; species Haemaphysalis longicornis. The sequence goes on along the minus strand of NW_027526445.1, from coordinate 128,601,264 downwards.
ATAAATTGAAATCTTGTAAATTTAAAAAAGCATGTGTGTAAGAATATAATGAATAGGCTGCATAACAGGTGTTCCTTGGACGAGGTATCAAGCAAAAATATACAAATGTTCAACTACTAAAAATAACTGCCAAAATCAAACACGGCGCCAATATAAAAATGCAACCACTGCGCTCGATTGTTGTCCATAACCCACCCTATGCGGAAATAAAAATATAACTGCTGTTCCAACAAGCAAGCACCCGATAATTCTGTAGCCGAGAAGTTTTCGCACCCAAATATCCGCGCACCTGAATGTCCGTACGGAAATGTCCTGCGCCGATCAAGCGCAGCAATCACAGCGCGATTAACTTTTCAGTGCTGTTCCTCGAAGCTTCTGAGACAAGCGGACTTCATGACCCGGTAGTTCGGTTTGTCAGCTCAACAAAAATAAAGCTGCAACACAGTTACGCGAATTTCGGCCGTGAAAACACGCAGCAACTCAGGCCCCACAAAGCCGGCCAGGGGAGTCGGTGCAAGCTGCGAACCATTAAGGTCCCTGTATTTTTATACAGGGACCATCGGCTAACACCGCCACCTCGCGGCGCGTTGCGGAGTTAGCGAAATTACACGTTTTTGCTGGGGGACGCGCCGAATGGGACGGCTGGAGCAACGGCGCGCCGCCGGCAGCCGATCGCGGAGGCCGTGGTGCGGCCCAGCGCGCTCTCACTCCGCCGGTGGGCGGAGCTGCGCGCGGTGCTGTCTCTCTCTCCGCAGTCTCCTCTCCTTCAGGCGCGCTGCGCATATAACCGGTGTGCCGCTCTCCGGCGGCCTTTCGGTCGACCGTTGCTCTCCGCTTGCGCTTGAACACCCCTCAGCGTCGCATCACACCAGGGTTCCCGCGAGGGGAGGTGGGCGTAATTTTTAATGCACGGGCGCTTCACAGTTGGACTATTTCGGAGCGCGGCATCCTTCTCTCGTCGATGTTGTTTATGAGGCTTGTTTCATCTTGTTTTTTTAAGTGCAGAGCACTTTAGGCGCTCGCCTTGCCGTCGTAGCTCGCTCGCTGGACCGAAGTAGAACAATACGGCGTTCCGTCGTCGCAACATAGCTCAGAGGCCTCGAAAGCCAAGCGGCTTATATAGTAACAAGCGTTCGAAACACATGAAACGCTGGCGCTTGTCCTACATCTCCCCGTTGTTTAGCGCAAAGAAAAGTATAGGTATATTTGAGGCAAAATGTACGTAATTAACCGGCATCACCCGCGTTCATTCCTTTAGTTAGGAACTCTCGTTGGGTTGGCTTTTACGATAGTAAACGAAAAAAAGTGGCCGCGCAAGAAGAAAATGGGGCGTTCGAAACGCCGCATAAAGCCTCCAGCCTCGGAAGAAACTAATGGCGCGTTCGGAATGACGCAAAACAGCTCCAGCATACGAAATTAAAGCAAGCACAAAAAGAACAGAACTCCCGCTGGCGCAGTTCGAGCAAGGGGCACGCGAGCACTGCGAAGGCGGGAAATTTGAATTGCATGGGGTGGTAGTAGTCAGCGGATTACGGCGGTACAGGCCATTATGGAGAATCACTGCTCTGAACTTCCGACAGCTTCCACATGGAGTGGAACGGCTTTAATTGTTTTTAAAATGAATGACTTAGATCTTTGTCTCTGAAGCCTCCATGCTGTGAGGCACACAAAATCTGAGCTACAAAATGTCGACCTAGACTTTGTAGTCAGCGTGAGTGCGAGCCGGGGAGTCTGAGCAAGGAATCGTGCGCCTAAAGAAACCACCGCGCGGAACGAGGGTTCCGCGCACGCACCGAGAAACGAACACAAAGCTGCACCGAAGAACGGTCGGCGGCTGCCGAACGTAGTCGACGAACTAGCGAAACTTCCAAGTTGGAGGCTCCGCTCGTCTTGTCCTTGTTTTTAGCGCAAACTTATTCCTTCGTACGTCATGAACCACCTAGCCAGCAATCAAGTCCTATTGGGTAGTACGAACAGTCTTTTGAGATGAAGGGACCAATGGGGTGAATCGGAGGCTGGCATGGTACTGCTCTGGCAGTGGTGACGGGAGCGCAGCAAATTTTGACAAAAGTGCACCAGCACATCAACAGGAGGAACAAAAAAGCCTTGTCTTCTTTTTCTTAGTAACATTTAATCATCTACCGTAATTTTCGTAGCGAAGCTGTCTATCGATGGGATACAGCAGATCATCTCCAGCCACAGAACGAGCTGGAGATGACCTGCTGTATCCCCGTTGGTGTATCATCATCGATATGTCGATGATGACAGCACGGTAAAATAACTGTTTTTCACTTTAACGTTCAAACAACCTTGATCATGACGCCATCAGGCAAGTAGTTTGCTTATGATGCGCTATTCGAAAATGCACAAAAAAAGCTAAAAAATCTTAAAAAGTCGTTTCCAGCTGTATCATTGGTGTGAAAGCTGTAGACTTGCAACTAATTCATGCCAAGGATGGCGACTCACTGAGGCGTTGTAGATAAATCCTTTACCCACATTAAGCCAGTCATCACCCAACAACTGACAACACCGAAAAACTCTGTAGTCGCCGTACGGCGCACACCTAAACAAAACCCTAATTAAACTCCTGGCATAGTCAGGTCTGCAAGCTTAGCAGTACTTATCAGACTTCTAAGAGCGAAACTGTTCCTGGCCGAGGATTTTATGGGACGATTTGTTGTAACGCGGGCGCAGGGAGGTTGAGAAGGCATAGCCTTGTGAGGAGGAGAGCAACCGCCAAGAACACGCGCCAAAATTTTAAAAAGTGTTTTAAGTTCGGCAGCGAAAGCAAATCAGTGTGATCTCGCACAGTCGAGACTGCGCAAAGCCACACTTCCAAGAGTACCGGAGATGCTCAATGTCAGGGCAGCCAGCGATGCTGTCTGGTGGGAAGCTGTCCAGCGAACTGTACCTTCGAAACCTAGTTGCAACAATGTAGGCTATCGGGGGCACAGTATCTACCAGAGGACCAGGTAACAAGCGACAAGACATTATTGATATAGGCAGAGCACTTTTCAACTACTAAATCTGGTGGCAGTGCTTACAACTTGTCAACATTGTTGACAACAGAAAACCATAGCCATATTTGAGGCAACACATCAGTACATAAGTGCTATTTGCATTGTTCATTGAATGAAAACGCGTGTACTCGGCTACTTGGTTTTGCGATAGCAAAGGAAAAAACGCCTCAAAATGTTTTTCGACCTCAAAACAAATAGCGCTCGAGGCGCCGCCTTTGGGCATGCTAAAAGTTAGAAAGTGAAACAAGGGTTAAGCTACGGCAAATACGTTAAGCGCGACCGTAAGAAGAGCGGCTACGGATTCGCATTGCCGTGACTGCACGACAATTTCTGTGTAACCATTTTTTAGAAATGAATCCGCCAGATTTGGTGGTTCTCTTACCTTGGCTTTTCTTCTTTCGCTTCCTCATTCTCTTTCTCTTGGGGTGGCCAATTTTTACTGCAGCACTGCACGTAAAACACGTTCGTCGTAGCGTTTGCCTCCGCCCCTGCAAATGCAATGCAGTATAAATGTTACTGCGGGGCTCAGGCCGAACGCTTGAGGGAACTTGTCACTGCGCTAACGCTATCATGTTGCTTGGTTCTTGAAAAGGTGTGATTACGTTAATACGTTAAGCGCGACCGTAAGAAGAGCGGCTACGGATTCGCATTGCCGTGACTGCACGACAATTTCTGTGTAACCATTTTTTAGAAATGAATCCGAAAGATTTGGTGGTTCTCTTACCTTGGCTTTTCTTCTTTCGCTTCCTCATTCTCTTTCTCTTGGGGTGGCCCCTTTTTACTGCAGCACTGCACGTAAAACACGTTCGTCGTAGCGTTTGCCTCCGCCCCTGCAAATGCAATGCAGTATAAATGTTACTCCGGGGCTCAGGCCGAACGCTTGAGGGAACTTGTCACTTCGCTAACGCTATCATGTTGCTTGGTTCTTGAAAAGGTGTGATTACGTTAATACGTTAAGCGCGACCGTAAGAAGAGCGGCTACGGATTCGCATTGCCGTGACTGCACGACAATTTCTGTGTAACCATTTTTTAGAAATGAATCCGCCAGATTTGGTGGTTCTCTTACCTTGGCTTTTCTTCTTTCGCTTCCTCATTCTCTTTCTCTTGGGGTGGCCCCTTTTTACTGCAGCACTGCACGTAAAACACGTTCGTCGTAGCGTTTGCCTCCGCCCCTGCAAATGCAATGCAGTATAAATGTTACTGCGGGGCTCAGGCCGAACGCTTGAGGGAACTTGTCACTGCGCTAACGCTATCATGTTGCTTGGTTCTTGAAAAGGTGTGATTACGTTAATACGTTAAGCGCGACCGTAAGAAGAGCGGCTACGGATTCGCATTGCCGTGACTGCACGACAATTTCTGTGTAACCATTTTTTAGAAATGAATCCGCCAGATTTGGTGGTTCTCTTACCTTGGCTTTTCTTCTTTCGCTTCCCCATTCTCTTTCTCTTGGGGTGGCCCCTTTTTACTGCAGCACTGCACGTAAAACACGTTCGTCGTAGCGTTTGCCTCCGCCCCTGCAAATGCAATGCAGTATAAATGTTACTGCGGGGCTCAGGCCGAACGCTTGAGGGAACTTGTCACTGCGCTAACGCTATCATGTTGCTTGGTTCTTGAAAAGGTGTGATTACGTTAATACGTTAAGCGCGACCGTAAGAAGAGCGGCTACGGATTCGCATTGCCGTGACTGCACGACAATTTCTGTGTAACCATTTTTTAGAAATGAATCCGCCAGATTTGGTGGTTCTCTTACCTTGGCTTTTCTTCTTTCGCTTCCTCATTCTCTTTCTCTTGGGGTGGCCCCTTTTTACTGCAGCACTGCACGTAAAACACGTTCGTCGTAGCGTTTGCCTCCGCCCCTGCAAATGCAATGCAGTATAAATGTTACTCCGGGGCTCAGGCCGAACGCTTGAGGGAACTTGTCACTGCGCTAACGCTATCATGTTGCTTGGTTCTTGAAAAGGTGTGATTACGTTAATACGTTAAGCGCGACCGTAAGAAGAGCGGCTACGGATTCGCATTGCCGTGACTGCACGACAATTTCTGTGTAACCATTTTTTAGAAATGAATCCGCCAGATTTGGTGGTTCTCTTACCTTGGCTTTTCTTCTTTCGCTTCCTCATTCTCTTTCTCTTGGGGTGGCCCCTTTTTACTGCAGCACTGCACGTAAAACACGTTCGTCGTAGCGTTTGCCTCCGCCCCTGCAAATGCAATGCAGTATAAATGTTACTCCGGGGCTCAGGCCGAACGCTTGAGGGAACTTGTCACTGCGCTAACGCTATCATGTTGCTTGGTTCTTGAAAAGGTGTGATTACGTTAATACGTTAAGCGCGACCGTAAGAAGAGCGGCTACGGATTCGCATTGCCGTGACTGCACGACAATTTCTGTGTAACCATTTTTTAGAAATGAATCCGCCAGATTTGGTGGTTCTCTTACCTTGGCTTTTCTTCTTTCGCTTCCTCATTCTCTTTCTCTTGGGGTGGCCCCTTTTTACTGCAGCACTGCACGTAAAACACGTTCGTCGTAGCGTTTGCCTCCGCCCCTGCAAATGCAATGCAGTATAAATGTTACTCCGGGGCTCAGGCCGAACGCTTGAGGGAACTTGTCACTGCGCTAACGCTATCATGTTGCTTGGTTCTTGAAAAGGTGTGATTACGTTAATACGTTAAGCGCGACCGTAAGAAGAGCGGCTACGGATTCGCATTGCCGTGACTGCACGACAATTTCTGTGTAACCATTTTTTAGAAATGAATCCGCCAGATTTGGTGGTTCTCTTACCTTGGCTTTTCTTCTTTCGCTTCCTCATTCTCTTTCTCTTGGGGTGGCCCCTTTTTACTGCAGCACTGCACGTAAAACACGTTCGTCGTAGCGTTTGCCTCCGCCCCTGCAAATGCAATGCAGTATAAATGTTACTCCGGGGCTCAGGCCGAACGCTTGAGGGAACTTGTCACTGCGCTAACGCTATCATGTTGCTTGGTTCTTGAAAAGGTGTGATTACGTTAATACGTTAAGCGCGACCGTAAGAAGAGCGGCTACGGATTCGCATTGCCGTGACTGCACGACAATTTCTGTGTAACCATTTTTTAGAAATGAATCCGCCAGATTTGGTGGTTCTCTTACCTTGGCTTTTCTTCTTTCGCTTCCTCATTCTCTTTCTCTTGGGGTGGCCCCTTTTTACTGCAGCACTGCACGTAAAACACGTTCGTCGTAGCGTTTGCCTCCGCCCCTGCAAATGCAATGCAGTATAAATGTTACTCCGGGGCTCAGGCCGAACGCTTGAGGGAACTTGTCACTGCGCTAACGCTATCATGTTGCTTGGTTCTTGAAAAGGTGTGATTACGTTAATACGTTAAGCGCGACCGTAAGAAGAGCGGCTACGGATTCGCATTGCCGTGACTGCACGACAATTTCTGTGTAACCATTTTTTAGAAATGAATCCGCCAGATTTGGTGGTTCTCTTACCTTGGCTTTTCTTCTTTCGCTTCCTCATTCTCTTTCTCTTGGGGTGGCCCCTTTTTACTGCAGCACTGCACGTAAAACACGTTCGTCGTAGCGTTTGCCTCCGCCCCTGCAAATGCAATGCAGTATAAATGTTACTCCGGGGCTCAGGCCGAACGCTTGAGGGAACTTGTCACTGCGCTAACGCTATCATGTTGCTTGGTTCTTGAAAAGGTGTGATTACGTTAATACGTTAAGCGCGACCGTAAGAAGAGCGGCTACGGATTCGCATTGCCGTGACTGCACGACAATTTCTGTGTAACCATTTTTTAGAAATGAATCCGCCAGATTTGGTGGTTCTCTTACCTTGGCTTTTCTTCTTTCGCTTCCTCATTCTCTTTCTCTTGGGGTGGCCCCTTTTTACTGCAGCACTGCACGTAAAACACGTTCGTCGTAGCGTTTGCCTCCGCCCCTGCAAATGCAATGCAGTATAAATGTTGCTCCGGGGCTCAGGCCGAACGCTTGAGGGAACTTGTCACTGCGCTAACGCTATCATGTTGCTTGGTTCTTGAAAAGGTGTGATTACGTTAATACGTTAAGCGCGACCGTAAGAAGAGCGGCTACGGATTCGCATTGCCGTGACTGCACGACAATTTCTGTGTAACCATTTTTTAGAAATGAATCCGCCAGATTTGGTGGTTCTCTTACCTTGGCTTTTCTTCTTTCGCTTCCTCATTCTCTTTCTCTTGGGGTGGCCCCTTTTTACTGCAGCACTGCACGTAAAACACGTTCGTCGTAGCGTTTGCCTCCGCCCCTGCAAATGCAATGCAGTATAAATGTTACTCCGGGGCTCAGGCCGAACGCTTGAGGGAACTTGTCACTGCGCTAACGCTATCATGTTGCTTGGTTCTTGAAAAGGTGTGATTACGTTAATACGTTAAGCGCGACCGTAAGAAGAGCGGCTACGGATTCGCATTGCCGTGACTGCACGACAATTTCTGTGTAACCATTTTTTAGAAATGAATCCGCCAGATTTGGTGGTTCTCTTACCTTGGCTTTTCTTCTTTCGCTTCCTCATTCTCTTTCTCTTGGGGTGGCCCCTTTTTACTGCAGCACTGCACGTAAAACACGTTCGTCGTAGCGTTTGCCTCCGCCCCTGCAAATGCAATGCAGTATAAATGTTACTCCAGGTCTCCGGCCGAACGCTTTAAGGAACTTGTCACTGCACTAACGCTATCATGTTGCTTGGTTCTTGAAAAGGTGTGATTACGTTAATACGTTAAGCGCGACCGTAAGAAGAGCGGCTACGGATTCGCATTGCCGTGACTGCACGACAATTTCTGTGTAACCATTTTTTAGAAATGAATCCGCCAGATTTGGTGGTTCTCTTACCTTGGCTTTTCTTCTTTCGCTTCCTCATTCTCTTTCTCTTGGGGTGACCCCTTTTTACTGCAGCACTGCACGTAAAACACGTTCGTCGTAGCGTTTGCCTCCGCCCCTGCAAATGCAATGCAGTATAAATGTTACTCCAGGTCTCCGGCCGAACGCTTTAAGGAACTTGTCACTGCACTAACGCTATCATGTTGCTTGGTTCTTGAAAAGGTGTGATTACGTTAATACGTTAAGCACGACCGTAAGAAGAGCGGCTACGGATTCGCATTGCCGTGACTGCACGACAATTTCTGTGTAACCATTTTTAGAAATGAATCCGCCAGATTTGGTGGTTCTCTTACCTTGGCTTTTCTTCTTTCGCTTCCTCATTCTCTTTCTCTTGGGGTGGCCCCTTTTTACTGCAGCACTGCACGTAAAACACGTTCGTCGTAGCGTTTGCCTCCGCCCCTGCAAATGCAATGCAGTATAAATGTTACTCCGGGGCTCAGGCCGAACCCTTGAGGGAACTTGTCACTGCGCTAACGCTATCATGTTGCTTGGTTCTTGAAAAGGTGTGATTACGTTAATACGTTAAGCGCGACCGTAAGAAGAGCGGCTACGGATTCGCATTGCCGTGACTGCACGACAATTTCTGTGTAACCATTTTTTAGAAATGAATCCGCCAGATTTGGTGGTTCTCTTACCTTGGCTTTTCTTCTTTCGCTTCCTCATTCTCTTTCTCTTGGGGTGGCCCCTTTTTACTGCAGCACTGCACGTAAAACACGTTCGTCGTAGCGTTTGCCTCCGCCCCTGCAAATGCAATGCAGTATAAATGTTACTGCGGGGCTCAGGCCGAACGCTTGAGGGAACTTGTCACTGCGCTAACGCTATCATGTTGCTTGGTTCTTGAAAAGGTGTGATTACGTTAATACGTTAAGCGCGACCGTAAGAAGAGCGGCTACGGATTCGCATTGCCGTGACTGCACGACAATTTCTGTGTAACCATTTTTTAGAAATGAATCCGCCAGATTTGGTGGTTCTCTTACCTTGGCTTTTCTTCTTTCGCTTCCTCATTCTCTTTCTCTTGGGGTGGCCAATTTTTACTGCAGCACTGCACGTAAAACACGTTCGTCGTAGCGTTTGCCTCCGCCCCTGCAAATGCAATGCAGTATAAATGTTACTCCGGGGCTCAGGCCGAACGCTTGAGGGAGCTTGTCACTGCGCTAACGCTATCATGTTGCTTGGTTCTTGAAAAGGTGTGATTACGTTAATACGTTAAGCGCGACCGTAAGAAGAGCGGCTACGGATTCGCATTGCCATGACTGCACGGCAATTTCTGTGTAACCATTTTTTAGAAATGAATCCGCCAGATTTGGTGGTTCTCTTACCTTGGCTTTTCTTCTTTCGCTTCCTCATTCTCTTTCTCTTGGGGTGGCCCCTTTTTACTGCAGCACTGCACGTAAAACACGTTCGTCGTAGCGTTTGCCTCCGCCCCTGCAAATGCAATGCAGTATAAATGTTACTCCGGGGCTCAGGCCGAACGCTTGAGGGAACTTGTCACTGCGCTAACGCTATCATGTTGCTTGGTTCTTGAAAAGGTGTGATTACGTTAATACGTTAAGCGCGACCGTAAGAAGAGCGGCTACGGATTCGCATTGCCGTGACTGCACGACAATTTCTGTGTAACCATTTTTTAGAACTGAATCCGCCAGATTTGGTGGTTCTCTTACCTTGGCTTTTCTTCTTTCGCTTCCTCATTCTCTTTCTCTTGGGGTGGCCAATTTTTACTGCAGCACTGCACGTAAAACACGTTCGTCGTAGCGTTTGCCTCCGCCCCTGCAAATGCAATGCAGTATAAATGTTACTCCGGGGCTCAGGCCGAACGCTTGAGGGAACTTGTCACTGCGCTAACGCTATCATGTTGCTTGGTTCTTGAAAAGGTGTGATTACGTTAATACGTTAAGCGCGACCGTAAGAAGAGCGGCTACGGATTCGCATTGCCGTGACTGCACGACAATTTCTGTGTAACCATTTTTTAGAAATGAATCCGCCAGATTTGGTGGTTCTCTTACCTTGGCTTTTCTTCTTTCGCTTCCTCATTCTCTTTCTCTTGGGGTGGCCCCTTTTTACTGCAGCACTGCACGTAAAACACGTTCGTCGTAGCGTTTGCCTCCGCCCCTGCAAATGCAATGCAGTATAAATGTTACTCCGGGGCTCAGGCCGAACGCTTGAGGGAACTTGTCACTGCGCTAACGCTATCATGTTGCTTGGTTCTTGAAAAGGTGTGATTACGTTAATACGTTAAGCGCGACCGTAAGAAGAGCGGCTACGGATTCGCATTGCCGTGACTGCACGACAATTTCTGTGTAACCATTTTTTAGAAATGAATCCGCCAGATTTGGTGGTTCTCTTACCTTGGCTTTTCTTCTTTCGCTTCCTCATTCTCTTTCTCTTGGGGTGGCCCCTTTTTACTGCAGCACTGCACGTAAAACACGTTCGTCGTAGCGTTTGCCTCCGCCCCTGCAAATGCAATGCAGTATAAATGTTACTCCGGGGCTCAGGCCGAACGCTTGAGGGAACTTGTCACTGCGCTAACGCTATCATGTTGCTTGGTTCTTGAAAAGGTGTGATTACGTTAATACGTTAAGCGCGACCGTAAGAAGAGCGGCTACGGATTCGCATTGCCGTGACTGCACGACAATTTCTGTGTAACCATTTTTTAGAAATGAATCCGCCAGATTTGGTGGTTCTCTTACCTTGGCTTTTCTTCTTTCGCTTCCTCATTCTCTTTCTCTTGGGGTGGCCCCTTTTTACTGCAGCACTGCACGTAAAACACGTTCGTCGTAGCGTTTGCCTCCGCCCCTGCAAATGCAATGCAGTATAAATGTTACTGCGGGGCTCAGGCCGAACGCTTGAGGGAACTTGTCACTGCGCTAACGCTATCATGTTGCTTGGTTCTTGAAAAGGTGTGATTACGTTAATACGTTAAGCGCGACCGTAAGAAGAGCGGCTACGGATTCGCATTGCCGTGACTGCACGACAATTTCTGTGTAACCATTTTTTAGAAATGAATCCGCCAGATTTGGTGGTTCTCTTACCTTGGCTTTTCTTCTTTCGCTTCCTCATTCTCTTTCTCTTGGGGTGGCCCCTTTTTACTGCAGCACTGCACGTAAAACACGTTCGTCGTAGCGTTTGCCTCCGCCCCTGCAAATGCAATGCAGTATAAATGTTACTCCATGTCTCCGGCCGAACGCTTTAAGGAACTTGTCACTGCACTAACGCTATCATGTTGCTTGGTTCTTGAAAAGGTGTGATTACGTTAATACGTTAAGCGCGACCGTAAGAAGAGCGGCTACGGATTCGCATTGCCGTGACTGCACGACAATTTCTGTGTAACCATTTTTTAGAACTGAATCCGCCAGATTTGGTGGTTCTCTTACCTTGGCTTTTCTTCTTTCGCTTCCTCATTCTCTTTCTCTTGGGGTGGCCAATTTTTACTGCAGCACTGCACGTAAAACACGTTCGTCGTAGCGTTTGCCTCCGCCCCTGCAAATGCAATGCAGTATAAATGTTACTCCGGGGCTCAGGCCGAACGCTTGAGGGAACTTGTCACTGCGCTAACGCTATCATGTTGCTTGGTTCTTGAAAAGGTGTGATTACGTTAATACGTTAAGCGCGACCGTAAGAAGAGCGGCTACGGATTCGCATTGCCGTGACTGCACGACAATTTCTGTGTAACCATTTTTTAGAAATGAATCCGCCAGATTTGGTGGTTCTCTTACCTTGGCTTTTCTTCTTTCGCTTCCTCATTCTCTTTCTCTTGGGGTGGCCCATTTTTACTGCAGCACTGCACGTAAAACACGTTCGTCGTAGCGTTTGCCTCCGCCCCTGCAAATGCAATGCAGTATAAATGTTACTGCGGGGCTCAGGCCGAACGCTTGAGGGAACTTGTCACTGCGCTAACGCTATCATGTTGCTTGGTTCTTGAAAAGGTGTGATTACGTTAATACGTTAAGCGCGACCGTAAGAAGAGCGGCTACGGATTCGCATTGCCGTGACTGCACGACAATTTCTGTGTAACCATTTTTTAGAAATGAATCCGCCAGATTTGGTGGTTCTCTTACCTTGGCTTTTCTTCTTTCGCTTCCTCATTCTCTTTCTCTTGGGGTGGCCCCTTTTTACTGCAGCACTGCACGTAAAACACGTTCGTCGTAGCGTTTGCCTCCGCCCCTGCAAATGCAATGCAGTATAAATGTTACTGCGGGGCTCAGGCCGAACGCTTGAGGGAACTTGTCACTGCGCTAACGCTATCATGTTGCTTGGTTCTTGAAAAGGTGTGATTACGTTAATACGTTAAGCGCGACCGTAAGAAGAGCGGCTACGGATTCGCATTGCCGTGACTGCACGACAATTTCTGTGTAACCATTTTTTAGAAATGAATCCGCCAGATTTGGTGGTTCTCTTACCTTGGCTTTTCTTCTTTCGCTTCCTCATTCTCTTTCTCTTGGGGTGGCCCCTTTTTACTGCAGCACTGCACGTAAAACACGTTCGTCGTAGCGTTTGCCTCCGCCCCTGCAAATGCAATGCAGTATAAATGTTACTCCAGGTCTCCGGCCGAACGCTTTAAGGAACTTGTCACTGCACTAACGCTATCATGTTGCTTGGTTCTTGAAAAGGTGTGATTACGTTAATACGTTAAGCGCGACCGTAAGAAAAGCGGCTACGGATTCGCATTGCCGTGACTGCACGACAATTTCTGTGTAACCATTTTTAGAAATGAATCCGCCAGATTTGGTGGTTCTCTTACATTGGCTTTTCTTCTTTCGCTTCCTCATTCTCTTTCTCTTGGGGTGGCCCCTTTTTACTGCAGCACTGCACGTAAAACACGTTCGTCGTAGCGTTTGCCTCCGCCCCTGCAAATGCAATGCAGTATAAATGTTACTCCGGGGCTCAGGCCGAACGCTTGAGGGAACTTGTCACTGCGCTAACGCTATCATGTTGCTTGGTTCTTGAAAAGGTGTGATTACGTTAATACGTTAAGCGCGACCGTAAGAAGAGCGGCTACGGATTCGCATTGCCTTGACTGCACGACAATTTCTGTGTAACCATTTTTTAGAAATGAATCCGCCAGATTTGGTGGTTCTCTTACCTTGGCTTTTCTTCTTTCGCTTCCTCATTCTCTTTCTCTTGGGGTGGCCCCTTTTTACTGCAGCACTGCACGTAAAACACGTTCGTCGTAGCGTTTGCCTCCGCCCCTGCAAATGCAATGCAGTATAAATGTTACTCCGGGGCTCAGGCCGAACGCTTGAGGGAACTTGTCACTGCGCTAACGCTATCATGTTGCTTGGTTCTTGAAAAGGTGTGATTACGTTAATACGTTAAGCGCGACCGTAAGAAGAGCGGCTACGGATTCGCATTGCCGTGACTGCACGACAATTTCTGTGTAACCATTTTTTAGAAATGAATCCGCCAGATTTGGTGGTTCTCTTACCTTGGCTTTTCTTCTTTCGCTTCCTGATTCTCTTTCTCTTGGGGTGGCCCCTTTTTACTGCAGCACTGCACGTAAAACACGTTCGTCGTAGCGTTTGCCTCCGCCCCTGCAAATGCAATGCAGTATAAATGTTACTCCGGGGCTCAGGCCGAACGCTTGAGGGAACTTGTCACTGCGCTAACGCTATCATGTTGCTTGGTTCTTGAAAAGGTGTGATTACGTTAATACGTTAAGCGCGACCGTAAGAAGAGCGGCTACGGATTCGCATTGCCGTGACTGCACGACAATTTCTGTGTAACCATTTTTTAGAAATGAATCCGCCAGATTTGGTGGTTCTCTTACCTTGGCTTTTCTTCTTTCGCTTCCTCATTCTCTTTCTCTTGGGGTGGCCCCTTTTTACTGCAGCACTGCACGTAAAACACGTTCGTCGTAGCGTTTGCCTCCGCCCCTGCAAATGCAATGCAGTATAAATGTTACTGCGGGGCTCAGGCCGAACGCTTGAGGGAACTTGTCACTGCGCTAACGCTATCATGTTGCTTGGTTCTTGAAAAGGTGTGATTACGTTAATACGTTAAGCGCGACCGTAAGAAGAGCGGCTACGGATTCGCATTGCCGTGACTGCACGACAATTTCTGTGTAACCATTTTTTAGAAATGAATCCGCCAGATTTGGTGGTTCTCTTACCTTGGCTTTTCTTCTTTCGCTTCCTCATTCTCTTTCTCTTGGGGTGGCCCCTTTTTACTGCAGCACTGCACGTAAAACACGTTCGTCGTAGCGTTTGCCTCCGCCCCTGCAAATGCAATGCAGTATAAATGTTACTGCGGGGCTCAGGCCGAACGCTTGAGGGAACTTGTCACTGCGCTAACGCTATCATGTTGCTTGGTTCTTGAAAAGGTGTGATTACGTTAATACGTTAAGCGCGACCGTAAGAAGAGCGGCTACGGATTCGCATTGCCGTGACTGCACGACAATTTCTGTGTAACCATTTTTTAGAAATGAATCCGCCAGATTTGGTGGTTCTCTTACCTTGGCTTTTCTTTCGCTTCCTCATTCTCTTTCTCTTGGGGTGGCCCCTTTTTACTGCAGCACTGCAAGTAAAACACGTTCGTCGTAGCGTTTGCCTCCGCCCCTGCAAATGCAATGCAGTATAAATGTTACTCCGGGGCTCAGGCCGAACGCTTGAGGGAACTTGTCACTGCGCTAACGCTATCATGTTGCTTGGTTCTTGAAAAGGTGTGATTACGTTAATACGTTAAGCGCGACCGTAAGAAGAGCGGCTACGGATTCGCATTGTCGTGACTGCACGACAATTTCTGTGTAACCATTTTTTCGAAATGAATCCGCCAGATTTGGTGGTTCTCTTACCTTGGCTTTTCTTCTTTCGCTTCCTCATTCTCTTTCTCTTGGGGTGGCCAATTTTTACTGCAGCACTGCACGTAAAACACGTTCGTCGTAGCGTTTGCCTCCGCCCCTGCAAATGCAATGCAGTATAAATGTTACTCCGGGGCTCAGGCCGAACGCTTGAGGGAACTTGTCACTGCGCTAACGCTATCATGTTGCTTGGTTCTTGAAAAGGTGTGATTACGTTAATACGTTTAGCGCGACCGTAAGAAGAGCGGCTACGTATTCGCATTGCCGTGACTGCACGACAATTTCTGTGTAACCATTTTTTAGAAATGAATCCGCCAGATTTGGTGGTTCTCTTACCTTGGCTTTTCTTCTTTTGCTTCCTCATTCTCTTTCTCTTGGGGTGGCCCCTTTTTACTGCAGCACTGCACGTAAAACACGTTCGTCGTAGCGTTTGCCTCCGCCCCTGCAAATGCAATGCAGTATAAATGTTACTGCGGGGCTCAGGCCGAACGCTTGAGGGAACTTGTCCCTGCGCGAACGCTATCATGTTGCTTGGTTCTTGAAAAGGTGTGATTACGTTAATACGTTAAGCGCGACCGTAAGAAGAGCGGCTACGTATTCGCATTGCCGTGACTGCACGACAATTTCTGTGTAACCATTTTTTAGAAATGAATCCGCCAGATTTGGTGGTTCTCTTACCTTGGGTTTTCTTCTTTCGCTTCCTCATTCTCTTTCTCTTGGGGTGGCCCATTTTTACTGCAGCACTGCACGTAAAACACGTTCGTCGTAGCGTTTGCCTCCGCCCCTGCAAATGCAATGCAGTATAAATGTTACTGCGGGGCTCAGGCCGAACGCTTGAGGGAACTTGTCACTGCGCTAACGCTATCATGTTGCTTGGTTCTTGAAAAGGTGTGATTACGTTAATACGTTAAGCGCGACCGTAAGAAGAGCGGCTACGGATTCGCATTGCCGTGACTGCACGACAATTTCTGTGTAACCATTTTTTAGAAATGAATCCGCCAGATTTGGTGGTTCTCTTACCTTGGCTTTTCTTCTTTCGCTTCCTCATTCTCTTTCTCTTGGGGTGGCCAATTTTTACTGCAGCACTGCACGTAAAACACGTTCGTCGTAGCGTTTGCCTCCGCCCCTGCAAATGCAATGCAGTATAAATGTTACTCCGGGGCTCAGGCCGAACGCTTGAGGGAACTTGTCACTGCGCTAACGCTATCATGTTGCTTGGTTCTTGAAAAGGTGTGATTACGTTAATACGTTTAGCGCGACCGTAAGAAGAGCGGCTACGTATTCGCATTGCCGTGACTGCACGACAATTTCTGTGTAACCATTTTTTAGAAATGAATCCGCCAGATTTGGTGGTTCTCTTACCTTGGCTTTTCTTCTTTTGCTTCCTCATTCTCTTTCTCTTGGGGTGGCCCCTTTTTACTGCAGCACTGCACGTAAAACACGTTCGTCGTAGCGTTTGCCTCCGCCCCTGCAAATGCAATGCAGTATAAATGTTACTGCGGGGCTCAGGCCGAACGCTTGAGGGAACTTGTCCCTGCGCGAACGCTATCATGTTGCTTGGTTCTTGAAAAGGTGTGATTACGTTAATACGTTAAGCGCGACCGTAAGAAGAGCGGCTACGGATTCGCACTGCCGTGACTGCACGACAATTTCTGTGTAACCATTTTTTAGAAATAAATCCGCCAGATTTGGTGGTTCTCTTACCTTGGCTTTTCTTCTTTCGCTTCCTCATTCTCTTTCTCTTGGGGTGGCCCCTTTTTACTGCAGCACTGCACGTAAAACACGTTCGTCGTAGCGTTTGCCTCCGCCCCTGCAAATGCAATGCAGTATAAATGTTACTGCGGGGCTCAGGCCGAACGCTTGAGGGAACTTGTCACTGCGCTAACGCTATCATGTTGCTTGGTTCTTGAAAAGGTGTGATTACGTTAATACGTTAAGCGCGACCGTAAGAAGAGCGGCTACGGATTCGCATTGCCGTGACTGCACGACAATTTCTGTGTAACCATTTTTTAGAAATGAATCCGCCAGATTTGGTGGTTCTCTTACCTTGGCTTTTCTTCTTTCGCTTCCTCATTCTCTTTCTCTTGGGGTGGCCCCTTTTTACTGCAGCACTGCACGTAAAACACGTTCGTCGTAGCGTTTGCCTCCGCCCCTGCAAATGCAATGCAGTATAAATGTTACTGCGGGGCTCAGGCCGAACGCTTGAGGGAACATGTCACTGCGCTAACGCTATCATGTTGCTTGGTTCTTGAAAAGGTGTGATTACGTTAATACGTTAAGCGCGACCGTAAGAAGAGCGGCTACGGATTCGCATTGCCGTGACTGCACGACAATTTCTGTGTAACCATTTTTTAGAAATGAATCCGCCAGATTTGGTGGTTCTCTTACCTTGGCTTTTCTTCTTTCGCTTCCTCATTCTCTTTCTCTTGGGGTGGCCCCTTTTTACTGCAGCACTGCACGTAAAACACGTTCGTCGTAGCGTTTGCCTCCGCCCCTGCAAATGCAATGCAGTATAAATGTTACTCCAGGTCTCCGGCCGAACGCTTTAAGGAACTTGTCACTGCACTAACGCTATCATGTTGCTTGGTTCTTGAAAAGGTGTGATTACGTTAATACGTTAAGCGCGACCGTAAGAAGAGCGGCTACGGATTCGCATTGCCGTGACTGCACGACAATTTCTGTGTAACCATTTTTAGAAATGAATCCGCCAGATTTGGTGGTTCTCTTACCTTGGCTTTTCTTCTTTCGCTTCCTCATTCTCTTTCTCTTGGGGTGGCCCCTTTTTACTGCAGCACTGCACGTAAAACACGTTCGTCGTAGCGTTTGCCTCCGCCCCTGCAAATGCAATGCAGTATAAATGTTACTGCGGGGCTCAGGCCGAACGCTTGAGGGAACTTGTCACTGCGCTAACGCTATCATGTTGCTTGGTTCTTGAAAAGGTGTGATTACGTTAATACGTTAAGCGCGACCGTAAGAAGAGCGGCTACGGATTCGCATTGCCGTGACTGCACGACAATTTCTGTGTAACCATTTTTTAGAAATGAATCCGCCAGATTTGGTGGTTCTCTTACCTTGGCTTTTCTTCTTTCGCTTCCTCATTCTCTTTCTCTTGGGGTGGCCCCTTTTTACTGCAGCACTGCACGTAAAACACGTTCGTCGTAGCGTTTGCCTCCGCCCCTGCAAATGCAATGCAGTATAAATGTTACTCCAGGTCTCCGGCCGAACGCTTTAAGGAACTTGTCACTGCACTAACGCTATCATGTTGCTTGGTTCTTGAAAAGGTGTGATTACGTTAATACGTTAAGCGCGACCGTAAGAAGAGCGGCTACGGATTCGCATTGCCGTGACTGCACGACAATTTCTGTGTAACCATTTTTTAGAAATGAATCCGCCAGATTTGGTGGTTCTCTTACCTTGGCTTTTCTTCTTTCGCTTCCTCATTCTCTTTCTCTTGGGGTGGCCCCTTTTTACTGCAGCACTGCACGTAAAACACGTTCGTCGTAGCGTTTGCCTCCGCCCCTGCAAATGCAATGCAGTATAAATGTTACTGCGGGGCTCAGGCCGAACGCTTGAGGGAACTTGTCACTGCGCTAACGCTATCACGTTGCTTGGTTCTTGAAAAGGTGTGATTACGTTAATACGTTAAGCGCGACCGTAAGAAGAGCGGCTACGGATTCGCATTGCCGTGACTGCACGACAATTTCTGTGTAACCATTTTTTAGAAATGAATCCGCCAGATTTGGTGGTTCTCTTACCTTGGCTTTTCTTCTTTCGCTTCCTCATTCTCTTTCTCTTGGGGTGGCCCCTTTTTACTGCAGCACTGCACGTAAAACACGTTCGTCGTAGCGTTTGCCTCCGCCCCTGCAAATGCAATGCAGTATAAATGTTACTGCGGGGCTCAGGCCGAACGCTTGAGGGAACTTGTCACTGCGCTAACGCTATCATGTTGCTTGGTTCTTGAAAAGGTGTGATTACGTTAATACGTTAAGCGCGACCGTAAGAAGAGCGGCTACGGATTCGCATTGCCGTGACTGCACGACAATTTCTGTGTAACCATTTTTTAGAAATGAATCCGCCAGATTTGGTGGTTCTCTTACCTTGGCTTTTCTTCTTTCGCTTCCTCATTCTCTTTCTCTTGGGGTGGCCCCTTTTTACTGCAGCACTGCACGTAAAACACGTTCGTCGTAGCGTTTGCCTCCGCCCCTGCAAATGCAATGCAGTATAAATGTTACTGCGAGGCTCAGGCCGAACGCTTGAGGGAACTTGTCACTGCGCTAACGCTATCATGTTGCTTGGTTCTTGAAAAGGTGTGATTACGTTAATACGTTAAGCGCGACCGTAAGAAGAGCGGCTACGGATTCGCATTGCCGTGACTGCACGACAATTTCTGTGTAACCATTTTTTAGAAATGAATCCGCCAGATTTGGTGGTTCTCTTACCTTGGCTTTTCTTCTTTCGCTTCCTCATTCTCTTTCTCTTGGGGTGGCCCCTTTTTACTGCAGCACTGCACGTAAAACACGTTCGTCGTAGCGTTTGCCTCCGCCCCTGCAAATGCAATGCAGTATAAATGTTACTGCGGGGCTCAGGCCGAACGCTTGAGGGAACTTGTCACTGCGCTAACGCTATCATGTTGCTTGGTTCTTGAAAAGGTGTGATTACGTTAATACGTTAAGCGCGACCGTAAGAAGAGCGGCTACGGATTCGCATTGCCGTGACTGCACGACAATTTCTGTGTAACCATTTTTTAGAAATGAATCCGCCAGATTTGGTGGTTCTCTTACCTTGGCTTTTCTTCTTTCGCTTCCTCATTCTCTTTCTCTTGGGGTGGCCCCTTTTTACTGCAGCACTGCACGTAAAACACGTTCGTCGTAGCGTTTGCCTCCGCCCCTGCAAATGCAATGCAGTATAAATGTTACTCCGGGGCTCAGGCCGAACGCTTTAAGGAACTTGTCACTGCACTAACGCTATCATGTTGCTTGGTTCTTGAAAAGGTGTGATTACGTTAATACGTTAAGCGCGACCGTAAGAAGAGCGGCTACGGATTCGCATTGCCGTGACTGCACGACAATTTCTGTGTAACCATTTTTTAGAAATGAATCCGCCAGATTTGGTGGTTCTCTTACCTTGGCTTTTCTTCTTTCGCTTCCTCATTCTCTTTCTCTTGGGGTGGCCCCTTTTTACTGCAGCACTGCACGTAAAACACGTTCGTCGTAGCGTTTGCCTCCGCCCCTGCAAATGCAATGCAGTATAAATGTTACTGCGGGGCTCAGGCCGAACGCTTGAGGGAACTTGTCACTGCGCTAACGCTATCACGTTGCTTGGTTCTTGAAAAGGTGTGATTACGTTAATACGTTAAGCGCGACCGTAAGAAGAGCGGCTACGGATTCGCATTGCCGTGACTGCACGACAATTTCTGTGTAACCATTTTTTAGAAATGAATCCGCCAGATTTGGTGGTTCTCTTACCTTGGCTTTTCTTCTTTCGCTTCCTCATTCTCTTTCTCTTGGGGTGGCCCCTTTTTACTGCAGCACTGCACGTAAAACACGTTCGTCGTAGCGTTTGCCTCCGCCCCTGCAAATGCAATGCAGTATAAATGTTACTGCGGGGCTCAGGCCGAACGCTTGAGGGAACTTGTCACTGCGCTAACGCTATCATGTTGCTTGGTTCTTGAAAAGGTGTGATTACGTTAATACGTTAAGCGCGACCGTAAGAAGAGCGGCTACGGATTCGCATCGCCGTGACTGCACGACAATTTCTGTGTAACCATTTTTTAGAAATGAATCCGCCAGATTTGGTGGTTCCCTTACCTTGGCTTTTCTTCTTTTGCTTCCTCATTCTCTTTCTCTTGGGGTGGCCCCTTTTTACTGCAGCACTGCACGTAAAACACGTTCGTCGTAGCGTTTGCCTCCGCCCCTGCAAATGCAATGCAGTATAAATGTTACTGCGGGGCTCAGGCCGAACGCTTGAGGGAACTTGTCACTGCGCTAACGCTATCATGTTGCTTGGTTCTTGAAAAGGTGTGATTACGTTAATACGTTAAGCGCGACCGTAAGAAGAGCGGCTACGGATTCGCATTGCCGTGACTGCACGACAATTTCTGTGTAACCATTTTTTAGAAATGAATCCGCCAGATTTGGTGGTTCTCTTACCTTGGCTTTTCTTCTTTCGCTTCCTCATTCTCTTTCTCTTGGGGTGGCCCCTTTTTACTGCAGCACTGCACGTAAAACACGTTCGTCGTAGCGTTTGCCTCCGCCCCTGCAAATGCAATGCAGTATAAATGTTACTCCGGGGCTCAGGCCGAACGCTTTAAGGAACTTGTCACTGCACTAACGCTATCATGTTGCTTGGTTCTTGAAAAGGTGTGATTACGTTAATACGTTAAGCGCGACCGTAAGAAGAGCGGCTACGGATTCGCATTGCCGTGACTGCACGACAATTTCTGTGTAACCATTTTTTAGAAATGAATCCGCCAGATTTGGTGGTTCTCTTACCTTGGCTTTTCTTCTTTCGCTTCCTCATTCTCTTTCTCTTGGGGTGGCCCCTTTTTACTGCAGCACTGCACGTAAAACACGTTCGTCGTAGCGTTTGCCTCCGCCCCTGCAAATGCAATGCAGTATAAATGTTACTGCGGGGCTCAGGCCGAACGCTTGAGGGAACTTGTCACTGCGCTAACGCTATCATGTTGCTTGGTTCTTGAAAAGGTGTGATTACGTTAATACGTTAAGCGCGACCGTAAGAAGAGCGGCTACGGATTCGCATTGCCGTGACTGCACGACAATTTCTGTGTAACCATTTTTTAGAAATGAATCCGCCAGATTTGGTGGTTCTCTTACCTTGGCTTTTCTTCTTTCGCTTCCTCATTCTCTTTCTCTTGGGGTGGCCCCTTTTTACTGCAGCACTGCACGTAAAACACGTTCGTCGTAGCGTTTGCCTCCGCCCCTGCAAATGCAATGCAGTATAAATGTTACTCCGGGGCTCAGGCCGAACGCTTTAAGGAACTTGTCACTGCACTAACGCTATCATGTTGCTTGGTTCTTGAAAAGGTGCGATTACGTTAATACGTTAAGCGCGACCGTAAGAAGAGCGGCTACGGATTCGCATTGCCGTGACTGCACGACAATTTCTGTGTAACCATTTTTTAGAAATGAATCCGCCAGATTTGGTGGTTCTCTTACCTTGGCTTTTCTTCTTTCGCTTCCTCATTCTCTTTCTCTTGGGGTGGCCCCTTTTTACTGCAGCACTGCACGTAAAACACGTTCGTCGTAGCGTTTGCCTCCGCCCCTGCAAATGCAATGCAGTATAAATGTTACTCCGGGGCTCAGGCCGAACGCTTGAGGGAACTTGTCACTGCGCTAACGCTATCACGTTGCTTGTTTCTTGAAAAGGTGTGATTACGTTAATACGTTAAGCGCGACCGTAAGAAGAGCGGCTACGGATTCGCATTGCCGTGACTGCACGACAATTTCTGTGTAACCATTTTTTAGAAATGAATCCGCCAGATTTGGTGGTTCTCTTACCTTGGCTTTTCGCTTGTTTCTTGAAAAGGTGTGATTACGTTAATACGTTAAGCGCGACCGTAAGAAGAGCGGCTACGGATTCGCATTGCCGTGACTGCACGACAATTTCTGTGTAACCATTTTTTAGAAATGAATCCGCCAGATTTGGTGGTTCTCTTACCTTGGCTTTTCTTCTTTCGCTTCCTCATTCTCTTTCTCTTGGGGTGGCCCCTTTTTACTGCAGCACTGCACGTAAAACACGTTCGTCGTAGCGTTTGCCTCCGCCCCTGCAAATGCAATGCAGTATAAATGTTACTCCGGGGCTCAGGCCGAACGCTTGAGGGAACTTGTCACTGCGCTAACGCTATCACGTTGCTTGTTTCTTGAAAAGGTGTGATTACGTTAATACGTTAAGCGCGACCGTAAGAAGAGCGGCTACGGATTCGCATTGCCGTGACTGCACGACAATTTCTGTGTAACCATTTTTTAGAAATGAATCCGCCAGATTTGGTGGTTCTCTTACCTTGGCTTTTCTTCTTTCGCTTCCTCATTCTCTTTCTCTTGGGGTGGCCCCTTTTTACTGCAGCACTGCACGTAAAACACGTTCGTCGTAGCGTTTGCCTCCGCCCCTGCAAATGCAATGCAGTATAAATGTTACTCCGGGGCTCAGGCCGAACGCTTGAGGGAACTTGTCACTGCGCTAACGCTATCACGTTGCTTGTTTCTTGAAAAGGTGTGATTACGTTAATACGTTAAGCGCGACCGTAAGAAGAGCGGCTACGGATTCGCATTGCCGTGACTGCACGACAATTTCTGTGTAACCATTTTTTAGAAATGAATCCGCCAGATTTGGTGGTTCTCTTACCTTGGCTTTTCTTCTTTCGCTTCCTCATTCTCTTTCTCTTGGGGTGGCCCCTTTTTACTGCAGCACTGCACGTAAAACACGTTCGTCGTAGCGTTTGCCTCCGCCCCTGCAAATGCAATGCAGTATAAATGTTACTCCGGGGCTCAGGCCGAACGCTTGAGGGAACTTGTCACTGCGCTAACGCTATCATGTTGCTTGGTTCTTGAAAAGGTGTGATTACGTTAATACGTTAAGCGCGACCGTAAGAAGAGCGGCTACGGATTCGTATTGCCGTGACTGCACGACAATTTCTGTGTAACCATTTTTTAGAAATGAATCCGCCAGATTTGGTGGTTCTCTTACCTTGGCTTTTCTTCTTTCGCTTCCTCATTCTCTTTCTCTTGGGGTGGCCCCTTTTTACTGCAGCACTGCACGTAAAACACGTTCGTCGTAGCGTTTGCCTCCGCCCCTGCAAATGCAATGCAGTATAAATGTTACTGCGGGGCTCAGGCCGAACGCTTGAGGGAACTTGTCACTGCGCTAACGCTATCATGTTGCTTGGTTCTTGAAAAGGTGTGATTACGTTAATACGTTAAGCGCGACCGTAAGAAGAGCGGCTACGGATTCGCATTGCCGTGACTGCACGACAATTTCTGTGTAACCATTTTTTAGAAATGAATCCGCCAGATTTGGTGGTTCTCTTACCTTGGCTTTTCTTCTTTCGCTTCCTCATTCTCTGTCTCTTGGGGTGGCCCCTTTTTACTGCAGCACTGCACGTAAAACACGTTCGTCGTAGCGTTTGCCTCCGCCCCTGCAAATGCAATGCAGTATAAATGTTACTCCGGGGCTCAGGCCGAACGCTTTAAGGAACTTGTCACTGCACTAACGCTATCATGTTGCTTGGTTCTTGAAAAGGTGTGATTACGTTAATACGTTAAGCGCGACCGTAAGAAGAGCGGCTACGGATTCGCATTGCCGTGACTGCACGACAATTTCTGTGTAACCATTTTTTAGAAATGAATCCGCCAGATTTGGTGGTTCTCTTACCTTGGCTTTTCTTCTTTCGCTTCCTCATTCTCTTTCTCTTGGGGTGGCCCCTTTTTACTGCAGCACTGCACGTAAAACACGTTCGTCGTAGCGTTTGCCTCCGCCCCTGCAAATGCAATGCAGTATAAATGTTACTGCGGGGCTCAGGCCGAACGCTTGAGGGAACTTGTCACTGCGCTAACGCTATCATGTTGCTTGGTTCTTGAAAAGGTGTGATTACGTTAATACGTTAAGCGCGACCGTAAGAAGAGCGGCTACGGATTCGCATTGCCGTGACTGCACGACAATTTCTGTGTAACCATTTTTTAGAAATGAATCCGCCAGATTTGGTGGTTCTCTTACCTTGGCTTTTCTTCTTTCGCTTCCTCATTCTCTTTCTCTTGGGGTGGCCCCTTTTTACTGCAGCACTGCACGTAAAACACGTTCGTCGTAGCGTTTGCCTCCGCCCCTGCAAATGCAATGCAGTATAAATGTTACTCCGGGGCTCAGGCCGAACGCTTTAAGGAGCTTGTCACTGCACTAACGCTATCATGTTGCTTGGTTCTTGAAAAGGTGTGATTACGTTAATACGTTAAGCGCGACCGTAAGAAGAGCGGCTACGGATTCGCATTGCCGTGACTGCACGACAATTTCTGTGTAACCATTTTTTAGAAATGAATCCGCCAGATTTGGTGGTTCTCTTACCTTGGCTTTTCTTCTTTCGCTTCCTCATTCTCTTTCTCTTGGGGTGGCCCCTTTTTACTGCAGCACTGCACGTAAAACACGTTCGTCGTAGCGTTTGCCTCCGCCCCTGCAAATGCAATGCAGTATAAATGTTACTCCGGGGCTCAGGCCGAACGCTTGAGGGAACTTGTCACTGCGCTAACGCTATCATGTTGCTTGGTTCTTGAAAAGGTGTGATTACGTTAATACGTTAAGCGCGACCGTAAGAAGAGCGGCTACGGATTCGCATTGCCGTGACTGCACGACAATTTCTGTGTAACCATTTTTTAGAAATGAATCCGCCAGATTTGGTGGTTCTCTTACCTTGGCTTTTCTTCTTTCGCTTCCTCATTCTCTTTCTCTTGGGGTGGCCCCTTTTTACTGCAGCACTGCACGTAAAACACGTTCGTCGTAGCGTTTGCCTCCGCCCCTGCAAATGCAATGCAGTATAAATGTTACTCCGGGGCTCAGGCCGAACGCTTGAGGGAACTTGTCACTGCGCTAACGCTATCATGTTGCTTGGTTCTTGAAAAGGTGTGATTACGTTAATACGTTAAGCGCGACCGTAAGAAGAGCGGCTACGGATTCGCATTGCCGTGACTGCACGACAATTTCTGTGTAACCATTTTTTAGAAATGAATCCGCCAGATTTGGTGGTTCTCTTACCTTGGCTTTTCTTCTTTAGCTTCCTCATTCTCTTTCTCTTGGGGTGGCCCCTTTTTACTGCAGCTCTGCACGTAAAACACGTTCGTCGTAGCGTTTGCCTCCGCCCCTGCAAATGCAATGCAGTATAAATGTTACTCCGGGGCTCAGGCCGAACGCTTGAGGGAACTTGTCACTGCGCTAACGCTATCATGTTGCTTGGTTCTTGAAAAGGTGTGATTACGTTAATACGTTAAGCGCGACCGTAAGAAGAGCGGCTACGGATTCGCATTGCCGTGACTGCACGACAATTTCTGTGTAACCATTTTTTAGAAATGAATCCGCCAGATTTGGTGGTTCTCTTACCTTGGCTTTTCTTCTTTCGCTTCCTCATTCTCTTTCTCTTGGGGTGGCCCCTTTTTACTGCAGCACTGCACGTAAAACACGTTCGTCGTAGCGTTTGCCTCCGCCCCTGCAAATGCAATGCAGTATAAATGTTACTCCGGGGCTCAGGCCGAACGCTTGAGGGAACTTGTCACTGCGCTAACGCTATCATGTTGCTTGGTTCTTGAAAAGGTGTGATTACGTTAATACGTTAAGCGCGACCGTAAGAAGAGCGGCTACGGATTCGCATTGCCGTGACTGCACGACAATTTCTGTGTAACCATTTTTTAGAAATGAATCCGCCAGATTTGGTGGTTCTCTTACCTTGGCCTTTCTTCTTTCGCTTCCTCATTCTCTTTCTCTTGGGGTGGCCCCTTTTTACTGCAGCACTGCACGTAAAACACGTTCGTCGTAGCGTTTGCCTCCGCCCCTGCAAATGCAATGCAGTATAAATGTTACTCCGGGGCTCAGGCCGAACGCTTGAGGGAACTTGTCACTGCGCTAACGCTATCATGTTGCTTGGTTCTTGAAAAGGTGTGATTACGTTAATACGTTAAGCGCGACCGTAAGAAGAGCGGCTACGGATTCGCATTGCCGTGACTGCACGACAATTTCTGTGTAACCATTTTTTAGAAATGAATCCGCCAGATTTGGTGGTTCTCTTACCTTGGCTTTTCTTCTTTCGCTTCCTCATTCTCTTTCTCTTGGGGTGGCCCCTTTTTACTGCAGCACTGCAAGTAAAACACGTTCGTCGTAGCGTTTGCCTCCGCCCCTGCAAATGCAATGCAGTATAAATGTTACTGCGGGGCTCAGGCCGAACGCTTGAGGGAACTTGTCACTGCGCTAACGCTATCATGTTGCTTGGTTCTTGAAAAGGTGTGATTACGTTAATACGTTAAGCGCGACCGTAAGAAGAGCGGCTACGGATTCGCATTGCCGTGACTGCACGACAATTTCTGTGTAACCATTTTTTAGAAATGAATCCGCCAGATTTGGTGGTTCTCTTACCTTGGCTTTTCTTCTTTCGCTTCCTCATTCTCTTTCTCTTGGGGTGGCCCCTTTTTACTGCAGCACTGCACGTAAAACACGTTCGTCGTAGCGTTTGCCTCCGCCCCTGCAAATGCAATGCAGTATAAATGTTACTCCGGGGCTCAGGCCGAACGCTTGAGGGAACTTGTCACTGCGCTAACGCTATCATGTTGCTTGGTTCTTGAAAAGGTGTGATTACGTTAATACGTTAAGAGCGACCGTAAGAAGAGCGGCTACGGATTCGCATTGCCGTGACTGCACGACAATTTCTGTGTAACCATTTTTTAGAAATGAATCCGCCAGATTTGGTGGTTCTCTTACCTTGGCTTTTCTTCTTTCGCTTCCTCATTCTCTTTCTCTTGGGGTGGCCTCTTTTTACTGCAGCACTGCACGTAAAACACGTTCGTCGTAGCGTTTGCCTCCGCCCCTGCAAATGCAATGCAGTATAAATGTTACTGCGGGGCTCAGGCCGAACGCTTGAGGGAACTTGTCACTGCGCTAACGCTATCATGTTGCTTGGTTCTTGAAAAGGTGTGATTACGTTAATACGTTAAGCGCGACCGTAAGAAGAGCGGCTACGGATTCGCATTGCCGTGACTGCACGACAATTTCTGTGTAACCATTTTTTAGAAATGAATCCGCCAGATTTGGTGGTTCTCTTACCTTGGCTTTTCTTCTTTCGCTTCCTCATTCTCTTTCTCTTGGGGTGGCCCCTTTTTACTGCAGCACTGCACGTAAAACACGTTCGTCGTAGCGTTTGCCTCCGCCCCTGCAAATGCAATGCAGTATAAATGTTACTCCGGGGCTCAGGCCGAACGCTTGAGGGAACTTGTCACTGCGCTAACGCTATCATGTTGCTTGGTTCTTGAAAAGGTGTGATTACGTTAATACGTTAAGCGCGACCGTAAGAAGAGCGGCTACGGATTCGCATTGCCGTGACTGCACGACAATTTCTGTGTAACCATTTTTTAGAAATGAATCCGCCAGATTTGGTGGTTCTCTTACCTTGGCTTTTCTTCTTTAGCTTCCTCATTCTCTTTCTCTTGGGGTGGCCCCTTTTTACTGCAGCTCTGCACGTAAAACACGTTCGTCGTAGCGTTTGCCTCCGCCCCTGCAAATGCAATGCAGTATAAATGTTACTCCGGGGCTCAGGCCGAACGCTTGAGGGAACTTGTCACTGCGCTAACGCTATCATGTTGCTTGGTTCTTGAAAAGGTGTGATTACGTTAATACGTTAAGCGCGACCGTAAGAAGAGCGGCTACGGATTCGCATTGCCGTGACTGCACGACAATTTCTGTGTAACCATTTTTTAGAAATGAATCCGCCAGATTTGGTGGTTCTCTTACCTTGGCTTTTCTTCTTTCGCTTCCTCATTCTCTTTCTCTTGGGGTGGCCCCTTTTTACTGCAGCACTGCACGTAAAACACGTTCGTCGTAGCGTTTGCCTCCGCCCCTGCAAATGCAATGCAGTATAAATGTTACTCCGGGGCTCAGGCCGAACGCTTGAGGGAACTTGTCACTGCGCTAACGCTATCATGTTGCTTGGTTCTTGAAAAGGTGTGATTACGTTAATACGTTAAGCGCGACCGTAAGAAGAGCGGCTACGGATTCGCATTGCCGTGACTGCACGACAATTTCTGTGTAACCATTTTTTAGAAATGAATCCGCCAGATTTGGTGGTTCTCTTACCTTGGCCTTTCTTCTTTCGCTTCCTCATTCTCTTTCTCTTGGGGTGGCCCCTTTTTACTGCAGCACTGCACGTAAAACACGTTCGTCGTAGCGTTTGCCTCCGCCCCTGCAAATGCAATGCAGTATAAATGTTACTCCGGGGCTCAGGCCGAACGCTTGAGGGAACTTGTCACTGCGCTAACGCTATCATGTTGCTTGGTTCTTGAAAAGGTGTGATTACGTTAATACGTTAAGCGCGACCGTAAGAAGAGCGGCTACGGATTCGCATTGCCGTGACTGCACGACAATTTCTGTGTAACCATTTTTTAGAAATGAATCCGCCAGATTTGGTGGTTCTCTTACCTTGGCTTTTCTTCTTTCGCTTCCTCATTCTCTTTCTCTTGGGGTGGCCCCTTTTTACTGCAGCACTGCACGTAAAACACGTTCGTCGTAGCGTTTGCCTCCGCCCCTGCAAATGCAATGCAGTATAAATGTTACTGCGGGGCTCAGGCCGAACGCTTGAGGGAACTTGTCACTGCGCTAACGCTATCATGTTGCTTGGTTCTTGAAAAGGTGTGATTACGTTAATACGTTAAGCGCGACCGTAAGAAGAGCGGCTACGGATTCGCATTGCCGTGACTGCACGACAATTTCTGTGTAACCATTTTTTAGAAATGAATCCGCCAGATTTGGTGGTTCTCTTACCTTGGCTTTTCTTCTTTCGCTTCCTCATTCTCTTTCTCTTGGGGTGGCCCCTTTTTACTGTAGCACTGCACGTAAAACACGTTCGTCGTAGCGTTTGCCTCCGCCCCTGCAAATGCAATGCAGTATAAATGTTACTCCGGGGCTCAGGCCGAACGCTTTAAGGAACTTGTCACTGCACTAACGCTATCATGTTGCTTGGTTCTTGAAAAGGTGTGATTACGTTAATACGTTAAGCGCGAATGTAAGAAGAGCGGCTACGGATTCGCATTGCCGTGACTGCACGACAATTTCTGTGTAACCATTTTTTAGAAATGAATCCGCCAGATTTGGTGGTTCTCTTACCTTGGCTTTTCTTCTTTCGCTTCCTCATTCTCTTTCTCTTGGGGTGGCCCCTTTTTACTGCAGCACTGCACGTAAAACACGTTCGTCGTAGCGTTTGCCTCCGCCCCTGCAAATGCAATGCAGTATAAATGTTACTGCGGGGCTCAGGCCGAACGCTTGAGGGAACTTGTCACTGCGCTAACGCTATCATGTTGCTTGGTTCTTGAAAAGGTGTGATTACGTTAATACGTTAAGCGCGACCGTAAGAAGAGCGGCTACGGATTCGCATTGCCGTGACTGCACGACAATTTCTGTGTAACCATTTTTTAGAAATGAATCCGCCAGATTTGGTGGTTCTCTTACCTTGGCTTTTCTTCTTTCGCTTCCTCATTCTCTTTCTCTTGGGGTGGCCCCTTTTTACTGCAGCACTGCACGTAAAACACGTTCGTCGTAGCGTTTGCCTCCGCCCCTGCAAATGCAATGCAGTATAAATGTTACTGCGGGGCTCAGGCCGAACGCTTGAGGGAACTTGTCACTGCGCTAACGCTATCATGTTACTTGGTTCTTGACAAGGTGTGATTACGTTAATACGTTAAGCGCGACCGTAAGAAGAGCGGCTACGGATTCGCATTGCCGTGACTGCACGACAATTTCTGTGTAACCATTTTTTAGAAATGAATCCGCCAGATTTGGTGGTTCTCTTACCTTGGCTTTTCTTCTTTCGCTTCCTCATTCTCTTTCTCTTGGGGTGGCCCCTTTTTACTGCAGCACTGCACGTAAAACACGTTCGTCGTAGCGTTTGCCTCCGCCCCTGCAAATGCAATGCAGTATAAATGTTACTGCGGGGCTCAGGCCGAACGCTTGAGGGAACTTGTCACTGCGCTAACGCTATCATGTTGCTTGGTTCTTGAAAAGGTGTGATTACGTTAATACGTTAAGCGCGACCGTAAGAAGAGCGGCTACGGATTCGCATTGCCGTGACTGCACGACAATTTCTGTGTAACCATTTTTTAGAAATGAATCCGCCAGATTTGGTGGTTCTCTTACCTTGGCTTTTCTTCTTTCGCTTCCTCATTCTCTTTCTCTTGGGGTGGCCCCTTTTTACTGCAGCACTGCACGTAAAACACGTTCGTCGTAGCGTTTGCCTCCGCCCCCCGCAAATGCAATGCAGTATAAATGTTACTGCGGGGCTCAGGCCGAACGCTTGAGGGAACTTGTCACTGCGCTAACGCTATCATGTTGCTTGGTTCTTGAAAAGGTGTGATTACGTTAATACGTTAAGCGCGACCGTAAGAAGAGCGGCTACGGATTCGCATTGCCGTGACTGCACGACAATTTCTGTGTAACCATTTTTTAGAAATGAATCCGCCAGATTTGGTGGTTCTCTTACCTTGGCTTTTCTTCTTTCGCTTCCTCATTCTCTTTCTCTTGGGGTGGCCCCTTTTTACTGCAGCACTGCACGTAAAACACGTTCGTCGTAGCGTTTGCCTCCGCCCCTGCAAATGCAATGCATTATAAATGTTACTGCGGGGCTCAGGCCGAACGCTTGAGGGAACTTGTCACTGCGCTAACGCTATCATGTTGCTTGTTTCTTGAAAAGGTGTGATTACGTTAATACGTTAAGCGCGACCGTAAGAAGAGCGGCTACGGATTCGCATTGCCGTGACTGCACGACAATTTCTGTGTAACCAGTTTTTAGAAATGAATCCGCCAGATTTGGTGGTTCTCTTACCTTGGCTTTTCTTCTTTCGCTTCCTCATTCTCTTTCTCTTGGGGTGGCCCCTTTTTACTGCAGCACTGCACGTAAAACACGTTCGTCGTAGCGTTTGCCTCCGCCCCTGCAAATGCAATGCAGTATGTTACTCCGGGGCTCAGGCCGAACGCTTTAAGGAACTTGTCACTGCACTAACGCTATCATGTTGCTTGGTTCTTGAAAAGGTGTGATTACGTTAATACGTTAAGCGCGACATTAAGAAGAGCGGCTACGGATTCGCATTGCCGTGACTGCACGACAATTTCTGTGTAACCAGTTTTTAGAAATGAATCCGCCAGATTTGGTGGTTCTCTTACCTTGGCTTTTCTTCTTTCGCTTCCTCATTCTCTTTCTCTTGGGGTGGCCCCTTTTTACTGCAGCACTGCACGTAAAACACGTTCGTCGTAGCGTTTGCCTCCGCCCCTGCAAATGCAATGCAGTATAAATGTTACTCCGGGGCTCAGGCCGAACGCTTTAAGGAACTTGTCACTGCACTAACGCTATCATGTTGCTTGGTTCTTGAAAAGGTGTGATTACGTTAATACGTTAAGCGCGACCGTAAGAAGAGCGGCTACGGATTCGCATTGCCGTGACTGCACGACAATTTCTGTGTAACCAGTTTTTAGAAATGAATCCGCCAGATTTGGTGGTTCTCTTACCTTGGCTTTTCTTCTTTCGCTTCCTCATTCTCTTTCTCTTGGGGTGGCCCCTTTTTACTGCAGCACTGCACGTAAAACACGTTCGTCGTAGCGTTTGCCTCCGCCCCTGCAAATGCAATGCAGTATAAATGTTACTCCGGGGCTCAGGCCGAACGCTTGAGGGAACTTGTCACTGCGCTAACGCTATCATGTTGCTTGGTTCTTGAAAAGGTGTGATTACGTTAATACGTTAAGCGCGACCGTAAGAAGAGCGGCTACGGATTCGCATTGCCGTGACTGCACGACAATTTCTGTGTAACCAGTTTTTAGAAATGAATCCGCCAGATTTGGTGGTTCTCTTACCTTGGCTTTTCTTCTTTCGCTTCCTCATTTTCTTTCTCTTGGGGTGGCCCCTTTTTACTGCAGCACTGCACGTAAAACACGTTCGTCGTAGCGTTTGCCTCCGCCCCTGCAAATGCAATGCAGTATAAATGTTACTCCGGGGCTCAGTCCGAACGCTTGAGGGAACTTGTCACTGCGCTAACGCTATCATGTTGCTTGGTTCTTGAAAAGGTGTGATTACGTTAATACGTTAAGCGCGACCGTAAGAAGAGCGGCTACGGATTCGCATTGCCGTGACTGCACGACACTTTCTGTGTAACCAGTTTTTAGAAATGAATCCGCCAGATTTGGTGGTTCTCTTACCTTGGCTTTTCTTCTTTCGCTTCCTCATTCTCTTTCTCTTGGGGTGGCCCCTTTTTACTGCAGCACTGCACGTAAAACACGTTCGTCGTAGCGTTTGCCTCCGCCCCTGCAAATGCAATGCAGTATAAATGTTACTGCGGGGCTCAGGCCGAACGCTTGAGGGAACTTGTCACTGCGCTAACGCTATCACGTTGCTTGTTTCTTTAAAAGGTGTGTTTATCAACAAACCTTTCTTAGCTTACCCAAAAACCACAGAAATGTCTAAAAGCGCATACCCTAGTACTTTTTCGGACGAGCACCATATCCTATACGTCAATTCGACAACCAAGTTACGAAAAGAATGCGTACGTTTAGCTGTACTTTGCAAGTGAAACGTTCACCAAAAGACGAGGCGAACTTATCCCTTTAGTACGGCCATCGTTCGCCACAGTATTTATATCGTCGTTATGAATCCCATCTCTTAGCGTCTATTGTGTTATTGAGCATAACCCTGCGCAAACGCAGCGACGGTTACCAATAACATTCCGCTTGCCGTCAACATTTCCCTCGTGACGAGTGACCCGGAAGAAGCATTTTTCCCAAAAGCCCAACGCTTACTCCTCCGAGGATGTGGACCTCCTACCAAACTTCCTTTACAAAAATGTTACAGGGCATCGTATCCGCGCTTAGCATCCTTTCCCGTGCTTTTTGGCCGAGCGGTAGGTGGTTAATAGAGTGACGCAGGCAGACGGACAGACAGCCTAAATTTCACGCATATACACAATTCAGTGAGATATCGGGCTGCCTTTATGGTCGTTTTAAGAACAAAAAAAAGGTATGGCGGCCTCCGCCTTACCCACTTCAGACAAAAGAGAGGGGTACGGAACAATCTCCGATTACCAGACGTATTCTCTAAGTCATAAGAAAATAAGGCACAGCCACCGAAAATAAACGTGAACCATTGCTCATGTTCTATAAACTTTACAGGCGAAGCGAATACCCTTTGGCTCACCTGACCGCTGTATGCAAATAGGCTTCAAAATTTTGCGTCGCAAACGCCTTTGTGTGCGAATCAGCTGTCGCGAAATATTCGTGAGTGTGCGAGCGATGGCGCATACACTGCCGCGAACCATGCATGCATTCTTGTTTGTTTACATCTGTGTTTTGTTTCTACCGTACGGCGGGATTTTCAAGTTTCAAGCGAAGTGTGTGCAGCCTTTCTTTTGTATGCTGCACGGGCTATCTTACTTGATAGGCAGAGTGCTTCGCCCTAACGCCACTAGCCTAATCACGTTCGATCTACAGTGTTCCCGATGCAATTTGACAGTTCGAGACGCAATCCCGCCTAAATATACTCGCTGGGCAGCCGCCGCGGTATTCGATTCGCCGACCCTCGCCTGTGTGCGTCACATTGACTGCTTCGTCGATTCTGTATATCCGTTTGAGTTCATAGCGGAGCACAACTTCCTTCCAATGAACTTTTGTTGCCTGAAGAAACCTGCATCGTCTTTGGCTACCTGACATCAGGTAAAGGTGCTGGGTACGCACCCTTTATGCTCCCTACGGCCTCTGAAGCCCGTCAAGCTAGCCCAACTAGAGCCAGGCGCAGACTGCAAGGTTTACCGCCCGAGTTCGGTCTCATGCCAGAACGACCCAAGAGAACGCCGCTGCATTGCAACCACCATGGTGCAAGAAGAAACTTCGCTAATCGTCCTGCAGCAGCCCCGGGAACCGCCATCATTCCGGGGAGCCCCCGCTGAAGACCCAGTAGAATGGTTAAAGAAGCGGGAGCGCGTCCGGATCTACAACAGGCATGACGACGAAGAAACATTCCGGCATGTTTTCGGTTACTTAGAAGAGGCAGTTTGAACTTGGTTCGAGAACCACGAGAGCTCTTTGACCAACTGGACTCAATTCGAAAGCGAGTTCCTTAAGACCTCCACTACCGTGGTGAGAAAAGAACGACTGGCGCTTTTGCTTGAAAATCAAACGCAACACCCCAACGAAGGGGTCGTGATCTTCATCGAGGAGTCGAGATTGTTTCGCCGTGAGGACCCGCAATGACGGAACAAACAGCGCGTGACGGCGCGTGTGGGGTGGCACGCCGGCTGAGCAAGTCGGGAACATATTTTATCGGCAAACGTGACAGCTCTAGGACACATTTAACACTTTTCTTACAGGGCTGTTAATCTTGTTGCTGCTGACATCCCGAATAAATGAAGCTTATCGATTTTCGATGGCGCTTGAACGTCTGATATCCCCGCACGGCACGGCAACAGCGTGTGGCTGCGGCGTCGTCAGCTCGCGCACTGTGCCCAAGAAATGCCCGGATGGTGGCGCATGGAC
The DNA here is from genome assembly GCF_048455015.1 of Haemaphysalis longicornis. Lineage (NCBI taxonomy): Eukaryota > Metazoa > Arthropoda > Arachnida > Ixodida > Ixodidae > Haemaphysalis > Haemaphysalis longicornis. The sequence goes on along the minus strand of NW_027526445.1, from coordinate 128,566,316 downwards.
CGTTATAAAATGGCGGCGCCCAATGCACGATGGAAAGTTTTGCCACAAGCCTCTCCCCCACCACTTCTTCGGGAGAGAGCTCTGGGAGAGAGGGAGCACCTTTCGCCTCTTAGTCCACTATCGAGTTGAGAGGGAACGATTATGCGCGATTTCTCATCGCTCGTTGATTAGGTGATAGTGGACGGATTGTTATCGTACCTGCGGGATGAGATTGCTAGGACAATGATTTTAATTTTAAAATACATTTCAAGTTATCGTTGGTAAGAGATTGCTAGGACAATGATTTTAATTTTAAAATACATTTCAAGTTATCGTTGGTAAGTGCTGCAGGCCCCCTTTAAGAATGCCCAGACGACACTACGTCCCTGCAGGTGCTTACATTTTTCCTAAGCTTAATTTTTAAAGAAAGATGGCAATGTATGGGTGACTTATTTAAACATGTCTATCAGTGACATAATTGAGAGGGAATTTGTCTATCAGACAAACTTTTCATCTGGAGTAGATCGCCCTTGTTTTCTCCACTGATTGGTGAAGCGCTCCATTGGCGTAAAATCCAAATGTGTTGTAGAGACGGCCTCAAGAGTAGAACATTGCATTCTAAAAAGGTCGTGTTTCAAATGGTATTCCTTTATCCCCGCGTGGAAATTTAAATAGGTTTTGTCGTTTTTTTAAGCGTCATTGCATAGTTATTTTGGTGGCATAGTTATTTTGGTTATACGAGTAATACGTGTTTCACTGTGTTTCCAGGCAAACCAGTTTGGGATACTCTAAGCCAGGAAACAAAAAATGTCCGTTTTTGGCCCCTCAAATCATGTATCATGTGGTTTAAAGCATGATTTAAACGACGTAGAGCGCGTGGTTGTACTGCTTAGCATTTTCAACTAGTTGCATGCGAAGTTCTTCTGCTTTACGTTACGAAATGAAGAAAGCAGCAATGAGCGATGTCTATAGATATAAACGTTGATTCTTCGCCGCATCTTAGTAAGTCGGAATCATTAAAAAAGGACCGGCAGCTGCCACATACATAGCCGCAAGCAAAGTTGTGAGCGTATGTTAGTTACCTTGAACGATGTACTGCCCGTCTCCTTGGTTTTGGATTTGGATGGCTCCCGGCGGAGGAGGCTGTAGCAAAGGGCACAGCATACTGAGTTTTCCCGGGCAATGGCAGGTACTTCTCGGAAGATTGCAGTATCGCATTACTATCACTAACCAGAGCGTACGGCGTGTATAAATATTATACAGCTTTCTCATACTATTGTACAGCGCCCAATTCTTGTTACACAGTCTTTCGTCCGATTCATTCAGTTTTCTTCCTATTCGCCCCGGAAAAACCCTCGAACTTTCCCTTGAGGCGTCGATGACGTAACAAAAATAAAACTTCAGCCGCTAAGCTTTCGTCGAAGCTTCTAACGCTTTCGCGAGGCGAGAACGACAAGTTGCTGCCAGAAGACAATCCGCAAGGCAATCATCAAAATTTGGAGAATGCAAGCCCCCGCAGGGTCTGCTAAAACACCCGCGATCCGTGCTACCAGCGGCGCAAAGAAGTCTGCCACCTTGTTGGCCTCCTTAATGCTTGTTATTAGCATTAAGGAAAAGATTAGAATAACGCGCCGTCGTTATTTTTCTCGCTACTCTCGCGCAGCGTGTAACTGCGGAGAGACTCTGTCCACCACGGGTTCGAGAGTGAGCCATGACTCTCGCCGCGCGTGTACGTACGTCGCCAGTCACTTCACGGGGGAGCGATATCTCATAGTCATAGTACACGGGTCTATTACGCGGACAACCACGGCACACACGCTACACTACCCTACGCACCTAGCCACTGGGGCATACACCCGTCAACGTGTGTCCAGCTCATCTAGGGGCGGCAGTTAGGGTCCGCCGGCGTTGGCCGGTCGCGACGCTCGCTAGGGATAGGGGAAGGGGGCTCTTTGTAGCGGGAGACGGCCCGTTCGTCACAAGGTTCTTTGTAGCGGGATACGGCCCGTTCGTCACATGGCGTTTCGTCATAGGCCGGTTCGTAATAGGCAGTTTGGTTACAGTATCATTCGTCATAGGCCGGTTCGTAATAGGCCGTTTGGTCACTAGGCCAGTTTGTAATTTAGAAAAGTTCGTCACAAGTGCACAAAATGAATGTCCACGTGTTTTTTTTTTTCGACTCGAAAGAAAGAAGCGAGGCACAGGTTTAGTTAGATTTTTTTTTTGTACTTTGGGCCGTACATCTAGCAAAGCTCAGCAAAGAATGCAACCCAGAGTGGGCAAGTAGGGTGACGTGTTCGGACAAGATTATAGATACGAGTTCAACAACCCAAGACAGAAAACTGAGACAGGGACGTAGCCCAACAAAGTTCTTGGAATACGGGCCAGGTGCCTGGTTTTAGTGGTCCCGTAATAGAGAAAGTGGTAGCACCGATCTTTTCGTTCTTGGAAATTTCACATGGGGGATTTCGTGTCACTTATTAGTCGTTTAATACGAGTGGTGCAACTAATTATTTGATGGACCTTTCTCCAGTAGCCATCTGCGCATGTGCGGGGCGCCGGTCCGCCATTCTTGGTGGTAGCTCTCCGGCAAAATAAACAAAAGGGCGCCCCCTCAGCTAGCTGCTTGGGAAGCGGATATGCGGATATAAGGAAAGGGGCAAAAATGACCACGCTGTGATCGCTTGGCTACCAGTGAGGGAGCAACGAAAATGAAAAAAAAAAAAGTAAAGAAAAACGAGTGCTACGGGCACGGCCAATTAGTCACGCGAGCGTGCGCCTGCTATCGTGACATTCATGTGAAAGGCAAGGGGGACGGGTGGGAGTGGTATGGACTGCAGGACCAGGATAATACGTGCACGGGTTCCCAGAAAGCCAAACATTTTTTGTGGCGTGCCTTACCGCCAGATTAGGATCGCCGTGGCGGCCGCTAATTGGACCGGTACTGCGAAAAGGTGTGCAAAGTAGTTATAGTCATTCCTCATCACCACTTACGTCTAAAAAAAGCCACGAATTTTGTTTTTGCGTTCCTGTGACGAACTTTTCAAGTGACAAACTGGCCTATGACGAATGATCCTATGTGACCAAACGGCCTATTACGAACCGGCCTATGACAAAACGCCATGTGACGAACGACCCTACACCCCTTTGTAGCCTACACATTTCACGCCACTGGGCTCAGCTCAAGGCGTAGGGCAGTGTTTGTACCGTGGTTGTCCGCTTAATAAACCCCTGTACTATGAATGATATCGCTTCCCTGTTAAGTGACTGACGACATATGCGTACACGCGCGGCGAGAGTCGTGGCTCGCTGTCGAACCATTGTTGGCACAGTCTCTCGGCAGTTCGGTGCTGCGCGAGAGCAGTGAGAATAACGACGGCGCGTTAACCGGCAACCACATGGGGCGTTTTTATCGCGTCTGGCGGCCGTCCGCGTCTCCTGGTGGCCACGCGAAAAACGTTGGAGAGCACAATTTGTCCAACCAAAATCTTGTCAGATTGGTTTGTTAGCTAAAAACTGCCTAATTGGTCAACTTGGCTTTTTTGCTTTTTTGAATTTGGGTTACATATACGTTAGGTTTTCTTGCGCAGCGGCAAGCTTGTGCTTAGGCTGTTAAGTAAAAAAAAAAAGGACGGGTCTTCTCAAAAAGCTATTTCATAATGCGATACTACTAGGCGATTTTGGTACGTTGACAATCCAATACCACATATGCAAGAGATGACAAACTAAAGAGCAAATGGCACAAATAATAAAAATGTAAAGGAATGCTCAGAACTACGCCGAACACTTCAATATATCTTCGGTAAACAGAACGGTTAATATGGGGCGAGCATGCTTCTTCAACACCATGTCCGCATGATGACTTCAGCTGACTGACGGTGGACCGCATGCGAACGCGTCGTTGCCTCCAAGCTAGAAGCTTATGTGGTAGAAAAAGGTATTAAGGGCTACAAGAGTAACTTGAGTATGATAATTACAGAAATAGTAGTTAGGCGGCCTGCAGAGTACGCAGCATCGTCACGTGGCATCCACTGAAACCTGCTGCCTTACATGTGGCACACGCACTGTCTGACTATGTAGGGATGCGAACTCGGAATTTGCCGGCGTTAGGCTTAACGTTACGCTCTGCGCTATAACGTTGTAACCTGTACCGTCAGCTTGCCAAGTATAAGTAACGTTGCTTGGCCTGTCGGTAAGTTAAACGTTACGGTGAGCTTTCGCAACCCTAGATATAGGCTTAAAACCGCGGATGCAAGCGGCAATAAACATTTTTTTCTGGTGGCTTCACACAGCGGGTTCTGATAGGGAATTCAAACACGCTCCATCATCGTGGGATCTACCCAATGACACAAGCGACACTGTTTATGGGGACGGCAAAATGTCTGTACCAAAGGAGCTGTTTCATTCCGGATATTTGCATTACTCAGGTCATGATATTGCAGCTCACCGGCAGCTGTTGGTGGGCGGCTGCCTGATGTTGTGGAGGCGGTGCTACACTCGGCGCCGCCAATGGACCTGCTGGCGGCGCATGCTGTCCCGGCTGCGCATTCCCAGTTGGTGCGCCTCCTTGCGCAGCAGCCGCCACACCTTCTCGAGCCAGTCGCTCCTGAATCCTCTGGCTCTTACGGACCGGTTCGGCAGGAGCCTTCGGTTTCGTCGTGTAAGGCGCGGAATACCACAGAATATAAATTTCGAGCAACATTTGATTGCAAAGTAGCCTTGATATCCAGCACAAAAGATATCGAACTCAAATACAGGCTTTAGGTGCAGCTCTAACTGCGACGGAGCTCTGTAATGAACACCAAATAAATTTCAAATAATGCTTGATAGCTAAGGTATTGCGACGTATAAAAAAAGTTAGCTATGCTTAATCTGTCATAAATTCGGTCACAATGACAGTTTGCCTGTGAGCGCGCTTTGGTGAGTTAATAAAGACGACCCCCACCCCCCCATTAAGTACACGGCATAACTTTCTGGATATGACAGACATCCCGACATCACAGATACGATGTGTTTAACCCGTACATCATCACAAACTCTTTTCAAGGTCACTTTCCTCCCGTAACACACTCGGATACTCTTTAATGTTAAATTTATTTATTTATTTATTATACCCTCAAGGCCCGAAGGCATTACAGAGGGGAGTGGGTAATACAGAAATACGGTGAGTGAAATTAGAGGCAATATAAAGCACAAAACATTTCCTAATTATACAATGTTATCTAGGTAACAAAGCAAATAAGTACAGTAAACAGTGATTAGAGGCAGGTAAGTACAAAAACATTCCTAGTATACAATGTTAGCTAAGGTGTTTTTGAGCAATACCGGATTTTGTATACAGGCACTGGAATCAGGAAGGTGGTTCCAGTCTGTGGCTGTCCGGGGGAAAAATGACTGAGAAAGCGTTAGTCCGTGCATGGGGTATCCTGACTTTATTTGAGTGGTCTAAACGAGCAGAAATGTAATGAGGCGCTTCAACGAATTCACTGCGTAGTTCGGGGTGATAGAATATTTTATGGAAAAGACACAGACGAAGAACTTTACGACGAGACGCTAGAGATGGTAGGTTAAGCCTCAATTTCATGTGTGTGACACTGGAGGTACGGTTATAATCGGATAGTATGTAACGGGCTGCGTTATTCTGAACTAATTCTACTTTTTGAGTCAGGTTAACTTGGCTTGAATCCCAGAGTGATGCCGCATATTCAAGCTTCGGCCGAACCAGCGTCTTGTAAAGTAGTAGTTTTAGTGAAGAAGGTGCTCTTGAAAAATTACGCCGAAGGTATCCTAATGCCCGGTTAGCGTTATTGACGACATAATCCGTGTGAATGTTCCATGTAAGGTCAGCTGAAAGGTGAACACCTAGGTATTTGTAACATGACACATTTTCTAGAAGGGAGTTATTAATAGAGTACGAAGGTAGCTCTTGAGGAGTTCGGGACACACGCATGTACTTGCACTTGTTAGTGTTTAGCTCCATGCACCAGTTTTTACACCAAGATGTTACAGCGTTTAGATCTGCTTGTAATGTTTTGACGTCGTTGTCAGAGATTATTTGTCGATAAATTACACAATCATCGGCGAACAAATTAATGTGGGAAGAAACGCGAGACGGTAAATCGTTAATATAAATTAGGAAAAGAAGAGGACCCAATACCGAGCCCTGGGGAACACCTGAGTGAACGCCGCTGGGCTCGGAGTCATAATTGTTAGCTGAAACGAACTGGGAGCGGTTAGCAAGGAAAACTTCTAGCCATGTTAGTAGCTTGTCATCTAGGTTAAGCGAGCGCAGTTTATGTATGAGTAATTTGTGAGAAACTTTATCGAAAGCTTTAGAAAAGTCTAAAAAAATACAATCAGAAACGGAGTAGTTGTCGAGACTGAGGTTAAGCTTATGTGTAAAGGATATTAGCTGTGTTTCACATGAATAGGTCTTTCGAAAGCCATGCTGCGATTTAGAGAAAAATGAATTTGACTCCAGGAATTTACTGAGATTCGAAAAGAGGATGTGCTCGAGGATTTTACATGGAATGCTGGTTAGTGAAATGGGCCTGTAATTGAGCGGGGAATGTTTGTTACCGGACTTATGCAGGGGGACCACCTTCCCGATTTTGAATTGAGCAGGAAGGACACTTTCGTCGAGGGTTTGCTGGAAAATTTTTGTTAGTATAATTGAGGAGTAGGTACATGTGTTAGTTAAAAATTTTGGGCATATTTCGTCACAACCTGGAGCAGAGGAAAGTTTCAGAGATTTGATAAGTTTCTCTACGCCACCCACATCGATAGGGATAGGTGCCATTACAACGTAGTCATAGTAGGGGGTGGCAGGTAAGGGAGGATTAGTGTTTTGGCAGAAGTTGCTTGTAAATGCGGCATTAAGAGCGGCTGCGCATTTATGAGGAGGAATAGCTGTTCCATCCGTGTTGATTAGTGTTAAGTGGTCACTACGACTCGGATTGATAGTACGCCAAAACTTTTTTGTGTCTGTTGTTAATAGGCGTGGCAATGTGCTTTGTAGGAAGCTAATCTTGGCGTTCTTTAGTGCTGCTACATAAGCGTCATGCGCAGCCTTATAGGAAGACCAGCGCGCAGGGGATGAAGATTGTTTCGCTGATTTGTAGAGGCGCTTCTTTTTGTTAGATAACCTTTTTAAATAAACGTTGTACCATGGCGCTTTTTGATTAGATTGAATAGTATAAGTAGGAATGAATTTTTTTGTTAGCTCATTCACCTTTGCTGCAAACAAATCCCAGTTCTCTTGTACGCTTCGTTTATCGAAATTCATCAGAAATGTTTCAAGAAAACCGCCTAAATGGTTATTGATAGCTTCAAAGTTAGCTTTCTTGTAGTTACGTATAACTTTGGTTGATTTTGCCGTTTTTGGACGTGACATGTCGATAAAGAACGATAATAAAGAATGGTCGCTCAAACCGGGTAGGTAACTAATTGCTGATATTAAGTCCGGCGTAGAGGTTAATACGAGGTCAAGAATGTTTGCAGTGGTCTGCGTAGTTCTTCTTGGTTGCTTGACAACTTGGGTGAATGAGAACGTCGTGCAAAAGTCTACAAATTCCTGGGCAAGCGAAGTGAAGGGAATAATAGTGGGGGAATCTGTATGCCAGGTTATGTTGGGAAAATTAAAGTCACCGAGTAAAAATATGGGGAGATTCGGGTACCGGGTTCGAACAGAGTAAGTAACATCATGTAGCTCGTTAACAAAAGTGGTACTGTGCGTTGGTGGGCGGTAACAGGCAGCTAAGACTACTTTCTGATAACCCAGTTCGACGACTGCCCAGACAGTCTCTAAGTCACTCCGTACATGTATGCATGATGATGGTAAGTTATTGGAAATGGCTAGCATAACACCACCGCCTCGACCTTTTGGGCGATCACAGCGGTAGATTGAGTACTGATGAGCCGAGAAAAATGTTTCATTGTCGGAAATTTGCGATGTCAACCAAGTTTCTGTTAATACTAAGATGTCGGGGCTACAGGTGTCAATGGCGGATGCCAATGATTCTCGTTTATTGCAGATACTGCGGATGTTACAAAACAAAACAGATATGTTGGATAGGTTATGTCCACTACCCCTCGCGTCCCCCTAGGATGGCTGTCGTGGAGAAGTGTTCAAATTTTGGGTAGTTAGACGAGCTGTTGGCTGGGTAACGGTTACGTTGTCTGTGGCTGGGCTGTACGTGAACTGTTCTTTGTTGATCACTAGCGTTTTGTAGCGTAGTTGAAATGCGGGCTCACCCGGTTGGTTTTTTGCGTACGTGGCCAGCTTTTTACGGATCTGACGTGTGGCTAAACAAAAATCTTCGGAAACAGATACGTCCTTCTCTTTCAGCTTTTTACGGGCCCCGAGTATTTTATCTTTTGTTTTAAAGCTAGCAAACTTGACAATAATGGGGCGACATTTGTCATTCGAAAACGTGCCAAGTCGATGGGCTCTTTCTATTGCACCACTTGGCAACGGATCAACCACACCTGCCAATGCATTAAGCACTTTTGCTTCACATTCTTCCCACTTTTCACGCTCATCGGGAATGCCGTAAAATAAAAGATTATTGCGTCGCGACCTGTCTTCTAGCTCGTTTACGCGCAGCTGCAGGGAATCAACTTGAGCTGTTAGTTTTTTTACTGATTCTTGGGTGGCAGTGTTGTCAAGATCTAGCGCTTTAGTTTTTATTTCTAAGGCATCGACCCGTTTCTGTACTTCGCGAAAGTTGTCCTCTATGTTTTTTTGCCCAGCTTTGATTGCCTTTATGTCAACCGCGAGATCGGACTGGCTGCGAGCGGACTGCACCGAACGCGCCTGGAGGTCTTTAAGTATAGTAAAGATTGCGGTCATTTGCTCGGATGGGTCGGTTGGCAGTGAATCAACATCGAGGGGTGCTACGGAACGAGTATTATACGGCCCAGGATTCAATTCTACGTCACCAGAGCGTATCAATAGTAGCATCATAGAAATACAGTCACAAATACTTTCACAAAGCACTTCGGGGCACGGGAGAACAAGCAAGCAACGGTTGTCGCTTCTTTTAGCGTATAACAAGAATTGCTTACGCACCTGCGAAATGCAAAAGCGTGGAGCGTCAAACATGCTGCCGGAACTGCTCCCGTGCCCACTGAAGAGACTGTCGGCCGGCCATCCCTTTAAGTCAGCTGGTGCCGCAGGTGTCGACGTCGATGACGCTGGCGCGCAGATGAATGTGCGCACCAGGCTAGGAGGCCCGATGGAGACGTCGCAAAAGGGTGGTTGTTGGAAATCTTCATTCGGCGATAGCAGCTGCATCGGTGGTCCATATCTTGCACATGATTCCGGCGAATAGAGCAGTAACAGCGGAACGATGAAGGCCTGCGAAATGCAAAAGCGTGGAGCGTCAAACATGCTGCCGGAACTGCTCCCTTGCCCACTGAAGAGACTGTCGGCCGGCCATCCCTTTAAGTCAGCTGGTGCCGCAGGTGTCGACGTCGATGACGCTGGCGCGCAGATGAATTTGCGCACCAGGCTAGGAGGCCCGATGGATACGTCGCAAAAGGGTGGTTGTTGGAAATCTTCATTCGGCGATAGCAGCTGCATCGGTGGTCCATATCTTGCACATGATTCCGGCGAATAGAGCAGTAACAGCGGAACCAGGGGGATGAAACTCCGCCGTTTTTCTGTCCCGTGACTACAGCGATCCTAACGTTTGGGGGCTGTACTACATCCAAGCATAAATGAACGTTGTTGTTGCATTTTGTATTTATTACCAGGTTACTTACTAATTACGGAGTTTTTAATATGCAAGCGAACTTAAAAGTTGCAGTTCGAGATTGCGAAAATACGAGCGCCACCTCGAGTGGAAAACGGGAACCGCGCCTTTCTACTTCGCCCCGCTGAAAAGGGGCGTTTCTTGTCGCGCCCACAGGTATGCTACGACCCACGGTGTTCCGAGGGCCGTTTTTACCACCGCAAAGTTCGTTTCATCGAAACCGACGCATGAATGAATTCACGCCGTCATCACAGATAGTGCTGTACTGAGTGGTGTCAAAATTCTTCCCGCCAGGCCGCATAACATTCTTTTGGATCCCGGCGGACGAAAGGTACGATTTTGTTTTGCTTTTCTACGCTTGCACGACATATATCAGGATGCGGTTGCAGCGGTAGCTTTATAATTTAAGTGACCTACACGTGCACAATTTGTTTTTTACATTCTGATTGTCTTCTTTGACTCTTCAATTACGCATGGAATGCGCGGCAGAGCATCTGGTAATTAATCCAATGTCTACATTAGCTAATGCGTTTCGATCGTGTGTTTTGTATTTCAGCGCAAGTGAATGCACGGTATGCAGGAAAATGTATGAGGCAACATATACAATAAATAATTGAACAGTGCAAGCCTATCCGCACTCTTTTTATTAGCTTTTGATTGGCTGCGTTGTTGTTGTTGTTATTATAATATTAATATTATTGTGAATATTATAATTATTATCAGTACTATTGTTATCGTTATTATTATTTGCCTATTTATGTCTACAGCTGCATGAAGGCATCTCCCTAAACTTATGGCTCAAAAGGTGGGTCCGTAGGTTCATATCGTGTTGTTAGCACTATGTTAACTAAGCAGTGACTACATAAATTATTTTATTGCATGTCAATCGTGTGTTCTGCATTTTCTCTTCACGTGAATCAACGGAATATAGCAGAATGAATTTGTAGCAATAAATATACAAACTAAGGAATTACTGTATATGTTTATAATACAATCATAACTATAATTCAGCCAATTATAAATTATACTTTATGCTTCAGTTCGTGCTTCGAGTTTCAGCTTATATATTCTAAAATATATTCAAACGACATATTCACGAAAACGCAGTTACAGCTATAAGCCGATAAATAATTAGACAATGCAGGCTTAACCTTTGTGGGTAATTTATTAGAGGTTCTTAAATAAGGTTTTTATAACCGGTGTACTGCAGGACCCGAGAAATACCTGAGGAATACATAGTGCGCGAAAGTATATATGCATGAATAATTGCTTAGCGATTGTGGTGTGGGATGGCTGTTTTTGTCTGCAGAAATGTATTTTGGATTAGGAGGAAAGGTGGCTCGTTGTCACCGAATATGGTGATCGCACAAATAGAAAGCGTATCCGCGTCTCTTAATAATAAAGGCTGATTTTAATTTAGAATTTGCCTTTACGATTGGTGTTGTCACAAGTCGTCTTTGTAGCCAAAATCAATTTAAGAAAGATTTGAAATATATCAGATTACGTTTATTTTGAATACAAATGCCAGTTTTCACTCAAAACTATCTGCGCCTGAAATCAGCATTAAAGCTAGTATTCATTGTAACCCAAATATACAAACGTGCTTCTTGATGTTCCAGATCTCGCGTTTGGCTCCAGTATGCGAGAAAGCAGGACCTGGCTCATTTACCACCTCGACAGGTGTACAGCAGCTACCGACTGTGTCCTGCCCATTACACCAGCAGAGACCACGCGGACCTTGGACAGACAAGGCCCTGGACACATATGCACTCGCTGGATACCTAGTTATTAGCATGCGGCCATGTGCCATACACTTTTGTTTGCGACTAAAAGCGCAAAATATCCAAGTTGTGTTTTTACTGTATGAATGGTACATTTAGGCAATAAATATTAAAATAACTGTACTCTTTATTCTTGTCTAGATTGTGTGTACTAATAAACCAAAACAACGTCGTACTTTAATAAGTGGTTCAATAAGAAGTGGACGCGCAAAACTTCATCAATCAGGACAAAACAATCGCTCTTTTGATAATGTAGCGGGTTGCGCAAGAGGAACAAGGTCGTGCGCCGGCCATCTGAATATATTCCACTCGCTCAATTTACCTTGCATGTGCGTCCCAAAAGAAATTTGGCGCTAAATTGCCCCCTCCCCCCCACCCGCTCGGCCTTTCAGTCCTCATTAAGATGACGTCTACCAGAGCATGTCCGCAACGCGCCGCCATGTTTTTCGTACCGCCCCCAAACACCAGGGGTTTGTCCGGCGCTGCGAGCGAATATCGCGTCCCATGCAAGGTATAGGAAGTTTCACTCCCCTGGCGGAACGATGAAGGCCTGCGAAATGCAAAAGCGTGGAGCGTCGAACATGCTGCCGGAACTGCTCCCGTGCCCACTCAAATGTACTGCCTTACGCCGTGTGGGGGTTGGCGAAAGAGCTGTATAATTGGGCAGTCTGGCAGAAGTTACGAGAGAATTGCAGTTTCTTTACGATAGGCCAGTGCAAAACGACTCGCTACTGCAAAACAAAACAGGCACAAGCAAAACATAAAAGAAACAATAGTTGCATGCATTTTCCCACAAACGAAATGAATTAGAATTTGCGTTGAACATGTATACAAGAGTCCGTCCACCCGATAATTTTAGTCTTGATATTTTAAAGCGCAAATGAGGGGGGAATGTTAGTGTTTAAAATTACAATCTTGGGAGTATTTGATTTTTATCTGCTAAATATAAAAACGTTCACAGTGCGACTGAATGCGCGAAATCCAGGTTTATGATCAACGAAATGAAATAAGACACGATACCTTCTTGGTCCTTGGTGGCATGGCCTGCAGTGAGAAAAAGAATTAGGTATAGTCACTGATTTTACAACAACGGCCCCTAAATTATTTCTATTTTACCTTTACCGCTTACGAAACCTGGGATTACTGATATTACATATAGTGCGGATAATACGTGCGCTTCACAAAAAGTTTCAGTTGACGTATGTGCATATTTCTTTATAACTCTGCTACCCGAATTTTATTCAGTCTCCCAGTGTTTTATTGGCAGTCCGCGCGGCATTTAAAACTTGCAGCGTTCGGCCCAAAGTCACTGTCGCCTTTCAGAAGTTCTCGAATTTCTGTTTGCAGCAACTCGACAGCGAGATTTGAACGTTCCTCCCTTGTGACTCCGGCTAGCTTTAGTTTTTACACTTTAGTCACGGATTTCTGTGACTGAATAACACCGATATAAAAGGTGCACCAAGGAAGTAGAAACTAATTCTTTGTCCAGACAATGCTAATAAGATTATCTGCCCGGTATTTGTCAGGGCTGTCGACACCCGTTAAATAATATTGCGGTGAAGTATGCTCTCCTGTTTGTTTTTGTGTTGCCCGCCGCGGGGGTTTAGCGGCTAAGGCGTTGTGTTCCTGAGCCCAAGGACGCGGGTTCGATTCCCGGCCGCGGCGTCCGCTTTTGGAGGCGAAAACAAAAATACCCGTGTGTTCGAGATATTGACGGACGTTAAACATCCCCAGGTGGTCATCCGGAGCCCTCCACTAGGGCTCGCCTCATCGTCTGTGTACCGTCGGCGCGTTAAACCTGATAATTTTAAGTTAACAGTTAACCCATTTCCACATTTTGTATTTCACTAACTAATTTGATAGCGTGAGTATCACCCTATCGTCAAAATACTAGAATAATCGTCTTTGGTCGCCGGTTTTCTAGATCCGACCCGGTGGTTCTCGAATGAGTAACGCCGAAAGATAAATTCCCCCGAGACAACCACCACGGCACTCGATTCGCCAACGCCAGTCAGTGCACGTCAAAGAGCTTCTACTCCGCTTGTATTTGTTTTGAGTTTTTTTTTTTTTTTTTTTTTTTACGGAGCGCAAGCTCGCTCAAATAAACCTTTGTTCCCTGAAGAAAACCTGCGTCGTTCTTGGCTACGTGACAATGACACGCATGCGACCAGTGTTGGAAAAATCTTGTCGCGGAAGCTGCCTATTCCAAGTATATTTAAAAGAGAAAAAAAGCAAGCCTCTCTTTCGGGGCCCTCGGCTTTCACTTGAACCGCAGAACTGCAGTTTTTATTGCATTTAATCATTCACTCATTACTTTTTGGTGTTTACCGAAGTAGAAATGAGGCGGCGCTTCATCATTAATGGCCTTGCCAGGCCAAAGTATCGTATAAGATAATACCATCACTGCACTGAAAATTTCGCGCAGAAAAAAATACAAAACTTGAGCGCGGTATTAATGCGTGAAAGAAACTTGGACTTCATAACGTAATAGAAATGTGGGGTTTCTTGGAGGAAACAACAAAAACTACCTGTTCAAACGAAAATGCTCGGGCAGAGGAGACTTTAAACGTTCTGGAAATATTACAACTAACAAGACATCCTTAAATCATTCCTTTGTTATGTGCAGCGAAGGGTGATTTCATATATTAGTACCGATGTACTGCGCAGTTCATTTACCGTGACAGTTACGTAGGAATTCCTAGCTTCAACTCAGAGTGTTCTCTTGTATTATTTGTATTACGACGGATGGCGTCACACGGCCAAGTTAAAAGTCACCCTAAAAATAGGTCCGGAGGCCCTCCCTGACAACTGTCACGTAAGGCCTCCTGCTTGGGCATAATGCCGACCTGCAGTGCTGTCTAGATAATAATGCTCGACATGGCTCTAGAGTCAGGTGGCAGCAGATCTCAGATTAGCCAAAAAGAAAAAATCTTTAACCAAGAGAAGGGCAGGAATGAATGGGAGAAGAAACGATAAGGCACATACAGCCGCTGATAATAAACCGCATATCACGGAGCCTACCATATACCACAAACTTACCCGCACCAAACAAAATGAAATGAACACCATCATTGCCCTCCACCTCGGAATGGTTAACTTGGGCCTAACTAACAAAGGGTGGGTCACCAGGGTAACAAAATGGACGCCCAGAGCAGGGTTTAGAAGAAGGGGAATGCCGTTAAGTCTATGGAGGGACGAAATAAGAGCATCCGGAGGCAAAGAGTCGACTTGGGCAGCGCACCTCAGCAGCAGGTGAAGGTTCATGGAAGAAGCCTTCGTCCTGCAGTGGACCTAAATTGGCTGTTGATGATCATGACGATGAATACGTCCACAAACTCTTTCTCTAAAATGCTTCTGAAGATGTTATGTAAGCTGCTCTGCTGGTACAGATGGTGTGTCTCGGAAAACAAAATTGGGACGGGCCATCGTATAAAATACAGGACCCTCCCCCCCACCACCCTAGGAAATGTCGATTGCGCGCCACAACGGACGTGCCACCTGTCCAGCCACCCCGCATAAAAGCTCTACAACTATCAAAAACAAATCCAAACCCACAGAAGGATCTGTGACTGCATGCCCCGTATACATACACGAACGAAGAGGACCGGAACTTGGAGCTATCCGCTTGCCAGTCCGACTAGCCTAACTACAGATAGAAAGGATCTTAAACACAATTACAGAGTGTTGGCTGCGGGAGACTACCTAAACGCCTCGGCAGGATGCTCCCGTCTAAATGAAGAAACTTAGCGTCACCTGGACACTCGGACACAAGGGTCTGAAAGAGAACGAGGCTCCGACCAAGAAGAAGCACGCGAACCCGCATGCCGTGCACCAATTGCAACCACGACTACCGCACTCCCCTCCCCGAGGAACTCTGATATCTTCTCGTATTACTACGCCTAGGAACAAGATCTTCCCCCTGCTGCAATGAAGTCTCAGTCCCGAACAATTGCAAATTCTGTGGACGGTAAAACCAACAAAAGTATGAATATCTATAAATACGTATAGATAAATATAGTATCTATAGATAAACCAACCGCGCGAAGATGCTCGAGAGGACACTGCGAAGATGATCGGTGAGAAACAATTTACATCAACTTAAAACTCTGATAAATTCGGGGAACATCCACCCTTTTCCACGTGACCTAGCCATGTACAAGGGAAATAACTCAAAACATTACATATTCCACTTGTATCAAGACACGGGAAGGAGCTTTAAACAGCTCATTACCTCAGTATCAGCGCGAGCTGATTGCGAGGGCAAAAGAAGGAGCTGCTGCATCTGGGGCCCTAGACTTCAAATTAAACATTTGAGCTCGCTACTATCTCTCTGGTCCCTTTTCCTAAACTCCGACTATCGCTCCCTCAAGAAAGATCTTTATCCTCTATCTTCGCAAAAATGCAAAATTGTTCAGTGCGGCATAGGCATTAAACACTTTGAAACACTGACACTGCCACCTCCTCGCTCAATGTCACCGACACCCCGCAGCCGAAACCTTTCACGCTCACATCAAGTCACAGAAGCCCCATGTCTTCCCGGGGCCACGGCAATTAAACACCATTGCTGCTAGCCTCTCTTCGCTGGCCTTCAGTGCTCGTGAAGCATAGATCGTAAATACAGCAATGTCGTACAAAACGTTTCCTGGCAGTCAAAGTACCACTGCCGCGTCGTGCATCTTTGGTCCCGACCATACCGAGATGTCATCTGCAAATTTGTTTAACAGCTGATGCGTATCTGGTCAAGTGGCGCCACATCAATCAGGTAGCGCACCAGAAAAAGCAGTCAGAGGTGGCAGATCAGTGCAGAATATAGCGCGCAACGTTAGTGGCACAACCTGCACCTGCCCGGGACACAGAGTCGAATTTGAACGCAGTGCATGATCAAGGAAGCCATTATTAGGCGTAACTGACGCCTTATGAACTGCGAAATATATCAGCCCATTAGTGGCTACGCTGTTTCATGGCAACGCATGCTTCTTGGCGAACTTTGAGAGCCGCAATGTTACGATCGAATAAAGACGACGTGTCAACAGTCCACGAGCCCGGTTATATCCCTAAGGCACCGGATGAGAGTTTTTTTGCTTGACTGGTCACTATACAGTGGCATGTTTTCGATGGTTGCATCCGTTCCACTAACCATTTACCGATACCTTTATTTTAATATCCCGAATTTTAACCAAATCTAAACTAGCCCCGACTGCATCAAGATGATAAGCAGGGTTCATTTTTTTATTTGTCCCTTGAGATTCCCCTTATCGAAACCTTCAATTTGATACCTCACACGCGCTAGAGGCATTCATTTGAATTTTAACCTAATCTGCGACTCATTATGGCTATGTCATGATCATAACAAAGAAGCATTTTTATTTGTTCCACGTGATTCCCCTCAGCGAGATCTTAAATTTATACACTACAGCATGGGCGTCGGCAGGATTTCGAAAGTTAGTCCAGTCGATAAGTCACCATGACCATGTCATGATTATAACCAAAAAAGCATGTTTTATGGTCCCACGTGATTCCCTTAATCGAGACCTTTAATCATTTTGAATTTTAACCCAATCTGTGACTCACCATGACTATGTCATGATTACAGCCAGGAAGCATTTTTCATTTCTGCCACGTGATTCCCTTCGTCGAGACCTTTAATTTGATGCCCCACACGCCTTTGCGGAGTTAATTAAACTTTTAGCCCAGTCTATTACTCACCATGAACAGCTCATGATACGGCCATTATTCGGGCTATACGGGCATCACCGGGACCTTGACCTTATCATTTGACACCTCCTTTGCCAGTCTGCTACCATTATTATGTCCGCAGTGAGTTCGCAAAGTTTAATTACTCCTCACTAGTACTGATCAGCAGTGTAGCTGATTTGTTGCGAATGATTCCCGTCGCCGAGACTTATAATTTGATACCCAACTCACCCGAACGATATCACTTGAACAGTAAACTGAAGCTATGAATAACCATGACTATTTTGTGACGGGGTCATTAGCTGAACTAAACGCGTGCCTTCGGGCACTGTCGTGTGATGCCTCCTTTGCGGGTGTGCGAACCGACACCACACCGACCGCGCCACAAGTGCTGCAAAGCTCAAGAAAGACACATTTCGCCGGCATCCAGAGCAGAACGTCAAATAAACCAACCACGCCGTCCGGCCAAACCACTGTTCAGCGGAAGCGCACAAGAAGATGTGAAGCCGAAATTCGGGCACGTAGCATCGCTGGCTCACGGCTCACTCGCTAACATCGCAACCACTGCCACCGTAGCGAAAGGCCCAGTAAAGTACGAACAGGTATACAACCGCGGCGGGGAAGTGAGCGCCGTAAGAGACAGGAAGCAGGCGCTGACTCTCGTAACTGGAGCCCGGAAGGATAAAAAAGCCAAAATTCTTCAGCAGGCTACAGCTGCCGAGTGACGCGATTTGCTGTTTTTAATCTCCACCCCACCCCCATCTACTTTTTTTTGTTTTTAACAGCGGAGCGGTTTTCTTCGTTGCAGAAAAAAATATCAATAAATTTTTTAGCGCTCGTGAGCGCGTTCCTCGCGGCGAACGCCGAGAGTTTTGGACACGCGCCGTGGAGGAACAACAACAACAAAAAACATGGGGAAAAACCCGAGGAGCGAGAAAATGGCGATCGCTCGTGAACACGCGCATCGAGGAGACCGCCGAGTGCCCGGGCTCTAGCAAAATAAAAAAAAAAGTAAGAACCTCGAGTGCTAATGCTAAGATGAAAAGGCGGCGACGACCTCTTCGATGCATATTGATTACTAGCACCGAAACTATGCAAATAATCATGATGCTTAAAACTTAACTACGTGTCATCGAATGCTAACGTCCAAGTGCTTCGGCATTAAAGACCAAAGCGAAAGAGCGGACATGACGGCCCCAAGTGAGTCCCCCTTAAGCCTAAGGACGGATCGTCGCAGACCCGCGTCGATCCCCCTTAAATGTACTTCTGCTGAAGATGAACTTGAAAATACGAGGGGCTCCACGAAAAGGTTCACGAGTTAATGAGTTACCGCTAAATCGGTCGAGATAGGCTAATGGCGCTAAAGTACTCGGCAGTTCAGAAGGCTTATAATGAAACAACGAGGTTGTGCAGCAAGAACACGTCAAAGCATCCACAACAGGCTTAAGACGCGATAGCAAAGACACAGCAAGCGAGCGGCTCACTTACGTGATTTGGAGCGGTCGTATACCGATAACGCTGAACGAGGAGTGTTGTCGGTGAACACAAGGGAAAGAAACAGCCAACAACGAGAGAACGCCGTGCACGGCGTTCTCTTGTAGTTGGCTGATTCCTTCTGTTGGCTGTTGGCTGTGGCGGAACGCAGAGTTCAGTTCAGCGAACGCAGTGACAAGGGCACGCGCCAGCACGAGCGAGGGTGGCGCACGAGCCCTGCTTCGTCGTTCTCGATGGCCAAAAACACAACGTGCTCCCCCAGAAATCTTGAAATTGTAAAAAGCTAAAGTGACGTTTCCCTTCGTGAACGCGAATTCTGCGCAACCATGGCTGCGTTACAATTCGAGGACAGCTTGGTAAACAGTTTACGAAGCAGTCTAATTAGGATTTTGAATTGACGTCCAAATGAATAAGAATTGGACCGGCACAGCGGTCATGAACGCAACACCAACGCAGACGACAAGCTCGTAGCAGACGTGTTGAGAACACAGGCCGAAGGTTTCGTAAATAATATCATATTACCGTTACTATTGCGAACATTACGCGATTTAAAAATTACAAAAAAAGACATCTTTACCTCTAGTAAATTGTACTAAGTACTCAAATAAAAGAATAAGCTACCGTATTTTTGCGCGTACAACCCGCACCAGAAATGCGAAAATTTCAGTGGCAAAATGGTGCGGATAATACGCGGGTTTTTTTTCTTTAGTGCAGCTTCACGGCAACGCACGTTCTGCCGCGAAGCTCATGCGCAGTAACACTGACTAAGCCTTCCATGGCAGCGATTGCGCAAAACATGCAAGGACAGCGAACAAAACATATGGACGAGCTCACTCTAGCAACTGAATTTTATTAGTGAATTGTGGCTTTCGCCTTGCCGTCATGTACTATTTTACGCTTTTTCTATCTAAATAGTATGTGATCTGTTGCTTGAGCAGTAGCTTTTGTGCAGCCTTTCCTATGTCAAATGTGCGGGCAATACGCGAGGATTCTTTTTTTTTCTTTTCCGGCGGGCTGAAAGTAAGGGTGCGGATAGTATGCAGGGGCGGGGTATACGTGCGATAATATGGTAGTTTGTGACATTTGTACCCAACAAGGTGGCGCTGGCGTAACTTGATTGTTGGGGCACAAACGGGGGCACAGAGAATGGAAGCGAAAAAAAAACCCTGGAGACCTATAGGACAGAGAAACTAGAAATCAGGACGGAAGGTTTATATGGCACTACGAGGTGTATTGCTCTTTGAAGCACGGGCGGGGTGTCTGAGAACCCGGGCATACACGGGTACCTACAAGCAGCAGGATGAAACATTTATTTGCTGCGGCAGAGATCGGGAAACCATACATAATATTGCCAGGGACTACACAGAGACACGACCATCGCGCGGCGATGGGGAAACGACGTTAGCGGAGGCTTTGGGATTTGAAGGGGGGGGGGGGAGCCTCAACTTCAGGGCCACAGAAATGGCGAAGAGGCGGCTGAGATGGTGGTTGAGGAAAAACAGTGAAGAAATTGGTATGCAGGGAGGGGGGGGGGGGGGGAGCCTCAACCTCAGGGCCACAGGGATGGCGAAGTGGCGGCTGAGATGGTGGTTGAGGAAAAGCAGTGAAGAAATTGGTATGCAAAGAGGGTGGGGGGCAAATATATTAGGTTAGCTAAGAGCAGGGCAAGTAAGTGGAATAAAACAGGCAAGTCGGTTGCTGGCAACCGATGCCCTGATTCAAACGGAGAGCCACTTATCATCATCATCATCATCATCCCCAGTTTGGACAGGAAGGTAGCCTGCATCGTTGCTGAATTCGATGCTGTCTCCTCGTAACAGTCTTCGTTGACTGCTTCGTTCTAATTGGAACGCGCCTTAACATGGTGGACTGTCCCCGAACACGGCAACGAAGCCGTCTAGAGTAAATTGGAACGCATTCCACGTCAAAGGTTCCATTAAATCTTTGATTAGACGATTTGACGGCGCCAACCACGGAATAGCGTGCGGGGATGATGGCGGTGGAAAAGTTATTGTCGTCTCTGTTCAGACGGAGTCACTGCCTGGGAGTGGTAGTGTCCTCATCCCTTCAGACGGCGGCCAGGAACCCATGGGACCTGGCGGCGTCTTCCGCCAGATGGACGTCTGCTGTTTGGACGTCGCGTTGGGATCTGAGCGGCGCGGCCTCCCATTGCTTGTGTCTTGTAATGCGTACGCCTATATGGATGTCTCTGGTTTACTGGTGCACGCCCAAACCATGTGTCGGAGCGTGGCGGCTGCGGAGCTGCACCACTTGCACTGACCTGTGTATGTATCTGGGAAGTTGCTGTGGCACAGGGCGGGGTGTGGGAAAGTGTATCATTAGCATGCACATCTGCTTGAAACTCTTCAGGAAGTCCCTCAGTATTGGCATGATGCTGCTCTGTGTGGAAGCGTACACTTTGCGCGGCTTCAGATTACGCATCCAAGATTCAGAGCGCGGACACAGATATTGCGGGGGGCGACTGTTAGGGCTTTTGCTGTAAATAATCGATTGTTTCATTCATTGATTGCTTGGTACATGCCTCAGCAGCGTTTGTAGCAACGCGCTATACAACAGCATACACCCTGTTTACTGATCGTTTCCTTCCTGTGGGTATGTACTGTAGGAGGGTGAAAACAAGGTGTCAGGGTTTTTAAGGCCTTGGTGTTTCGTAGTGTACGCCACAAGGAAGCTGTGGCTTAGGCTAGAAAAGCGCACCGCCAATTCTCTAGACCAGACTGAAGAATGAAGTTTTATTCTGTCGTCCAACAACAGCGCTAGCGCAAAGATTGGGGGGAAACTCCCGCGTCCTCTACGCAGACGCTTCCCTCCAGAAGGGCAGCGACCGGGTGGCAGTGGTTGTGACAACGAGAGACCGACTGGTCGTCTCGGCTTCGACCAGGACCAGGTAATCCACGACAGCGGAGGAAGTGGCCATATACTTTGCGCTCGTTCAACCCGGCGTCGAGGTTGTGGTGACGGATAGCAAGAAGGCATATAGCAGCTACCGAAGGGGCTCCATCTCCTCCTCGGCACTAGCGATCGTAAACAAGAAAGAACCACCGGGACAAGCCGTCGAGCTCGTGTGAACCCCTTCTCACTCCTCACTAGTTGGCAACACCATCGCTGACTACCACGCCCGAGGAGAGATGACACGCCGGGCATACGAGGAGTCAAGCGGAGGGGAGGACGACCCGATCCCGGTCACGAGCTACACATACAACACACAGATGTACAGAGAGGATCGGTGTACACTACCAGAGCCTCACCGTTCACTAACACGAAAAGAACAAGCAATACTACGAAGAATACAGGCAGGGTCAGTAGTACATCCAACAATGCTACATAAAATGTTTCCAGATCGGTATGATGACACATGCCCATTCTGCAAACAAGAAAGAGGCACTCTGCGTCACGTCATTGCAGAGTGCACGTCCCTCAAGACCCCCATCCGACAGATTCCAACCCCATCATCACCCCCCCACCCCCACCTCCCTCACCTCACCCAACCCTTCACCCAAAGAGCGATGGGAGATCTTGCGGTCCAGCCCTACCGTGTCAACCAACATAGCCCTCGTGGCTCGGGGCCTGGAGGTGCTGGAAGCATATGGGACCCGAGAATAGGGGACCTCCCCATCGGACGCCTTGATGGTGACCCCTCTATGAGCTCAAATAAAGTTCAACCAACCAACCAGACAACAGGGTTACATTCTGTGTTGAACTGTATACTGCTAAAAGCAGAGTTACTCAATATATACACTTGGGAAACTCCGCTTCAGAATCCGGGCGGTGCTAGCCCCCTGCTTTGTGGAAGCTGAGGGGCAAGTCGACGCGCGCGGCACCTAGGAGATAAAAACTGAACTTCGCTAGACTATTCACGGCCGGGCTGGAGGAGCGGCGGGCGCTCGCCGCTCCTCCAGTCCGGCCGTGGACTATTATCGCCGCTCCTCCAGCCCGGCCGTGGACTATTATTATTCAGTTTTTTTTTTGTGAAATGAAGATTTATTTTTAATTAAAATATATTAATTACGCGAAATTTACTTGTGTTTTTGCGGCTTTTCTTTTTATGACTTATGGCAGCAGCCGCAAGCACTTGAGTACTACTTCAACGTCCTCATGTCCTCTTATAGCATGAGACATGTCCTCATGCTATAAGTTCTTTTTTTTGTCTGTAAGCGTGATCTTTTTTGCTGCGTATTTATGTGTGAGCATGTTCATGTGTGAATATGTACTACAGTAGTCACCCTTGGCTGTGCTCTCGTATACCTTTGCATATCGTATGTCGTCCGTTCATGTAACTTGTAACCATATTTATTCATCTAAAAAAGCTATTGATGAGGGAAAAAAAGGTACAGTATCGGGTTTTTGTGCGGACGACCTGGGTTCGAGTCCCAACAGTCATGCATTTTCTTTTCAAGTACATTTTTACTGTAACCTGTTCGGTGAAGTCAAAACTACGCATTATTTGCGCAAATAACTGTGGATTGGTATCTTCTAGGTTGCTTTAGACGAATAAGGATCAACTATACCGTGCTACGGTACACAGAATAAACCTGACCACCGGTCCTGTGGCCTGGTCTACAGAATAATGCTGCACGTTGGCCTGTGTTCATGATCATTATCATTCACTGGTCCACAGAATAGGCACTGCCCTAGAAAAACGTCCCCCGCATATAAATACATTTTGGGTCACGAGATCCAACGAGTCAGTACATCCAATGAGTCCCCGGAGTAGCATGGTTCACGGCGGTCCTAAATCAGACATATCTGTCAATACTCCCTCCATACCCGCCGCGGTGGCTCAGTGGCTAAGGCGTTGCGCTGCTGAGCACGAGGTCGCGGGTTCGATTCCCGGCTGCGGTGGCTGCTTTTCTGCTGGAGGCGAAAAGCAAAAACGCCCGTGTGTACGAGATTTCGGCGCACGTTAAAGATCCCCAGGTGGTCAAAATTAATCCGGAGCCCTCCACTACGGCGCGCCTCATCGCCTGCGTTGCGTCGGCGCGTTAAATCCTACAATCAATCAATACTCCCTCCATGATTGATTGATTGATTGATTGATTGATTGATTGATTGATTGATTGATTGATTGATTGATTGATTGATTGTGCACCGAAGCAACAACTGGGCTATCAGGCGAGCCTTAGTGGAGCGCTCAGGAATAGTTTCGACCACCTGACCATGCGGCAAACCGTAAATCCTGCGGCTAAGAGGATACGACGCGGCGGTACTCCCTGAGAACAGAGACTCCCTTTCCGCATACAATGAGGGCACGGATAGAACTCAAGCTTAAACAGTCCGCTGGTACAAAAGCTTTTAGGGGCACTTAAGTCTTATTACGTGCTCTGAATGCAAAAGCCTGGCGTACTGTTGTAATCTTCCATACACACTCCCACAAGTCACACCACTATCAATAACTAAGCAATCATTTATTAATTACTCATTTCTTATACACTACTGATTGATTGATTGCGGGGTTTAACGCGCCGACGCAACGCAGGCGATGAGGCGCACCGTAGTGGAGGGCTCCGGATTAATTTCGACCACCTGGGGATCTTTAACGTGCGCCGAAATCTCGTACACACGGGCGTTTTTGCTTTTCGCCTCCATCAGAAAAGCGGCCGCCGCGGCCGGGAATCGAACCCGGGAATACACTACTGGTATGCCTTGCTTTGCGCCTGGCGTCCCATGGCTCCCGTATGGTTTTGGTTCAGTTGAGTCGATGTCGGGGGTCTTTGAGGACAACCTTTCGATGAATCACACAACAAGCCGCTTTTCAACGCATTTACAAAGAAATATAATACAGGCTATTTGTACCACCCAAGAGCTTTTGTTGTATTATTGAGGTAACCCCCCACCCCTGAGTTTGTATATAAATGTCAGACGCAAACGCGTAGGATTTAATGATTCTGTAGGTTTTTACTGCAGATTTATTTACCACACCATTATTTCCAGAGAGCCCTCAAGATTCAATGAAACCCTCCACAGTATATTGTCATCACGGCATATTTGACAGACCACGCGACTGACATTCATTTGCCCGAACGGATCGCGAGAGTGCACCATTAATTACGTAAATCATTTTAACAGCAGAGCTGTTTAGGCGGAGACAAACCGGCGCCTATTTCTGAACAGCTTCAGATAAATACCACCCGTCCGGCGTAGACAGAAAACCCCGAGCGCATGGGAGCGCGTGCCTCGTGGCGACCGTCCGGAGTCGTCCAGGCTAGATATCCTAGGGCAGATATCCTAGAGCAAATATTGACAAAGCACAACCCAACGGCGGTGGGGGCCAAACGCATCAGCACGTCGATGACGGTGATCGTCACCTTCGAAAGCGAAAAGGTACCAAGGTACGTGAGGTACGGGTCAACGCTCTACCAGTGTAGCCAGTACAGGAAACAAATCGAGGTGTGCAAATGCTGCGGGAAGGTCGGCCATCACAGTGACGTATGTCCTACACCGAACGCAAAAGTCTGCCTGGGGTGCGGCGCAAGCAACCCAAGAGACGACCACAAATGCATCCCCAAGTGCAAGCTATGCGGCGAGGGCCACCGCACGGCAGACAAGGCCTGTAGAGCGAGATTCAAGTTCGAAGATGAAGATGGGAGCGAAGAAACACAGAAAAACAGCGGAGGCAGCGCGTGCTCTCGCCAGCCTCCTTTCCCCAGCTGGGCAACTTGACGTCACGTGGCGCGGGCGGATCACGCCACGCATCGCGCAGCGCATCACACCACGCGTCGCGGACTGCGTCACGACGCCAGATGTCACAGCCACGTCACTCCTCCCTCAACACCTCGCACGGCGGTCAGCAACCGCGAGGAGGAGTGAGCTGGGCCGACGCCACGAAAGGAGAGAACAAGATGGCGACGAACGGGCACAAGTATGGCGGCAACCAATGCTGCGAGCAACTGAAAATGGCCAACGAGTCAATGGCGAAGAAGCTTGCAGAAATGGAAAAGAGGCTGTGGAACCTACAAATGCCGTTACCGCAGCAGCAACAGCAACAACAGCAGATGAATCGAACGGGGTCAACGACCGTGACATCAGGAACCACTTCGGCAGGGAAGCAGCCACCGACGCAGCAGCAGCAACCAAATCAGCAGAGAGAGAGAGAGAGAGAGAGAGAGAGAGAGAGAGAGAGAGAAACTTTTATTGACGCCACTGGCCTAAGGGGCCGCCATGGCTGCCCGAAGGGCCGCCACCACGGCTTGTGCTCGGGTGACCAGTGAGCGCTGGGAGTCTTCGTCCGAGCGGCCCAGGGCCTAAGAAGCAACGGCAATGGAAATCGCAAGGGAGAAGACGAAGAAGCACCAAAGAAGCAAGCAAGACCATCAACGAAGAAAAACTACGACGCCCAGATCGAGAAGCTGACAGCCACGGTAAACAACCTCTCGGCCACGATCAGTAACCTGACGGTCACGGTCAACAACCTAGCGACAGCGACAGATCAATGGTTCGCAAGACTAGAAGAGATGATCTCCACGTTGGTGGTGTCCCATAGGAACCTGAGCAAGCGTTTCGAGCTCACAGAGCAAATTCAGGAAATCATGGTACGCAGCCCGATATTCATGGCACAGTTCGCCAACCACCCGTACCTCCAAGAACAAGCGCAGCAACCAGCAGTACAACAACCATGCCAGGGCCGTCTCATCGCGCAATAAAGTCGGGAGCGGAGTCGCTCACAATCTGGCAATGGAACTGCCAAAGCCTCGGAAACAAGAATACGGTACTACAGCAACCACATTCGAAACTCGTCAAGGAAACCAGACATCATCATGCTGAAAGAAACGGTGGTACAGAACCCGACACTGCCGGGGTACAGAGCCTACGCCGACACGTATGGTCGGCGTGGGATTTGTACCTTCGTGCGAAAGGGACTGACCGCGATAGAGTGACAACTGAACAACGCAAAGAAGACTAAATACGAACACGTCTGCGTCGAGGTCGCATCGGGCAAGAACTGCAGGCAGGGGCTGTACGTGGTGAACGTCTACAGCAACCCGAAAGACTACAGCCAGAAATTCAAGGCCTTGCTGAGGGCAGCGAGTAACCTGGCCAAGAGAACCACGCTGGTGGTGGGGGTGACTTCAATGCACCACACCACTCGTGGGTTACAACAGAGACACCGCCAAGGGTAAAGACCTGATGTACGAAGCAACGGAACAAGGAAACACCCTGATCACTAACCCCAAGCAACCTACGCGAACGGGCCTCACGTCGCCTCAACGGGACACCACGCCGGACCTAACATTCATCAAGAACGAAGGGAGAGGTTACGTGGCGCAACACCGGAGATCTGGGGAACGATCATTATATACTAGAGATCGAACTGGCAGGCACAGGCGGATGCAAGATCGAACACAAATGGACTGACTGGGACGCCTTCCGCAAGCAGAGAAGAGACGACCCGGGAAAGCTCGACATCGAAGACATTGAAGCATGGACGACGAAGCTGAAGAAAGAAGTCCAGGAAGCGACCAAGGAGATCGAGACCAGCGATGACATTACATGCGTAGACAGCCGACTGGCGCCCCTCATTGAAGCGAAGAGGTCCATCAAAAGCGCTGGAAGAAGCAGCGAAGGAACAGGAAGCTACGGAAGAAGATGGCGGAGCTAAATCGAGTGATTGAAAAACACAGCCCATTCCTCTGCAGACAGCAGTGTGACGAGGTGTGCAACCGCATCGACGGCAGCCTTCACCAGGGCAAGGCCTGGTCTCTGATCAGACACTTGCTCGACGAGACCAAAACCAAATCGTTCCAGCAGAACCGCATGGAGCAGGTCATGCGCGAAGCCGAGAAAACCCTTTGCAGAGCCGAGCTGATCAAGAAGCTGAGCGCCAAGTATCTACCACAGACGACGACCGAACAACGCCCATGATACACGGAGACCCCCAACGCCAGGCTGAAGCGGTACATCTCGACGGCAGGGGTTGCCAAGGCCTTGCGGGAGCTGAACACCAGATCGGCAGCGGGACCAGACGAAGTCTCGAACAAGGCTCTGCGAAACCTCGACGACTCTTCGATCGAAGCGCTGACAAAATATTACAACAGATGCTGGCGAAGCAGCCGACTACCGAAACAGTGGAAGACAGCTAAACCTGTACTCATTCCAAAACCGGGAAAACCACCGAGCATTGTCAACCTGCGGCCCATCTCGCTAACACCGCGTGTGGGTAAGGTCCTCGAGCACATGCTGGCGAACAGGTGGCAGGACTACCTCGAAGAAGAGGGGCTGTATCCGGACTCGATGATCGGGTTCAGGAGATGCTTGAGCACCCAAGACGCTATGCTACAACTGAAGAAAGAAATCATCGAGGACGATACAAGGGACAGCAAGATGATAGTGGGCCTAGACCTGCAGAGCGCCTTCGACCGAGTGAGGCAATCGACCATCATGGCGCAAGTGTCAAGGCTCAACATGGGAGAGCAGAGTTACAAAAAAATACATCAAGGACTTCCTGTCGCGCCGCAAGATCGAGCTGCATGCGGGAGAGATAGATTTACCAGAGCGAGACATAGGCAGCGCGGGCACGCCTCAAGTGTCAGGGATCTCACCGCCGCTCTTTAATGTTGCCATGATCCGAGTCGCCGAAGCGGTGTCGAGCGTCGAAGGTGCTCGACACACTACTTATGCAGACGACATCACCCTATGGACGGCCGCTGGCGCAGACGCAGGTATCGAGAGAAGGCTGCAGAAGGCGATCTCGGCCATCGAAGACCGGTTGGACGGAACGGGTCTGCAGGGTTCGCCGTCCAAGTCAGAGCTCCTGGTATACTCGCCTCGCAAGGTGGGTCGGCAGCCGCTGCCTCCAAGGGAGTGCGATCTCCTGGAGCTGATCACAAAGATAGGCGACAGGCCAGCGAATCCCTGAAGTGCCGGAGATCAGGGTGCTGGGCATGCTTATCAACGGCAACGGTAACAACCGCAACGGTAACTAGGAGAACCTGATGAAGAAACTAGCGACCAAAACGGCAAGTACCCTGCGGCTGCTGTAGCGCGTATCGACCAAAAAGACGGGCATGCGCGAAGAGGGACTCGCGAGACTGGTGCAGTCTTTCGCGATCAGCCACGTGGCATACACGGCGGCGTACCACAAGTGGACGCAGACCGACAAGGCCAAGATAGACATTATGATCCGAAGAATGTATAGACGGGCACTAGGTCTGAACGAATCGACGAACACCGAACGACTGCTGCAACTGGGCGTCCACAACACCGTGGATGAGCTCATCGAGGCCCAGCTAGAAGCACAACGAGAACGACTGGCAGCGACCAAGACGGGTAGAGCCATCCTCGATACCTTGGGCTACGGCTACTAGATTACGGGGAGACAACTCCAAGACCTAGACGAAAAGGTGCGGGAGAACGTGCGGGTGAGTCCCATTCCAAAGAACATGCACCCAGAACGCAATCAAGAACGAAGACGATTAAGGGCAAACTACATAATCGAGCAGTACAGTAACGACCCGCGAACACGGTACGTTGATGCGGCAGACTATGGCCTAGCAGGTATGTGATGGTAACCGTAAACGCAAGAACGGGAAGGGTGGCCAAGTCAGCGAGCGCAAAGTGCGAGAACGCCACCGAGGCAGAAGAGATCGCCATAGCCCTGGCGATGTTCGAAGCCACTTGCGAAATGGACCTGAGCGACTCGCAAGAGGCCGTCCGCAACCTGGCGAGTGGCCGAGTGAGCGGCAAGGCAGCCAAGATCATCGAGAAAACGGGTGTTCAAGAAGAAATAAGAGTAGAAATCAGATGGATCCCGGCGCACGCGGGCGAATGCTCAGCGTACACAGCGTACCACAACGAGACGGCCCACAGGGTGGCGCGCGCAATAACACACCGAGCACCAGTGTGGGGAGGCGTCCCGATTGGGCATGGTGTGTGGAGACTAAAGGCAGACCCAGGGGTTACGGCGAAGCACTCAAGAACATGCGGCTGATGAGAAGAGCGCATCCGCCGCCCGACCGGGCACTGGGTCGCGAAGAGGCAACGTATCTCAGAAGGCTACAGACGGCGTCGGTCACGTCACCGGCAGCGCTACACCACATGTATCCCGACGAATACCCCAATGCCCAATGCAGCGTGTGTAAGAAAGGGCCGGCCAACCGGTGGCACGTCATGTGGGATTGTTCCTCCGACCCAGACAGCGCAAGTTTCGAAGAATACCCGGCGGAACTCTAAAGAGCCATTGAGTCAACCAACAAGACGAATCAAGCATGGGCCATCCAGCAGGTCTTCATTGCGCTCGAAAGGCACGGGCTCCGCAAAGGGGCTAGCGCTTAGTAGGGCCGCAAAGAAGATGCGACGGTGGGCCACGTCGGGGCGGGGGTCATAACAGACCCAAGCCCACTGCAGGTTTTGTTAAAATAAAGTCATTTCCAGTCCAGTCCCTTCCCCCATACACCTATATGCAGAAGTGAGCTCATTTGAGTACTATGGTCCGAGGACGCGGGTTCGATTCCCGGAGAGAGAGAGAGAAAATGACCTTTATTAATAAATCCTGCGAGGGGGCGGGATTCACCACGCAGGGCTTCACCGCCCCCGCCTACCCTGGGCCTCAAGGGGTACCCAGGCCTTGGCTTCGGCTACTAGGGAGCGCTCCCCCAGCAGGAGGGTCTCCCGTTCGCTTCTGCCGGCCCAGGGCTTCCTCGAGCCGCTGGATCGCGTATAGTTGGTCGCCCTCATCCGTCGAGCGGATGCACTTCTCGATGTCCGGTGGTAGCGGGCCGGGGCCCCGCACACCCCGCACAGGTTCGTCACAGTTCCAAAGTATGTGGGCCAGGGTGGCCAGTTCCACCCCGCACACACAGCACACACCGTCGCCGGGAATGTCCGAGCACATGTGCCGGGCCAGTGCCGGCGTCAACACTGTCCCGACTTGTAGCTGTCTGAAGAGCACGCCCTCGTGCCTCCCCAGCCCCCGATGAGGGCCGGGAAGCTCGCGGCGTCCCTCCTTGTACCACGCCAGTATCTCACTGTAGCCGGCTAGGGGCTCCATGTTGTCTTCCGTCCGCAGGGCTTGGGCACGGGGGGGCGTCGCGCGGTGCACGATTTCTCGCGCGACGGCGTCCGCGCCCTCGTTGCGGTTGGGCGTACCGCCGGGGAGGGCTCCGACGTGGGCCGGGAACCACCTCAGCGTTGTTACGGTCTCCTTTCCTCTCGGGAGGATTCTCGCAGCCGGTCTTCCGACGCGACCGCGGCTGTAGCCTGCCACGGCGGCTCGGGAGTCGCTGAGTATTGTAGTCATCTCTGGGCAGTTTCTTAGCGCCAGCGCTATGGCTGCCTCTTCTGCCTGTTCGCTCGTGGCCGCCCGGGCGCTGCCGGCTACCACCATCTCCCCGTCGGACGCCCTGACCGCCACGATTGCGTAGCGTCCCGGCTTACCGCCGTACGCCGCCGCGTCGACGTAGGCCGCCCGCTGGTCTTGTGCGCCTCCGCCAGGGCTCTCGCCCTCGCGAGTCTTCTCTCTTTGTTTCGTTCCGGATGCACGTTCCGCGGGAGCGGCGGCACCCTCAGTGATCTTGCTAGCTCTGCGGGCAGGTCCTCGCGATCTTCCCCGGTCGTCGTTGGACTCGCCCCGACGCTCTGCAGTATCATTCTTCCCGTCGCGGTCGTTCCGAGGCGGGCAATCTGCGCCGCCCGTTGGGCCTCCCCGATTTCCTCCAGGGAGTTATGTATGCCCAACTTTGCCAGGGCCGCGTTACTGGTACATTGCAGCAGTCCCAGCGCCGCCTTGTAGGAGCTCCTGATCGCCGCATTGATCTTGTCTCTTTCGTGTCTCCGCCACGCGTGGAAGGCTCCTACGTACGCGACGTGGCTCAGCACAAACGACTGCAGGAGGCGTAGGAGGTTTGCCTCCCGCATGCCGCTGTGCTTCGTGGATACCTGTTTGACGAGACGGGTGGCCACCCCAATCTTCGTCAGGAGCCGTTCCAGGGCCGTGTGATTGTCGCCCCCAGAGTCTAGGTGCATACCCAAGACTCTGAGGCCCTTAACGTGCGGGACTTCTGTACCGTCTGTTGTTCGAAGCACGATTTTCTCGGCCTCCCCTCCGACGGAAGCGGCGGCCGCTTTTCTGATGGAGGCGAAAAGCAAAAAATTAATTCGGCTGATGGAGCCAGAAAGCAAAAAGGTTCGAGATTTTGGCGCTCGTTAAAGATCCCCAGGTGGTAAAAATTAATCCGGAACCCTCCACAACGGCGCGCCTAGGGACCTGCAGTTTTTTTTTTTTTTTTTTTGCTCTAAACCAGCGCCAGCGGTTCATGAATTTCGGGCGGTTATGACTATATAAACCGATTGTTTTTCGAAGCAATTGTGTGGGACGCCGTGACGACGGTACGCCGTGGGGTTAACTACGACGACAAGGCGAACCCCTAAAGTTTTCTTCACTTAAAACGCTTCCCGTGGCCGGAATCGAACCTGGGTCCGTCACGTTATGAAGCCGGCTTCTATCCGATTGCTCCATTTCGGCATGGTCGAAGCAAATGCAAAGCAGCAAGTACCGATTCCCGCAGTACACCCCAAAGTCAAGCGTTAGGCCTACGGAATGCACACCCGAGAGTTGCTGTGGATATTCTAGAAAAGTCATGGTGTGTACCTCCAGAGTAGCACATACTCGCAGCGTGGGATTGTCCAACCAGAGAATCCATCACGAAAACGCTTCACGTTCAACCGTCGTCGTCGTCAGTCGGCGGGATGCGTGCTTTTCAACCGCGTGTTAAGGCGCAGCCCTTCGGCGGTCGTCTCTGGGCTGAGCCGCGTCGCCGTCGTCGTGACCGAGCGAACGATGGCAAGACCGACGAGTGAAATAAAAAAATTGGGCCCATCTCCCCGCGAGGGGGACTCGAGTAAATGCGTCGCATAGGGGGTGGGTGTATTGCGTTAACGTTTAGTGTTTGGGTAGTTGGTGGTAGTGAATGCGTTGTATCAGCAGCTTCTTGACGTAGTTTGAATGAGTCAAGGATATAAGGCGCGTTCGTAGCCTCCCATTCTGTGTGGGCTTTGTGGCGCAGTGGGTAGAGCACCATGTACATTGCGTTCCGCCCGCAGGGTCGAGGGATCGAAACCAGGCGCCGGATAGTATTTTTTTTATATAGTGTAGGGGGAGGGGTGCGGACAACGACGGTGTGGACTACGACGGACGTCAACGCGGGTGACATCGTGAGTTACTGAAATGCTCTGCATTTAAAAGCGAACCATGAAAGAAAGCAAAGAAGGAGAGTGTCGCGAAATTGGGAGGGGAGGGCGGTTCGCCGTGGCGGTGCGAGCGATCGCTCTCCGAAAGTGTGCGCTGGGGGAGGGGAGGGGGCAGTATGCTGTGCCCGCACGAGGGACTCGATGGCGCGACGCTTGGCGAAAACGTGAGGGGGGCGTGCGCGGGACTATGATATGCGCTCGCTTAAGACGCAGTTCGCGGTGCCTTCCTGAAACGCACTTCGCGACGCCGACGCAGGGGCTCATCATCGCTACCGTCGAGAGAACGCACGAGTGAGTGCTGCCTCAGCGCACTGCTGCTGCGCCCAAATATCGCATTAGAGAGTATCGTAATCACCAGCCAATTTTTAGAAGAGTTTATATTTATCTTGCCTTTTATTGTTTGTCTCAAACTTCAGGTGAACGCTTCCGTTGCTAACATCGCCCCACTCTCGCTGACCTTAAAAAACCGTGCACAGGGGTCAATCTCTGTCCCAAGGTGGTATGGGCCGGTGCTAAAGAGCAGCAGCAAAAAAGGAAGAAGAAGAAGAAGAAGAAGAAGAAGAAGAAGAAGAAGATCGAAAAGAAGAAGCGACAGCAATGGAGTTTACGGAGTCAACCGACCATACTTCACGGAGAAAGTGGACCGCTCGCTACTGGGAACCATGCATGGTGGCCTCAGCAGTGGTTTTGGGAGCCACCTTGGGGCTGTACGTGCAGGGCCTCGGACTCAGTCCCCGGCAGCAGATGTACCTGGCATTTCCAGGCGAGGCCTACACTAGGGTATACGCTCAGAAAGACTTCGCCGCGTTTCAATGCTCTGCATGCCCGCAACAAAAGTGCAATCTGTCACGTTTCACGAGTAGTTTTCCAGTAACAATCGCTGTTCAGACATTGGCTATCTCTTCAGCAGAACGTGAAGCGAAAATTTCGTCATCCACCGGAAATGTAGCCGTACGGATAAAAAGGAAAGCTTTACAGCTTTTTTTAGAAACTTCGTTGTTAAACAAAATCAGAATAAACAGGACCCAGCATCTTCCGCCAGAGAAGTCGAGCGCATGCAACAAGCCCGCCGATACGACGACGAACATTTCATACCCTCCTCCATCACCATGTGTAGTGGTGTACACAACAGCTTCGTTGGACATCCACTTTCGCAGTTCGGGATGGCGACCTTGCCTTTTTACTTCGAAGGACAAACTTTTTTTTCAACTTCAAAGTTTTTGAAAAGGGTGCAGCTGTCCTTTGTAACTGTATGAGTGCATTTTCGGTGATTTTCAAATTTTTTACCGTCAAAGAAACTCTTCCAGTTATTGCGAAAATTTCGACAGAAGAAGCACCGCAACGGATTTCTGTAATGTAACAGTTTCCGTGGAATCCCATGTAGTGACAGCAGACAGTAATTCTGTAATGTTTACAACTCCACGATGAAGTATTTAATTAGGACGAGTAAAGGGGTCTCGAAGAAAGGATGAGGCTCTCTTGGCGGCCCATTTCCCTATAATTGTTTTAGGAAAGAGTTCGGGTTTCGGATATCTTTTCGGGAAAGATTTCGGATATCTCCAGTAAAACTGCCAATCACCTTTTGTTTTTCTCTTTGTCAGGTCGAGTCAAACGTACCGGAGCTGTTTTTGAGCGAAAGCTTTCTTAGTGGGTCCGATGGCGTCCTGTCAAAAAAAAAAAAAAACTAATGCATTCTTCTTAGACCGGTTGGCCGACTAAAGAACACTGATAAGATCTCTGCACGCAAGACGTGCGCGTGAAAACGGCTTCCGTGGTGTCGAAATGGTTACTTGGAAACCGTTAAAAGGAAACGCTTCTATAGAAGCGTTTCTTTTCTATTGCGTTTTCTATAGAAAACGCAATACACGCATTGATCACGAATAAGCAAGACAATAGTATACCTTTATCTCATGAGCCATGTATGAGTATACGTTTAGATCGTACGTAGGTGCGTTAACTTGGTGCGCGAAAAATCGGTTCGTTCTCCGTTTGCGATTACGGTTTTGAAGGTTTGACGTTTCTTTTCTATTGCGTTTTCTATAGAAAACACAATACACGCACTGATCACGAATACGCAAGACAATAGTATACCTTTATCTCATGAGCCATGTATGAGTATACGTTTAGATCGTACGTAGGTGCGTTAACTTGGTGCGCGAAAAATCGGTTCGTTCTCCGTTTACGATTAGGGTTTTGAAGGTTTGACGTTTCTTTTCTATTGCGTTTTCTATAGAAAACGCAATACACGCATTGATTACGAATACGCAAGACAATAGTATACCTTTATCTTCATGAACCATGTATGAGTATACGTTTAGATCGTACGTAGGTGCGTTAACTTGGTGCGCGAAAAATCGGTTCGTTCTCCGTTTGCCATTAGAGTTTTAAAGGTTTCACGATCGATTGGACGCACTTTCAATGAAGGTCGCATTTTTAGTTTTACCTTTCGCACTTTTCTCTGTGTTTTTTTTTTTTACGAAGCGGGATGGTAAATGGTTCCCTTCCTTCTCCCTTTTCGGCAAATCTGAAGGCATCGCAAGATGGAACCCCCCCCCCCCCCCAAACCTGCCCCGCATGACGCACTTTTATCTCTTAGTATACAGTGGTTCTTACGAAGGTTCCGCGGACCTCTATGGGTCCGCAAGGGCATTCCAGGTGTCCGCAAAGCCCTCCCGGAAGCTCTCTGTCCCCAACTTGTTTCTCCTTTCTGCCAAACCTCGCTCCCAATGCAAAAAATTCGATTTTTCTGCATTAAATGTACGTTCAACTTTCCCTGGCAACGCATGTTTTAACGTCGGCTTTTACCACGACACGCCAACATTGCTGGAAAGCCAAACAGACAGACAGGCAAGTAGTACGTCCCTGTTTCGGCGACTTCCTGGTGCAAGAGGGAATTGTTCGACAGTACGACACACATCCGCATAATAGTCAGAGGCGGGCAGTGAATATATTTGTCTGACATCCCCTGCAAGCACTAGTTGTTTGACGTTCTAACACGTATCAACAGCATTCATCTTGGGGGATGGTCCCGTATCACCTTTGAAGCCCCACAAGTGGTCCCCAGCACTTTCACGGTTGAGAGCCAGTGTTCTAGTACACTACAACGGAACCACGACCCAAGTGAGGTGCGCATGCGCGTTTGCAGATGCTGACCATGTTGTTCCTTCCGCTCACGGTGTCGTGCGTGGTGGGCGCCATAGGAAGCACCTCGTACCGCACCGGCGGCAAGCTGCTCCGCTGCGTGCTCTTCTACTGGCTACTCAGCGACGCCAGCGCCGCCATTGTCGCCGTGATGACCACTGCGCTGCTCTCCATGGTCCGCAACGAGACGGCATCGTCCCTCCTGCACGCCGCTGAGATGCCGCTCAACTTCTCCGCAGTCACTACTACGGACCTGCTCATGGACATGATTAGGTGGGTATCACCAGCAGGTACCACCGTCTGCCAAGTTATACCGTATTCGCGCGATTCTAACGTGCCCCCATTTGTAACGCGCAGCCATGTTCGCACAGGAAAATTCGAAAAAAGAATAATAATGACACTCACTATTGCACAGATGAAAAAGACATGACACCACGTACCTGGAACAAGGAGCTTTTATTTGGCGTATGCAGCTATGGAATCCAAACATGATTGTGCTTCATAGGACTTCTTATCCAGCTGCTGCTGGAAATGAAGTTATAGCGGGGAACATTGAAGTTGTTTGGCATTTAAAGTGCCTTGATCTTCATAATTCTAGGCGTGACGGGCTAATTGCAGCAGCAGAAACAAATGTGCAATAGCTGACCAAGGTATGCGGCATGTCATTCAGCAATTAGAGCTCCGAAATTCACTCACGTGGTGTTGGCTGATTTGTTTTATTGAATTGAGTTGGATTTCGGGGGGACTTCATGTCCGTTCCATATGGCAATGCTTCTGGCCGCTTTAAAGCCTATTTAGGTTGTGAGCCCGATTGTAACGCGCATGAAAATATAATGGCGACCTTGTAGCTAAAAAGGGTGCGCATTATAATCGTGAAAATACGGTAGCTGCCCGTAATCCCGGCATGATTTCGGGAGTTTTGTCTTGTACAACGGGGGATGTTTATCGAATCAACAGTGCACCGAAACGTGACAAAAGCATGAACACGGGCGCCATGTTTGCAGTGCTCTGTTTTTTAGCTTTTTTGTGAGGTAGTACAGAATTTTTAACGGAATGGACGACTGGAGGCAGTCGAGCTGCGACTCACCGTTCTTCGGCGTCATTTATTCTTAATGTACATGGTCCGAATTCATTGAGTAGGCGTATGCATTCGCGTTCGTGGCACCTTGAGGCACGATCTTCAAACGTACTGCACACTTGGAAATTTCCTAGGTCCTTGGTGTCCGGAGTGCGGAGACAAACACATGAAAGCAAGCCGGCAAAGTAACAAACGCTCACGTACGAGTGACTCGTGCTATCTAACGCCTTAAGCTTCAAAGACATACGAGCGCACACACACGAACACCTCGCCGTTTTGCATCAGATTCGGGACTGTGTTTTCGTACACCCATATTAGTAAGCAGACAAAAAGATCCGCGAAGCCCAAGCCATAAACTGCTCCACTGTTAAAATGTGTACATCTCGCGACTGCCACCGCTGCAAAAAAAAAAGCAAGACAATGACTAAAGGTTCACGAAATCTTTCATATACCCTAATACCGACTTCGAATTTAGTTTGCTTTTCTTGTATCCCTCCCTGTTAGGCAACTCTCGCTTTGCAAATGTTGGCGCGCTGATTTTTACGCGAACGACCCGTTCGGTGCAAATTAAGGCCCCGGGAACTTGTAAACTGGACAGCATGCAAGCCACGTTCTCGCTTCGTCCAGGGGCCTCTTCCCCGCGAACATCATGGACGTGTCAGCAAAGGCGTGGGCCTCAGGCCTGCCGTCTCCCGAGTCAGGCGAGGGGCAGAACACGATGCGGCAGCGCTGCGACCCGCCGCACAACGAGCGGGCCCACTGGCTGGAAGAGCACAACGTGGCCCTCCGCTGGCTCAACGGCCTGGGTCTGCTGTCCTTCTCCGCCGCGCTGGGCTTCGTCCTGGCCCACAACGCCGACGACCGCAACGTGCTGCTGAACTTCTTCATCAACCTCAGCAACGGCGTCACGGCAATGGGAAAGCTGCTCTCGTGGTTTACGCCCCTGGCCCTGCTCTCGCTCACGGCAACGAACGTGGTCACGTCGGCGAACACGCTTCGCTCGGCCGGCAGCCTCTCGCTGCTCGTCACGTTCACGCTGAACGTGCTCGTGAGCGTGATGGTGCACACTTTCGTGGTCCTCCCTCTCATCCAGTGGATGCTGGTGCAACGCTGGCATCGGGCCCTGCCGCGATTCCTTCGGAAGGTGCGCCTACTCCCTCCATCAAAGCGGGCGATTTCTAGCGCAGGCATTGCTGCCCCTCACAAGCGGAGCGTAGCAGACGACAGCTGCGCGAGTCCCTAAGCCCATAGAGTTTCTAGTGAGAAACTCTATGCCTAAGCCGACGTCAGAGCCAGAGGGCGCCACTCAAACATCTCACCGCCAATAGGTGATCGGTGAAAAGTGCAAAGGCTCATGGGTACGTCGTCTGCTCCGGCCGCTTTCGGTTCAAGAGCTCTCCCGCACGCCGGCGGCTTTCACGCGCGTGTGTGCGCGTTGTCTATTTGTCACAGAGTGCTTACCTTTCAGAGAAAGCCCCTAGCAGGATTAATCGTTTTTATTCATTGAATACGCGATGCATGAGCGTTGTTTTTTTTTTTCGGTGGAAACAGATAAACAACATGCACAGACGCGCGTGAAAGCCGCCGGCGTACGGTGGACCGGGAGAGCTCTCGAAACGCAAGCGGCGGGAGCAGAAAATTCGCGCCCATGAGCCTTCGCGCTTTTTACCCGTCACCTATGTCCATCCTGATCACGTGAGGTTGAACTTCCTAAAATGCACTCGCATCAATATTGGGCTTTATGCGATAATTATTTTTTCAACACTTACCAAAAGTATGTGGCGCAACCGCTTCTCGGCACACACGTTTATAAGATGGCAAAACCTGCTTTAAAATTTTGGGAAGTGTAAGAAGGCACCGGTCGTTGCAATACCTAAGTTGGAGTCAGCTTTCAAACCCTATACTTGTCAATATGATAGGAGCGAGAGATAATGCAGATCTCCCCAAACTGTAGCCTCCATATGCGTTAACACTACGGGCGGCAACTGCAACGTAGTGATATATAACGCGGAAGAGTTTTAAAGACGAAAGACGATAGTCTTTCTTGGGCTACTTAAACGCAGAAATTTTGTTCTGTCTGTCTGTCTGTCTGTCTGTCTGTCTGTCTGTCTGTCTGTCTGTCTGTCTGTCTGTCTGTCTGTCTGTCTGTCTGTCTGTCTGTCTGTCTGTGACTCAATTCAGCAACCCGGCCAAAGTGAAACAGAAACAGCGCAATATTATATACCGACAGCCGAATCTAAACGTGAAGTTCGGTGTCAATGTTCATACTTGTCAACGTGTTGCGTTTTTGAACGAAAACAAGACATTAAGAGAGAAATCAATACATGAGTGATATTGGCAGTGTTCCTTTATAACAAATTTATGGATGTCTGGTTTTTCTTATAGCAAATGAAAACTACATAAACAGCAGAAAACCGTCGTCTGGTGTTGCCCGCGCTACTATAGCTCCTGGCGGTACTTAAGAAATCAAACGGCAACAGCAGCGAAATGTTCAGCTAGATAGGTTCCACGTACCGCTTGGAACGCTCGTGGAGTAGGACAACGTGGTTCTGTAAACGTTGTAGTAGGGTACCTCGATTCACGCACGTCTCGGCTGCACGGCAGCGCTGGCATCGAGGCACCCTACTTGAGGAAGCTTGGAACACGGTAAATTTAAATTGACTTGAGCAAACCTTCAGCGTGTTCATCTTGGGAGAGACGAGACGGGAAAGGAACAGCGTGAGATGTGAGCTGGAAAGAGAAGGGAGGTGGTGATGGTGGTTATGGTTTGCGGGAAAAGAAAAAGGAAAGGAAGAGCACTGCGGATATTTTTAAGCTCGGCAGGGAGCTGGGGCGCCAGTCGACTATCGTCTTTCGTCGACATTTGCAACGAAAGGAGCAGATCCTCGGGTTAGTCTCATACCTCTGCCGCATTTCTAATGCGGAAGAACGGTTCCCCGGTTATTACAGGTTGCACTGTTCCTGCACGTAAAACATGTAATTACAAAAATGTTATGCCCGCAGAAGCATAGAGCGGAAAGTTTTCACCACTCGGAAAGTTCTTATGCCCCGCGAAGGGGGGCTGATAACGCTGTCGCGTTAAACGATTAAAAGCGAGTCTTAAGCGCCCTCCAAATTTTGTCTTCATCGTTTTGCCGAAAGATGAAGAGTGGCTTTTCATTATGAGCAGTGCTCGCCTTTTTCATAATCATTCGCGCTGACCCGCACGCCATCCGAAATAAAATGTGTATTTCGCAATACACCTTATGTGTAAGTCGGCGCATTTCCACGTCACCTCTGTCCGTTTATCGTTACTTACCGCGCTGTAGAACAGTTTAAGGGCCCGGCTTGTCGCCGTAGCTCTTCCGACGTAACGCTACGTAGCTACCGCGGTCAGCTGGCGTCACGCACCCAAACAGAGGCTTCGAAAACATGCCCGCTTGCCACTCGATTCAGCAAGCCGGCCAAACGCAAAAGTTAAGAGGACACTTGAACAAGAGGTTTAAATAAGCACAACCGTTCGAAACTGCAGGAACCGCTGGCACTTGTAATACATGTCCCAATTATTTAGCGCCAAGAAAAGGTACATTTGAGGAAAACTGTATGTAATTAACCGGCAGTCCCCTCGTACAGTTAGTTACGAATGCTCATTGGGTTGGTTTTTACGCTAGTAAGCGAAAAATTGGGCCCATCTCCCCGCGAGGGGGACTCGAGTAAATGCGTCGCATAGGGTGTGGGTGTATTGCGTTAACGTTTAGTGTTTGGGGAGTTGGTGGTAGTGAATGCGTTGTATCAGGAGCTTCTTGACGTAGTTTGAATGAGTCAAGGATATAAGGCGCGTTCGTAGCCTTTCATTCTGTGTCGGTTTTGTGGCGCAGTGGGAAGAGCACCATGTACCTCGCGTTCCGCCCGCAGGGTCGAGGGATCGAAACCAGGCGCCGGATAGTATTTTTTTTATATATAGTGTAGGGGGAGGGGTGCGGACTACGACTACGGACGTCAACGCGGGTGACATCGTGAGTTACTGAAATGACCTGCATTAAAAAAAAAAGAGAGAGAGAGAGACAACTTTATTAAGGCCTGCACTTTACCTACAGGCGCCCGAGCCCCGGTGAGGGGGCAGCGCCGTCGGCTGCTGGCGTTTGAGGGCCGCCAGCGCTAACTGGACAGCCTCCCGCTGTGCGTTAAGATCGGTATGTGTTACAGCACTTGCTAGGCGTGGCGGTAGCA
Source organism: Haemaphysalis longicornis (assembly GCF_048455015.1). Taxonomy (NCBI): domain Eukaryota; kingdom Metazoa; phylum Arthropoda; class Arachnida; order Ixodida; family Ixodidae; genus Haemaphysalis; species Haemaphysalis longicornis. The sequence continues at coordinate 128,524,983 of NW_027526445.1, read as the reverse complement.
CGTCCGTAGCACTGTCTTCTACTGCACAGTTCCATAACATGTGCGCCATAGTGGCACGATCGGCACCGCACACCGCACATACGTCGCTTGTGTATAAGTCCGGGCACACATGTTTTGCGATTACAGGTGTCCACATTGCGCGAGTTTGTAGTTGCCGTAGCATCGTTGCCTCTTGCCTGGTGAGCTGTTTGTGAGGCGGCGGGTACTTCCGCCTACCTTCTCGGTACCAGCTCATCACGTCTTTGTATGAGGTAATTGGCTCCCTGTCTTCGTCGTTGATTTCCTCCGCGGGTTGGGGGGTGTGGTCTGCGCTGCGACTAGTGAGCGCACGCGCCGCCCGATCTGCCCCTTCGTTGCGGTTCTCTCCTGTATCCATTGGTCCCATGTGCGCCGGGAACCATTTAAGCACCACCGGCATTGCTCTTTGTGTGAGGGTCCTGCACACCCTGGCCGCGCATGGAGACACGCTGTTTTTGGCAAAGTTCATAATCGCGCTTTTCGAGTCGCTCAGTATCGTTGTGCAGTTTGGGTTCGCGAGCGCCAGCGCTATGGCTAGCTCTTCGGCCTGTACTGGGTCCCGTGCCCGCACGCTGCCAGCCGTGCACAGCTTCCCGGAAGTCGCCGCAATCACGGCCGCAGCATACAAAACCTGGCCTCCGGAGATGTAAAACGAAACGACGCGTTCAAAAGGGCGCAGAAGGCTCCAGCACGTGCGAGATGAATGCAAGCGCAAAAAGAACAGGACGCCCATTCGTCGTGCTGTTCCAGGCAGAACAAGAAACAAAATACGAAGAAAAGGATGCGAGCTGTCCCAGGAGAAGGCGCGCGAGAGCTGCGAGGGCGGGAAAATTGAATTGCATTGAACAAACCTCCGTTTAATTCATCAAGAGAGGAGTCAGAGAGGGAGGGAAAGAGCGTGACGGGTGGTAGCAGCGAGCGGAAAAAGGCGCCACAGCCATTATGGCGAATCACTGCTACGCACTTCCGACAGCTTTCACATTGAGTGGAACGGCTTTGATTTGTGGTACCATTCCCCCTATCGGGGTAGCATGCAAGCGTCATCCCTTGGTTTTCGCTGCTCCTGCAGTCGTACCTGCCTCTCGTGGTGAGTGGCGGCACCGGATCCCTGGCGGCCAGCCTTCCCATGAGCCTCTCCGTGCTGGAGATGAAGTTGGGAGTGGACGCCCGCGTAGTGCGCACAGTGGCCCCCATGGGCGTCGTGCTGGGACGCGCCGGAACTGTGGCGCACCTCACCGCCTCCCTCGTGTTCCTGTCCTATGTGCACAGGGTGAGCTCGGCGAGGGCCTGTCATTCCAGAATATTTTCCAGATATCCAAAAGTTCCAACGTTTCTGTTTCCAGATGCGCAGATGCTTCTGTTTCCAGCGCCATCGTGGCTGATAACGATTTATTTATTTATTTATTTATTTATTTATTTATTTATTTATTTATTTATTTATTTATTTATTTATTTATTTATTTATTTATTTATTTATTTATTTATTTATTTATTTATTTATTTATTTTGGGTAGGGCGTTACAGAGCGGAGTGGGTATAATAGGTACAGACAATGGAATAATAAGCAGACAAGATAAACCAGTGTAACCCGCCGCGGTGGCTCAGTGGCTAAGGCGTTGTGCTGCAGAGCACGAGGATCCGCGTTCGATTCCCGGCCGCGGTGGCCGCTTTTCTGATGGAGGCGAAAAGCGAAAACGCCCTTGTGTACGAGATTTCGGCACACGTTAAAGATCCCCAGGTGGTCAAAATTAATCCGGAGCCCTCCACTACGGCGCGCCTCATCGCCTGTGTTGCGTCAGCGCGCTAAACCCTACAATCAAGCAATCAATAAACAAGTGTACAAAGCAAAATGAAGAAGTAGCAAAAAACAACAAAATCAAGACAAGAGGCGCAAGAAAGGCACCAAAGTGTATACCCCGTGTCGCATAGCGACTGATAAGCATTTCAAAAACGACACCTAAAGGAAATAAAAAGGCAAAAAGGCGCAACAAAACTGTTCATGATGCGGTACATATTTGGCATAGATTTGGCTACTTAAATGTAAGTGAAAAAAAAAGCGAGGTGTGTGAACAGCTCGAAACTAACAAGAAAATGAGGACAAGACACAATAGCGCTAAAAAAAAATTTAGAATCAAGTATGATTACCAGCGTGGGCCGTCAAAGCTGATCTAAACAGCTTATTGTCACGGATTAACTATTAAACTGGAAAGACTTTTAAAGGCGCAGGCAGGAACGAAAGTGAACAAAATGCCGACATTTATAACATTTGAGAACAATAAATTATAAATCGAAGTGCATTTATCACTCGGCGTTATCTATATACTGAGATTAGGTATGATAACCCGCCGCGGTGGCTCAGTGGCTAAGGCGTTGCGTTGCTGAGCACGAGGTCGCGGGTTCGATTCCCGGCCGCGGCGGCCGTTTTTATGATGGAGGCGAAAAGCAAAAACACCCGTGTGTACGAGATTCCGGCGCACGCTAAAGATCCCCAGGTGGTCAAAATTAATTCGGAGCCCTCCACTACGGCGCGCCTCATCGCCTGTGTCGCTTCGGCGCGTTAAACACTACAATCAATCAATCAACCAATCAATCGTTCAATGAAACATTGAGATCTGAGGCTCGCCTCGCCGCTTTCTGGCGTGCCTGGACATGTAAGACTGCGCGATGGTCAAGGTATACGCTGGATAGAATATGTGTGAAAGAATATCGGGCAACGCACTATTTCCAAAAAAATACTCGATGGACGAGTCGAAAGCAGGTGATGGCCATAATAGGTAAATTTAAGTGTAAGGACTAACGGGCCAGTCCGGAGGGCAGAGGAATGGGGGTCTTCCTGAGGTACTGCAAAAGAGGCCGTAACAGGTACTTGATTTGTTGGCACATTTTTTTAAATTTGTGCGTTTTACATGTTGGTACTACGATATAAAGAAGACCTACTTTTTAATTAGCTACCTGCTCACGTAGCCAAAGCAACTACGGAGGCAAGTGGGCCGAGAAATTTCCCCGCGCCGTCACATGGGGAAAACAGGGCTCTCAACCATTGCAGCTTTTCCTAGCTTCCCAATGCGACCTGCTATTGCTGGAAAAACGTCCTGGCCTAATGGAACAGCACTCATGGTACCGGCCGTACCATCGATACATGTCGGCTTGATCAGTACTTAAAGGGACCCTGCAACACTTCTTTCAACTTTTATTTCAATAAAGCTTGATGTCGGGCTAGTTGGTGTAACATGATTTTGAAGGTACGTTGCGCTTGCTGTGAACACAAAGACTTGCGCGAGAGAAAAAAAAGAGAAAAAAACCTAGACTTTCACGAGAGGACGGCGCTGTCCTCTCGTGAAAGTCTAGGTTTATTTTTTATTTTTTTTTTCTCGTGCAAGTCTTTGTGTTCACAGCAAGCGCAACGTACCTTCAAAATTCAATATCTTAATTGCTTACAAAAGGTAGTCAACAAATCCATCCAGTATTTAGAATAAAAGGTCACGAAGCACTTCAGCTAAAAACTACTGCTCTATGCCTATCAGATGACTCAGAAACTTGCTCAAAATATTTTTCTCTCTTTCTCAGTCTAGGCTTTCTTCAACCGCTGGAATTACGTCACTACAGTGGTGTAGCGGATTGGCCCGCTTTTTTTTTTTTTTTTTCGGTTTCAGCAATAAACGCATTCGACATCCACATAAAAAAAATGCACAAACGCAAAGCAGAAGAGGAAGGCGCATCTGCCGTTCCGGTCTGGCGATATATATGTAGCTTTCGCAGTGCTTCCACATGTCAAAAAAATAAGTTTAAACACGCAGTCGTTCGGGTGGGGTGCGGGCCACTTCGCCGCGCCCGCACGCGCAGGCGCAGTCGGGTCCCGGTACGCACGGCACACACGAAACGTACGGAACAGACGGAATGCTAAAACCAGTACGGAGCCGCCCTTCCGCAATCTGATTTACCTAAACAATTACCTAAACGTAAGTACCCATGAAAGTGAAGGGATGCACAGCCTCCCCGGTAGCTTAGTTGGTATCGAACTAGATCAGTATTCTGGAGGTCGCGGGTTGGGATCCCACCCGGAAGGCACGTTTTCTTTCTCCGTTTTCTTTATTTCATTAAAAACGTTAGACGCACTTGAATATGAAATACCAGAAGAGTCTGGGGCCCTGGAAGGAGGGCACCACCCCTAAGACGATCGCGCCACCTCCTTTTTTCCTAATAATAAACGTTTCATCTCTCTCTCTTCCCCTTTGCCTTCCTTAGTGATCTTTTGTGCTGCTGAGCGCAAGGACGCGGGTTCGATTTCCAGCCGCGGCGGCCGCTTTTCTGAAGGAGGCGAAAAGCAAAAACGCCCGTGTGTTCGAGACTTCAGCGCACGTTAAAGATCCCCAGGTGGACAAATTAATCCGGAGCCCTCCATTACTGCGCGCCTGATCGCCTGCGTTGCTTCGGCGCGTTAAATGCTACAATCAACCAATCCTTAGTGATCTTAAATGCTGGCCTCTCTTTCAGTGTTTCTCCTAGGAGTCCGACATTTCCAATTCTGATTTGCTGTATTATCTATGAATATGTGAACATATAAAAATACCGTATATAAGAGAAATTGGCCCGTCATACAACCGGAATCTATGAGGTAGAGGATTAGAGAGGCATTCCGGCGCCAGCAAGACATGGAAGTAACCTCTCGGGCTGTCTTTACTCCTTGCCAGCAGCCTATCGGCCGTTTGTCAATGCTCGTTACACAAAGTTTTAGAGGTTAAATTACGTTCATTCCGCAATGCTATCCTTCTCAGGTGTGGGGAACTTCAAGAAGCTCTCCACTGTCGGTGAGCTGCAGCCCGCCTGTACACCTGAGAATTTCATTTGCCTCACTACGACTTTTTAATGCGAAAGCCTCAGATCTCAATGTTTGATTGATTGATTGATTGATTGATTGATTGATTGATTGATTGATTGATTGATTGATTGATTGATTGATTGATTGATTGATTGATTGATTGATTGATTGATTGATTGTGGCGTTTAACGCGCCGGAGCAACGCAGGCGATGATGCGCGCAGTAATGGAGTGCTCCGGATTAAGTTTGACCACCTGCAGGAGATCTTTAACGTGCGCCGAAATCTCGAACACACGGGCGTTTTTGCTTTTCGCCTCCATCAGAAAAGCGGCCACCGCGGCCGGGAATCGAACCCGCGTCCTCGTGCTCAGCAGCACGACGCCTTAGCCACTGATCCACCGCGGCGGGTTGCAACGGGAGTGGTACAAAACATCAGGTTTATGTACACAGAACGCCCGTAAAATTGGAGAGTGAGCCGGGGATCGCGCGCCGGGAACGGAAAACAGCGGTGCTGGAGGAAGATCAGAGGAGGTGCTTGAAAAAGGGCGCCGGAACATTGCGTCGGAGTAGGGTATACGCCGCTTCCAGGAGTGATATACCAGTCGCTTTGAGAGGCGCCAGGTACTGACGGGGCAAACATGATGCTACTGGCCATGGAGAGCATTTGAAACGAGCTTCAAAGGGTGCCGTTCAAGTGGCTAGTGAAGTCGGGACGGGGCAGCCGCAAAGGTAAGGCAGAATTCCACCAGGAGATTAACAGATGGTCCAGATAGGCTCTTGCCTTCACATCCTTGTAAAGTTTTGCGTATCCCCCGTAATTTTCGTGTAAAAGAGGTGGACCGTAACGTTGTAAGATAATATATTCAGCGCTTTGTGTGACGCAATCTTTTTGCACAAATTGGAAAACTCAGAGACAAAAACCATAATCGCTTCCTGAAACATTGTTATCTTACATCTAACTATGTTACCGCATACATTGAGCAGCTTTCACACCGTAGTGAGACCTAGCCGTGATAAAGGTATAAAGTGAGGAGGCTCCATGGCTCGTTCGATAGTCGAAGTGGGACTGAAGCAACGTATGTCCGTGAAGATGACGTTAAGAATAAACACAAGATATGCACTTTTGATGAGCTAAACAACCTATTTAATGTAAGGAACGCAACGTTATACAAATGGTGCTTCTTCGTTGGGGTTTGGATGGCGACTGTTTGCCCGCCTCTCCCGCTGTTCGCCGCTCAAGCGGCCGGGCTAAGTTCGGTTTCAAGAGTCCGCCGCGCAGCGAGCATCCCAGAAGCCGCATCCGGTGAAACGTAAACCCACCACGCGCTTGTGAGCTGGGGGCCGTATATGTAGTTTCGTTCTGTGGCCGTTCTGTGTGCGACAACGCATGCTTGAATGCAGGTGACCCTGAGTTTCATGGACCTTATGGGATTGGGAGCGAACGCCCTGGTGGTGAGCATGGCCGATGCAGGATCGATGCCAGCGATCGTAAACCTGCTACTCGGAGGGAAGCCAGGCCTCGAGGAACCGCTCGTTGCCTCAACGATGCCTCTCGTGTGCGTATGAAAACATTTTTGGCTTCACGGGAACAGTTAAATTAATTTTCCCCTCTACGGTACATATGTATTACAAACGATAGTCTTTCTCATGATGTCTGTCTGTCAGTCTGTCCCAGTTTACTCAGCCGCCTAGGCTAAAAGTTAAAGGAATTCTTGAACGCCTCAGAGCATTCTGAACTGATGAATATGGTGGCAATGTTCACACTTGTCAATATTGTGGAGAAAAAAGAAAAAAAAAAGTGCTTGTTTGAGGCAAGCCATCAATATATACGTAATATTTGAATTGTTTTTTTTTAGTTAAACCCCACTGCGGCTTGTTTTTTTTTTTCGTTAGCAAATAAAAAACACGCTGTAAAAACGCTTTGTCCCCAAAATATAAAAAAATTCACAGCATATCCACGGGGTGAATGATGATGAGTGGGCGAAGCTCCTGAGGGGAAATCATCGGTAAAACCGTGACTCTTCAGTGAAAGTTCGCCCACTACATCTGTGTCCGAACGTAACGTCTAGAAAGTCTCGCTTAAACCGCGCGTCGGCACCTTGGGATTGAGCTCGCCTGATGCGTTTTGCAGACGCCTCACGAGCTCTCACTGCATCGGGGTCTGCCTGCCGATACGCGCGCTTTCTCGCCGCTTCCCGTTCTCTGACGTTTTGGAGATCCTCCTCGCGCCGCAGCCGTGCCGCTTCGCGTACGGCAGGGTCCTCGCGCCGTTGCCGTGACGCTTGGGCCTCTCGTTCTCGAACGCTGGGATCTTGGCGGCGTCGTCGCGCAGCCAGACGACACGCTTCGGCCTCCCGCTCTCGTACGGCAGGATCTTGGCGGCGGCGTCGCGCAGCTTCACGGAGCGCTTCTGCCTCGCGGGCTCGCACATCTGCAGCCTTATCCATCGGGCGACTCCGAGCGCGCGCCAACAGCGAACGGATTTTATTACAACGCTCCCCGCCATCTAGTAAACAATCCAAGAACTAAACTAGAGGTAGCCACGCCATCTAGTTAACAATCCAAGCGCATCTTTTCCTCATATACAAGTACCGCCATCTAGTAAACAATCCAAGAACTAAACTAGAAGTAGCCACGCCATCTAGTAAACAATCCAAGAACTAAACTAGAGGTGGCTACATACATACGTCGAGGATGGACAGACCCACGCCTTAAGGAGCTTCGCCCCTAAAAAAGCGCTCACGGCGCCCCCTCGTGGCAGTGCTGCATATTCAAAAGTAACTAAAGGTTCCAGTAGATGGCGCGAGCAGTTGAACGCGGGAAAATTGATTTGAGCAGACCTCCACTATGTTTAGCGTGGAAATAGAGAAACGGGAGGGAAGAGCGTGCGAAGTGGGGCGGGAAAAAGGAGAGAGGCATTTACGTGGCGGGGGGAAAGGGGGCAGAAAACAACCGCCTTTGGACGACATTTGAAGTGGAGGGAGGGCCAATTTTTAACAACGGGTGCCATTGGCACAAAATACACCTGTGCGTCAATGTGTCAATGTCACATGGATTTTATGCGGCAGTGTAGAAAAAACGACCTGGCTTCTTATTACTCGGCTGGCATTTGAATGAAGAAAGGAGTAATATTGGTTGTGTTGTAACGGTGTAATTTGTTCCAACACCGCTACTGTTGAAGGATGAGTCCGGCGATGAAGCACTCGAAGGTTTTAGAGGTTCAAAATGTTAACTTGTTTAATTATTGATACTTATATTTAAAACATAGAGGCAAAGCGCTACAACTGATACATAAAAATAGGAGAAAACAGGCAATCAAGAGTACTCAACGAAACATAGTTGGCGGGCGAAGGGCTCCCGGCGTCTGGCCCCGACGACCGCCAGCAAATGGCTCCGCTGGTGTAGCTGCCGCCCTCTCAATAGCCAGCGGAGCCGCGTTATATTCGCTTCAAGCGGTCCGGTGGGGGACGTATTGGGGGGAAAAGTGCATCCTGGAGCGTGCGGACCAAATGGAACAAGGCTTTTTGCAACCAATCGGCAAGACGCTTCTTAGCTCCAATCAGCCACATTTTTGAAAGGAAAAAGGAACCAATCACGGAAGACACAAAGTTCAAACTCGAAGGCGCCCGTTTCTGGCAAAAGAATTACTGTTGAAAATAAAGTAAAGGTATACAAACTCGAAAGGGAAAAAGACAGGCGGCTGTTGGAACGAGACCGGGGTTCGGAGAACAGAGCGGCCCGCGTAGACGCAACGGGGGGTCGGAGACGCCACTGCGGCGTGGTAGTTCCTGGTCGGTCAGCGCCGTGTTCCTGGTCGGTCAGGAACAGCCGTGTTCCTGGTCGGTCAGCGCCGGAGGAGTTTCTCAGAAAAAAGGGGGCCAGGGCATCGCCGCGTCCGAAGCGGTTTCACACAAAACACTTGGAAGGAAGAGCCCCGACGGCGGGAACAGAACTCAAAATAACCAGACAACACCAACAGACCTCGGCTTCGCGACAGTGTAACATAAATCTGTTCGAAGCCTTTTTTTTTTTTCAATTTCTGCGTCATTTGTTTCTATTAAACGGACAGAACGGGATTAATACCTTCGTTTGGCAAATAATATGGGGTTAATTACTGTTTCAAGGTTGAGTCATGACATCTAAGTATGTAGTGAGTAAATGATTAAACATCATAAAACATCTCTCCTCTTTTCTGTCGTCACGTTCTGGAAGAACGTGTGTCCCCGCTAACACAACACACACCCATCCTTTTATTCAAGAAACTAGAGTGCTCACGGCCGTGCATCATCTACTGAATAAGAACTCAGTTATTCCCATCACGTATACCTGCTTGGAGTGAATGGCATCGTTAAAGAGACCCTACAACACTGCCGCTAAATGCCCGCTCTCTTTCCTTCGTGCATGGGAAGCACTTCGATTGCAGTTACCTCCAGCTCAGAGTGGCAGTGCGGGATTTGCTCGTCGCAACGGATACGCCTTCCAGCTGCTGCCTTGCTTTTGTTGCCACTTTCTTCTACATGACATGACGACATTCGAACTCGCAAACAACGCTGAGCCTAGAAAACAGCGATAAATACTTTTTTTAAGCTACTAAGATATTCCATGAACGTGGAGCAGTGATATTTACCCGAAGTACTGTGTTGCCCCGTGTTCTAAGCGCTGGATGCACTTGTTGACTACTTTCCGAAATAATTTCACATGTACAAAGATTGAAAAAGTGTGGGCAGGGTCCTTTAAGATTATATCTCCGGCTTTCAGTGCGTTTTGGTTGGCATCGATAGTGACAACAGCGTGTTTTGTGTGTTTGCAGCACGTGGCTGACAACGATGGCGAACACCTACGACATCTTCGTGGCGTCTGTCGTCTGCTACGACATTGTCCAAGACGACCTGTCAGAAGACGACGAGTGTGGCACCGAGGAAGCTCAGTAGCGACGGCGGCTCCTTGCCGACAGCTTCTGCTTGTTCTTCCAGGTGCCCAAGCGGCTACATGAAGGAAAAATTACAAAAAAAAAATGCGCGTAATGCAAGCTACAAAAATATCCCCAAGTGATAATTTTTCCGTTAGCAAAAAGCAGCTACCGATTATGCATTCCATAACCCCGGTAATAAACCGGTAAATTTTGAATCGTCTGATAATACCAAAGGAGACCGCTTTCTTGTGATATTCCCCTATAAAGTTTACACAACCGCTGACATCGGCTATATATTCATGTATGGGCTTTCTTTCTGTGTTAATTTTACAGTAACCTCCTTCCTAATAATGTAGAACCGAGATCATCGCTGTAACCTCGGTTCTATGTCGGCTAGGTGCGGTAGGTAGAATGAGAGGGTGACCCGCTCGCTACACCAATGCGACAGCCGCTAAAAATGTCAAAAAACGCGAACACAGTCTGCTATTACTTATAAAGTAGTTTGGCGTCAACGGAAACTGCCGATAGTGAGCAGGCAAAGCTAGAACGACGGTTCTCTTCTTGGAAACTGCACAAAAAGCCGTAAATGACAGGAGTGTCCGCTCCGTGACACGTAAGAACAGCAGTGTGTTTCCGGCTATACTGTGGACCTCCTCGATTTAGCAGTCCTGGACGATCCGCGGGCAGTCCGAGGACTGCGTTCGAACCGGAAGTACCATAGGAATACATGGGAAAATCGAGCACCGGATCGCGCCTCGGGCAGTCCGCGGACGATCCGGGACTGATAACCGAGGAAGCCCTGTATATTATAACGTGGCGGCAGATGACACTAACAATGTAGCGATGAAGCGATGTATTTTCATAATGCGACGAACTATTTACACGCAGCGGGGCGCAGGCTGGCTGCGCCCCGCACATACCTTTTTTTTTTGCGTGATCGTCGTTGGCGATGGGCCATGGCGCGACTCGCACTCACTCGCGCTCACGGTCTTCACTCGTCCCCACCACTCACACTCACTCACGTTCACGCTCACCAATCCGCTCTCACAACTCGCTCTCACTCGCGCTCACACTCACCCCACCACATTCACTACTCGCACTCCCTTCCGCTCACGCTCGCTACTCGTCCTCACCACTCCCACTCACTAATGCTCACGCTCACCACTCGTCGTCACAACTCGCACTCACTCACGCTCACCACTCATCCCCATCACTCGCATTCACCGCCTACACACCCTCGCACTCGCACTCACCACTTTCAATGGCCACTCACACTCCCTTGCAATCACCACTCGCTTCCTCCACTCACACGCACTCTCCACTCCCATCACCCACTCACGCTCTCTCACAACCACCGCTAATTCACATTCCAACTGACTTTGTTTTTTTACAGCACGTGAGTTTAAACTTCACCTTTATTGTAAACCACATGAATCGTTCCATTTTGCAGAGACCCTTAATGCCGCCTTATTGACATCGACACCACTATGTTACGTGAAGCCAGAAAAAATTGGGTGTTTTAAGAGGTATGCTTCACATTGGCTATGAGGCATGCCCCAAAAGAATCATTAACTCCTACCAACTTGATCCAACAGAAAGAAAAGCCTGTATTACGAGAATTAAAGCACGAAGCTTACGGCCAGCGGCCCGCCGAACACACGGCCCGGGTTTTAGGTAACCCTCTGGTTAAGGCCGATCCACACGACGGACCGAGTCCGCGGTCCGATCGGTCACGTGATGCCACGCCACGGCCCGCCGCGTTCCAATGCAGCGCAGAGAGCATCCACACGGCGGACCGCATTAGCAGACGACAGAGCGGTCCAACCAGCTACACACTCCACCACAGTGCTCCCAACCAGACGAACTCGCGAACCAGTACGAACGGCTCGCGCCCGCGCCGCGCATGTTTTATGCCGGCACTAACAATTTGCGCTTCAGAACAGCCGGCCTATTGACAGCTGCAGTACTCCGACCAATTATTCACACCAAGTACTACGGCACTAGATCACGGTGCTTCCTAATGCGTCCATCGCAGCGCTTAGCGGTAGTGAAGTGCAATCGCTTTGTTTGAGACGACGTTACCGACACTAATTCCAACACAAAACGCTGCGAGCCAGAAACAGCATTCACCGAGATTGCGCGCACCAGCCCCTCAATGAGTCATGGCAGTGAGAGTATCAGTGTATTATGGCGTCAGACGTCCATCCAAATCGTATTCCTAGATCAACAGTTCACTGGAGAGTTGGTTCCACGGTGCCTTAATTATAAAGGGCAGTAGCCACATATTCGTGAAGCTAAAGGCAGTCATTCCATTAACTAGTGGCTGTGCGTACGAGTGGATATCGCCAGCAGCAATTACTACACCACGCGGCTCCTGCGACGAATGCCAACAGCGAGTGATGCTCACCGCGGTAAGCCGGTAAGCCCCGCACATCGCGCAAGAAGCGCGCGTTCACTCGCCTTGTCATGAGTGGTGAGTGGGGCTCAGCGCGAGTGCAACTCACACTCGCGAGTGGAGTGGGGCTCACCGCGAGTGCAACACACACTCGCGTGTGGTGAGTGGGCTCACCGCGAATGGAACTCGCACTCGCGAGTGCTGAGCGGGGCCCACCGCGAGTGGAACTCGCACTCACGAGTGGTGAGTTTCACTCGGCCGCGAGTGGCACTCGCACTCGCGAGTGCTGAGCGTGGCTCGCCGCGAGCGAAACTCGCACTCGCGAGTGGTGAACGGGGCTCACCGTGAGTGGCGCTCGCACTCACTCGCACTCGCACTCACAAGGTCAAAACGACGGTGAGGCTCACTCACCACTCACTCGTGAGTGGTGAGTCGGGTGTGTGTGAGTCCACTCATGAGTGAGTTTGCCGACCTATGCCCCACGATGCAAAAAAAAAGAAAGTGGGCGTTGTCAGCATCGGATGGTACAAAACCCCTAGCGCAGTCGACAAGGCATTTGACGTGCCCAATACACTATTTGTAGGTGCGTGCCAAATGCTTCAAGGGAATCATCATCATTACCATTATCATTTTCGCCTTCATCACTCGAAAGCCGCTCGCCGCGGTGGCTCAGTTGCTAAGGCGCTGCGCTGTTGAGTCCAAGGGCGCGGGTTCGATCACGGCCGTGGTGGCCGCTTTTCTGATGAAGGCGAAAAGCGAAAACGATAGTGTGTCCAGATTTCGGCACACGTTAAAGATCCCCAGGTGATCAAAATTAATCCGGAGCCCTCCACTACGGCGCGCCTCGCATCCCGGGTGTAGCATCGGATCGTTAAACCTTACAATCAATCAACAGTCACGACATACCTGCCATAGGCAATCAATCGCACAGCTTCAATTAAAATGCACATAACGCCTTTGCAATCCCACACGTAATTTTTCGAGCTGATATCTCTGCAACAGCAAGGGTGAATTCATATGAAGGCCATAATTATTACATAATTTGACATTTATCGCCGTACGTTTCATTTACGTTCCTATTGTCTTCTCTAAAAAATTAAATGAAATTCATAAGAACATAACAATCACCATCATTTACACCACTGCACGCGGATAATTCCACGCAAACGAAGAATGGCGTAGCAGACCTCTGCGGGACCAAAGAACTGCCAGGTGGATGATGAGGGGGTGCGGTGTAGGTCAGTGGCGCCTTCCTTCGGAGCGTGTGTGCACTAGGTGCGCCACTGTGTTGACAGTGTGTAATAGATGTCGTTGTTGAACAACTCATGTGATTGGAGTTAGCCAATCACATGTGTAGGCGTGTCGTCGTGGGTCATCGGGAGAATAAACGTCCGCTCACCGATGCTACAGCCGCTACAGCGCTACAGTACACTGTACCGGGGTAGTCGTTGGCTCAAGCGGGTGGATCTCGCTCCTTGATCGTGACGTGGTATGGTGTGCCGGCGTACGTCGCGCCCGTTCCAGCGCCGGGCCCTTGTCGTCGGTCGCCTGCCGCGACACAACGGGGGGGTGGTGATGTTCCTCGGGGGGACGTGAGGGCCCTGGTTGACCGCCAACCGTTCACACTACAAAGGCTCGACACCCCACCGTTACAGTGTACCACCGTTCCATGAGGAGAGACGGCGCACTAACCCCACCGGCGTGCCATTTGGTCCCAGGAGCACGGATAAAAACCAGCGGGAGGCCCACCGCCCACCCAAGGTAAAGCACGCAGCACCACATTCTGCCCCTTCAAAAAAATCCACACGCTTCCCGCGGGCGGAGTTCTACTGCCATCTCTGCCATCGACACCTTGACGACGTAGCGTACGCGGAAAAGCACATTCAGCAGGACGTACACCTTACCAAGAAGGCCGTCAGTGACTTGCGGATGGACGTTCAGAACCTCCCATACCCTGTCGACGCCCATGGGCGACGCGATAAGCAACTTCGTCAAGCAGATTGCCGAGGAGCTTGGTCTCTCGAGAGAGGAGGTTGAACTGCTGAGGAGCATACCCGAGGACTTGGAGGCACTCAAGACATTACCGGATGTCAGGCTCACGCTGCACGGGTCGTCGGTGAACGGCTTTGGCCTGAAGACGAGCAAGGTTGAGATGGTCCTGTCTCCAGCCGGAAAAGCGGACGCCATGAAGCTTTTCACCAAAACTGCCGACCTGCTTCTGCAGTGCCCCAAGTATTCGAACATGCAAAAGGATTTCTTGTCCAAAGCTCCACGAACACTCTTCAGGGACGTCGGCAGCAACATCTCCTGCGAGATAATCAGCCTCAACCACTGCAACTCGCTCAGACCTCGAGGCATGTGGACGACTACGTGTCGCTCGACCCCAGGGTACAAACTCTTGGGCTCGCATTCCGGTTTTGGGCCAAGATCTGTGGCCTCGACCAGCAAGAGAAAGGCACGTTGCAAGCGCACCCCTTTGCCGTCATGGCCGTGTTCTTCCTGCAACAGTGTAAGCCTGTCGTGCTGCCTGTTCTACACGAGGTGAAAGTGTGCGATAAGTCCGAGTCATACTTTAAGCCTAAAGATTTGGAGGGCCGGTGGGTGTGCAAGAATTACCACTCCGTGGGCCAGTTGTGGGTTGAGCTCCTGCGCTTCTATGCAAAGGAAGGAACAGCGCACATTCTAACAAAGGACGACAGAGTAACACACCACAAACTCTGTCGTCTTTTGTTAGAATGTGCGCTGTTCCTTCCTTTGCATCTGAAAACCACCAACTAGCCCAACATGCCACCCTTTTGCGCTTCTATGCCGTCGAGTTCAAGCTCAACAAACACGTGGTATGTATCCGGAAGTCCCAACCGGTTCTCATAGCCGAGAAGTACTATCGAAGATCCGTACTCGTCAAAATGGAACTTGGCCCGTTCCATCCCGAGCGAGCGGGTGTACCTGTTTGTGAAAGGCTGCCTGCGCTCGGCAGCCGTCTACTTCCTACTGCACCAGCTCCCGTCGGGGCCCATGTTCACCATGCTGCGGGCCCGCCTCACTACAAGGACGACTCAGAGTTCGGGTCTGAGTCTGACCAGGAAGAGGACAAGCTCAAAGGCAAGAAGGAAAGGCAGAGCCAGCCGCCGGAACTCTCGGTTTTGACCAGGGGTAGATGGCGAGGAAGAGCGAGGGGATGGTGCTAAGGATAACGATGATGATAACTACCTCTCCTTTGACGAGAATGTCAATGTCGTTAGCAACCGCCACCTAGTTCCGGACCCGGTGTCACCGGTGCGGCAAAATTGGCCACCGCGTCAAGGCGTGCCCGCGACAGCCGGCTCTAGACACTAGCGAGTGTGAAGACAGGAACACACCTAGCCGCTATAGGGACAACTGCCAAGGCTAACTTTGGCAGAGGGTAGATGCTAGGCATGTATAAATAACAAAGACCTGTTTCACACGCCTGTTGTAATAAATATGCGATCTGTGGCAATAAATATGCGACCTGCATCTTCATTTACATCATCATCATCATATTCCCCGTTATTTGCATTAGTGCACGCGGAAAATACCGCACGGAAGAATATAGAGTTTTAGCATACCGGGTACCGTCCGCTAGCGCTACGGCGGCGGGTAGCGGGGCGCGACTGGGAAGGTGAAAAATTCGTTTCGGTGGGGGGATTAGTTATGCCTACAGGAAACCGGAGGGATAGCGAAGATGACCTTTTACAAAGCCCTTCGCCATGCCCACGCCTTCTCTCCACTGAGGGGCAACCTCCACGCCCTCCTCGCGCGCGCATGAGCGGTTGGGTCCCGGTAACCGCTAACCGCTATGCTAAAACTCTCAACGTCCCGTAATGTATGTATCTGCATGCCATTAGCGGCAAGCACAAAAATTAGCGCCCTTCCATTCT
Organism: Haemaphysalis longicornis; assembly: GCF_048455015.1. Lineage (NCBI taxonomy): Eukaryota > Metazoa > Arthropoda > Arachnida > Ixodida > Ixodidae > Haemaphysalis > Haemaphysalis longicornis. The sequence continues at coordinate 128,508,940 of NW_027526445.1, read as the reverse complement.
GTGAAGATGGATGACTTGTGAAGCTGGGCGGAGGCGACGGAGTGCACGAAAGAAACACCGTTTTTTGTAATTTGTCAATGAGTATGCTTCCCAGCCAATTCGTTTAATGAAACTTGGAAGAACTCGAGCTTTATTCCAGCGAACACACATGGGCCTGCCTGTTTCCCTCCCGCGTCGCAGGCACTTTACTGTCTGGGTAACACACAACCTAATCAGCCCGACCAGTGAAGGCACCAGATAGGTCGCGGGACTCGGGTAGCATGGATGGGAGAAAGAGAGAAAAAAACTGGACTAACGACGAGTGGTGACCAGCGCTTGGAGGGCGCCGGTGACCTGAGCTGCTCGTTCAGCAAGTAATTGCTGGACTTGAGGGTCCGAGCTGCCTAACGCCGCCTCCCAGTGCTCCTCAGAAGAGATGAGAGGGAATGAGTAGTGGGGGCATTGCCGAATGATATGAGAGACTGTTTCGGAGGCTCCGCAGTCGGGGCATTGGGGAGAAAGAAATATCGAGGGATAAATTGCATGTAGTCTGGCGCGACAAGGGAGGGTATTGGTTTGGAGAAGGCGCCAGTATCGTTCCTCTGCGACAGAAAGGAACGATACTGGCGAAGTGGAACGATACTGGCGCCTTCTCCAAACCAATACCTTCCCTACTTCGCGTTTTAAGCAGCTTTCTCTTACGAAAGGGGCTTTCTGTGACGAATAAATATTTGACTGAATTTGATTTGGTTTTATGCTGGTGGGTTGATTGTGATTACAAGTCATTGAGCGCCGCTGTGCAAGACCTGCAGAAGTACTCAAAGAGAATAAATGATCATGGTAATAACATAACGGAAAAGGATGTTCACCCACTTCCTCGCATCGACGGCGCCCTCGATTGCCCAGCTCCACGGTGACAGATATTTTTCCTTCGTTGAACTCCGCTCGGGTAGTGGCAAATCCCTGTGCGCCCCAAGGACCGGGAAAGGACCGCGTTTGTAACTTCTGACGGGCTGTGCCAGTTCAAAGTCGTGCCTATTGGGCCTTGCAATTCCCCCGCAACATTTGAAAGGATGGGGTACTCCCTCCTGCATGGTCTTGAGGGGTCAATTTGTGCTGTCTCGATGACGTCATCGTGTTTTCGCCCCCGTCTGGCACGCACATTCGTCGACTTTGAGCTGTTTTTGAAGTTTTTGGGCGTGCTAAGCCGCAGCCTAATGCCGCAAAGTGTCAGTTCGTTCGCCACCAAACCACCATCCTTGGCCATCTCGTCGACTCTGCGGGTGTGCAGCCTGAGCCAAGATTCACGCCGTCAAGAACTTTCCAGTCCCACGCACAACAAAGGACGTACACAGCTTTGAAGGCCTTTGTCTCACACTTTCGCCGCTCCGTTCAAAATTTTGCCCACATCGTCCGTCCCCTCACGGACAGTCTCATAAGTGACGCCACCTTTGCCTGGGGCCTGTTGGGACATTGCAATCCCACCGCTGACAACCCGTTGCTGCATACGGGAAGGCGTACCGAGCCGAACTTTGTCGCCTCGGACATACGTGTGGTAGCGTGGTGGAGCGAGCGGCCAGCCAATGTTGCAGCTGTGGAGAAGTCCAGAAGCCGTAGGCAGACGTAACTGTTCACTTCATAGCGAGAGATGAGCCGAAGCCAAAGAACAATGCCCCGACGGGTGAGGTTACAGTACAGGGCTCGAGCAGAGTGACAGCATTGATTCACTGCTCTAACAGGAATGAACTACAGCGCTTGGTGTGTCTTATTTATACCCAAAGCGCCAACGGTCAAAACAAGCGTTCCCTCTAGATTCTGCCCACGACACGAACAGCACAGACACACACAACACTCTTTCCAGAGTTCGTGAGCAGTCGGTAGTAGCGGCGCACGCTGCGTCCGAGAGAGGGGAGAGAGGAGGTCTCCGCAGCGGTTCGATTCCCGGCCGCGGCGGCCGCTTTTCTGATGGAGGCGAAAAGCAAAAACGCCCGTGTGTACGAGATTTCGGCGCACGTTAAAGATCCCCAGGTGGTCAAAATTAATCCGTAGCCCTCCACTACGGCGCGCCTCATCGCCTGCGTTGCGTCGGCGCGTTAAACCCTACAATCAATCAATCAATCAAGGTCTCCGCAGCGGACTTCCGTGTCTTTGGGTAAGTCTCGGCGTGTTGCGTCAGCACGCTACCGAAGTTTGATCACGCCGCCACCGATCCAGACGTGTAGCGACGCGTTTGAATTGTCGGCTGCAAGCGTGAGTCACCGACAGGGGAGGCCTGCTTGAAAGGCGCACGTAGTGGAGCCTTCGCCGCACAGCCGAGGAGTATTGCGGCGGGATGATTCGTAACAGGCCCCACCGAACAAGCTCACAAATTTTCGACGCTCATCACGCATCTGACAAATGCCCCGATTTTGGCTATTTTGATCCGCCCGCTCCTGCCGAGGGCTGTTTTGTCCCAATCCGGCCACAGCGGAGTGATTGCGTACGCCAGGCGCCTGCTGACCCAAGCAGAGTGCAGATATTCCATTACGGAGCGGGGATGCCTTGCACTCGTTTGGCCCGTTACCAGATTTAGACATGGACGCCCGTTCAGCCTTCTTGCTGACCACCATGCTCTTGGGACGACTTGGTTGCTGGGCGCCATGTCTTCAGGAGTTTTCTTTTACCGTCATCTACCGGTCTGGTCTCCTGCACACGGACTGCATTTTGAGGTTACGATGTGGGCACTGCTTCAAGCGAAATAAATGTGAGCAACGCATTGCTTCATTCCCGGGTTTACACCCTGCGACACACAAGACATTTTCCGACAGCATGAAACGGCTATGTACATGTACAGTCATGGACAAAGGAAATGCGAACAGGAAAATACGCACCCGAGCCCGCAAAATTGAAAAAAAAAGTACTGTTCGTTGAGGACCAATTATGGCGCGTTATTGGTTTGTTTGGAAAGCCAAATTTTCCAACTTTGTTTTTGTAACTAGCCACGCATCATTTTGTCTTGCATGGAAAGAAATCGCGCCATTTGTGTGTTCTGGTTCATATTTTCGTGATCGCAATTCCTTTTTCTATGACTGCACCTCTATGTACGCGAAGAAGTCTTGTGAATGCACACTACAAGCAGTGTAAAGTATACATTTGCAAACATTTTTCGAAACATCATACTTTGTACTCTACACCACAACGTCTGGAAAATTAACGTATTTAACGGCCTCCTTTGTTCTAGACGTTGCGTCTATCCCACGCACATTATTAGAAATGCCTTTAAAATGACCTCCTCCGTGAGTCGTGCTATGTGGGCACCAATGGCTTTCACGGGAGTCAAAGGGCAGGAGGAGGAGGTTGCAGCTTTACTAAATTCACCGTAAATTCGGACAGAGATACATATAACGCGAGACAGATTGGCGAAAACGATTGTTCATGCCGGTTGTGTTAACAGATTGACGAAGCATTTACAACTACTGATTTTGGGTAGAGTAACCGCGATCCAGACCGAGTTTTGTAGAAAAATGACGCCAAGCACTTCTTTATAAATATAACAAGGGTCCGGCATGGGCTTCATAGTAAATTTTCCAGAAATAAGATTTAGCGCAGCGAAAGACATGGACGGTGAAAAGGACGGGAATAGCGCCCGTCCCGTCCTTTTCATCGTCCGTGTCTTTCGCTGCGCTAAATCTTATTTCTGTAATATGAACCAACTCGCCGAGCAACACGTCTTACTAAATTTTCCAGATTACGCTACAGTTCGTTGGTAGCTTGTAAACGACAAGCAAATGAAATACGACTAACCGTAAACCTTTCACAAAAAAAAAAAGTGAGGGGAGGGGGCGCCGGGGAGGTCGTTAGGCAATCGAAATTATTAGTGATTTTAGTGATTAGTGATTAGTGAAAAGTCGGTGCCTCAATCAACAACACCATGGGCTATTATAGCGAGCGGTTAGCCATGTTGCGCAAAAAAATGCTTCCAGCGAGAAACGCGCCCAGAGCCTTCTAAATATAGAAGGCTTTGAAGTTGACCCGATTCTAGCGCTCCAGAAAATGTACGCGGCTGCTGTGGGGCGTGCCGAATCTACTCACTGGGAATTTTCAAGCGAAGCTTGTATTGCCCGACTTGCGCTGTCGGTGGTGTGTTACGCCGAAACTCCTTGCGGTAAAGTCAACTGTATTCATGTGCACGTGCTCAACGGCGACGACGACGATGACGATGATGATGATGCCCTTGAAGTGTTTAACACGTACCCACTCGGGAGAACTCGGGATTGGCCAAGGATGAAGTGTTGGCTTTGCCCCTGTGGGAAGCTATGTAGATTGAATTATAGATTGAAACCATCCCGCGGATTCCCCTTCTCGGACGCAGCTCTCATCGGGTTGTTCACGCACTAGCGCGGCATAAGTAGAACAATAGTTGTTCCCTCCGCAGGAGAGCAGTCAGCCATAGAAGAACGTAAACGTTCCCGATAATCGCTGAAGAATGTTCTATAATAGCATATACCAAACATTTGCGCTCGGGTAGAAGCTCAGGATATGAAAGGGTTTCGGTTGGTAGATCGATTGTTTTGCATTTTCGTTTCGGTCACTGCGTTTTGATTTTGGCAGAAGGGTTTTCGTTTTCATTTTGCGGTTATTGCGCTTTAATTTTGCCCTTTTTTTTTTTTGCTGAGGTCAAGTTTCGCCTGCGCCCCTGTTTCCGGAGGGAAGGGGTTGTAATTTTTTTATAGAGCCCCTGACACCCTGCTCGATTATCGGTCCCGGCTGTCTGCGCGGATTACACAAGAATGGAAATAAGTGATGCCCAGTGTAGCCCAGAACTTGCCAGCGATACTACAGTGTATTCTGGGGACCGTAGTGATACGCCAAAAACTCATCCGAGGTAGCAGAATGCCTAGAAGCAGCTACAGACGGAAAGTAGCAAAATTTAAAAAACGCGCGCTTTGACGTCCCCACTTCTTTTTAACCACAAATGAATAATTTGTTTATGATAAAAACAATTTGAAGCACTACATAGTTTTGTATTTTTATTATAAAGGATACATTTATTTGTCCTTTAGCTGCCCTTGGGGATAGTTTTCAACGCTGCTAGGCGTGCTTTGGTCGCTTCGATTCAAACGTGGACCCGCGCCTGTGTCCTGCTGGTCGTCGCAGCGGTCAAGAACAGTCAAATAAATTCTAGTTCAAGCCTAGAAGGTGCTTGCGCATATTTATAGTGATTTTATGGTTATTGCACCTTCAAAATGCTTTGTCAGGACTTTAGCATATGTGAAAACTGCCACACATTCTAGATTCAGTTACGACTCGTCGTGTAGAACAAAGGTTTACGGTAAGTCGTTTTTCATGTGCTTGTTGTTTACAAGCTATCAACGCACTGTAGCGTAATGTGGGAAGTTTAGTATGAAGCACACGCCTACCCCTTGTTATATTTATGAAGTGGTGCTTGGCGTTATTTTTCTCCCAACGGGACAGGAACAAGCTAGTCGAAGGCGCAAACTGTCACCTTTATTTCTAACTCGCGCTGGTCTTTTATACGTAGGTAGCAGTGCGCCAAACGTAAAACATAAATATCGTAGATAAAGAACAATGATAAAAAAATCTAGTCATGTGTAGCGCGGTTTTTCTTACTTCTGACTAGAAACCTGGTCAGAGGCTGATTTGGTCACATGTCGGGCAATTCGCAGCTAGATTCCCTGGTGTATGTCATGACCTGCAAGCTAGACTGTGCACTCTTTAGCGTGACTAACGCGACGTCCTGTTTGCACGTCAACGGGATTTGATAAATAATGACCAACTCACAGCATCTGCATTTATTTGCAAGTTAGGCTGCATTCTTGTTTTACAGCTGCCTTCGGCGATCGGTTGACACTTCTGCAATGTCTGTTCACTTTTAGTCGGTGCCGAGTACAACGAGCCGACTTCGCATCTGTTTAACACATTTCCAGGGGAAAACCTTGCCCCAACTCACCAAAAGGGTGTGTGCACATTTAAGGAATGTCTGAATTGATTGCTGGCCAAATTACCGTTCTGGAAAGCCGTTGCTGGTGAAAAAGCGGGGCTTATTTTTTTTTTCTCCTGCATTGCGTGCATTGAGATAGCCCCTAGTTATGCAACTGTGTTAAAACTTTCTGCATTTTTGTTTACCTAAAGGCATAAGTTTTGTTTGCCTTGATTTAGGATATATACACTGTACATAAGGATAAGAATGGGGTGGAGTGCATTCGGCAGGCATTCTCACATAATGAATGGCAGCCTACCATTGTCCCTGAAGAAGAAAGTGTACGACAGTTGCATCTTACCGGTACTCACCAACGGGGCAGAAACTTGGAGGCTCACTAAGAGGGTTCAACTTAAATTGAGAATGACTCAGTGGGCAATGGAGCGGAAAATGATAGGTGCAACATTAAAGGACAAGAAGAGAGCGGAGTGGGTCAGGGAACAAACGCGTGTTAAGGACATATTAGTAGAAATTAAGAAGAATAAATGGACGAGGGCAGGGCATGTAATGCGAAGGCAAGATAACCGTTGGTCATTAAGGGTAGCAGAGTGGATCCCTAGAGAAGGCAAGCATGGCAGGGGACAGCAGAAGGTTAGATGGGCAGGTGAGATCAAGAAGTTTGCAGGAATAAATTGGTCGCAGTTAGCACAGGAATGGGATAATTGGAGATCCATGGGAGAGGCCTTTGCCCTGCAGTGGGCGTAGATAGGCTGGTGATGATGATGATGAAACTGTACATGTTGTATCAGTTATGTGGAACTCATTGTCCTCTGTTTTTGTCAGCTTATGACCTAGCCCTAATGGTGCCTCTGCAAGCCCTGGATGCCCGCCAAGCTGTCTAGGAGATGTTGCTGCTCAAGGTAGGCTATGCGCAGGTGAGCTGAGTTGTGGTTGTACAACGTGTTTGTACAGCTGTGGTTGCACAGAATTAACTAGAATATTTCCCATTCACAGCAGTCAACCACTTTCTGTGCTTAGCTGATACTGCAACTGCCATTGTTAGTGTGGAAGCATTGAGTACTGCATTACGCGAAAACCTGGTGTCAGCGCGACCGTGCAATGGTTCCATAAATGTTGAACTGGTGATGAAAATAAAAGTATAGGAAAGAAAATTGGTGGATTAAGGGTCTAGGATTTGAGCCTGGGGTTTTTGGAATGCGATTCCAACATACATCCCCTACACCACGGCAGATACTTGACTCTGGCTAACTAAGCATGGACCTAGTAAATGCGTTGTGGCCTTAGACACAAAAATGTGTTAAAGACGTGCTAAGATATACAGAGTAATTTGAGCACACTAATTGCAGTAGTAGTAAAGTGTTTCGATGCTACTCTTATAGATATAGCCCCTAGCTTTCCGCGATTCCGCAATTCCGCGAAAAATCGCGGAAGTAAAGTGTTTTCGCGGAATTCCAAAAAAAAAAAACGTTTAAAGTGTGGCGCTATGTCCCCAAAATGATATATTCGATGAAATGGGGCGGAAAAGTGACATTTTCTATTAGCAATACCAAAATGGTTTCTATTAATTGTCTGCACCATTTTTACCGTTGAAAATTTAAATTTGCATCTGCGTATTCCTGCCTTATCAAATAATAAAAGTGGCTAGGTGGCGCAGCCTCCACCCGAATCAAGGGGCTTAGCCATAGCCAAAGAGAACATTGCACACGACAAGGCCGGTCAGATTGCAAACAAATGAAGGGTGCAATGAGAAAAGTGGCTAGCAAGGCCTTAGTATACTTGGAGAACTGACACTTGGAAGTTCTTGAGAGTGTGAGGTGCTTGGATCCCCAGCAAGTTGGGTGTCTCTCAGAGAAGAGATCAGAGTTTGGGGCCGTTCCTGGATTTATAGCCCTAGCTGCTGAATGGCAAGTCTTGAGGTCTTGGGCAGACTTCAGGTACTGAAGTCTGCCCAAGACCTCAAGTCTAGTGACTGGGACTTGGCACAATTTCTTTCTAAACAAGAAAATCCAGGTGAAGATTTTGATGTCCTGGCTTTCTGGGCTGGGATGGAACACCTGGCTCCAACACTTTCTTCCATTACCCTTAAATACCTGTCGGTGCCAATCAACTCTGTTGATGCAGAAAAGTCATTCAGTCGCTATGGTGACATCGTGCCTCACAAGCGCCATTCTCTTGGTGAAGAAAGCACAAAGCATCACCAGAGGCTCAGCCACAACAACTTCCTTCAGTTGTAAATAAAATCTAGCATGTTAGGAGTCTGAAGTGTCCAATAAATGAACTGTTACATGTACCTTATGCCGTTTCAATGTTGTCGCGGAATTTCGCAGATTCCCCTATCTAGAATCGCAGAATTTGATATGTTCCACCGCAAAAAGTAAGGGGCCCTAATTATAGATGTAGGGCTTACAATGGTTAAAAAAAATAATAAAATGGCTCAAGCAGAAAACGGTCGTCACGGTGGTTATGAGGGGACATCATCGCACCACTGGATGCTTACAGGAGCAATTTGAGTATGCTAAGTACAGTAGTAGCTCAGCATGTTTAGGCTAAGTGCCTCAGTGGGTGTATAAACAAGTGCCGAAAGAGGTGCATATGTAAGGCTCGCAACAGTGATTGGCCAATAGCGGCTGAGAGGAAAAAATGACACAATGGAAAGACGTTCATGACAGCAGTAATGAAAGGACACAGTCGCCCCAATGGACACGTTTCTGCTGTCATCGCTGCCCTACTGCAGCTTTAAGGGTACGCCTCACAAGGAGATGCTAGCGAACAAAAATAAATTGCGTTACGGCTAGCAAAGAGGCGAGCACACGCTGCCGCCCAACCACGACCAGGAGACGCCACTGCAACTGTTACAGCACGAAGTTACATACCAGGCATATATATATATCCTTCTGATGACGTGGACATTGCTGCAACGGGAGAGGAGGAAGTCAACACGGACCTACCTTTGGATGTAGATGATTGTGTAGCTCGAAGTTAAGTGCTATGGTTATCGCATTCCCGTGTGTGAGAAACCTGAAGTGTCTCTTGAATTTTTGCTCCGCAGTCCCATGCCGTTCCGTTGTCATAAAACAAACAAGAAATGCTGGGGGGTTCAGGTGTTGTGTGGACGGTTTTTGGGAAGCCACTGGTTTTCAGTTTGCTAATCCTGTTTACAATACAAACAGGGAGTTTTGGATTATAAAGATAAAAAAAGAATAACAGCAAAATATCAGACTTTTGCATCCTTCCACACGATATGACTATGCTGGGCCAGAAGCGGAACGGTAGGGAACCTCATGTGTTGGTGTAAAGTGCAGTGGCATTTCATTGCACTTGTGATTGTCATGCTTAGTGAGCTCACGATACTGTTTTCTCATGTTACTGAGGGGGAAGAAAGATAAAAAATTAAAGCCGTTCCACTCAACGTGAAAGCTCTCAGAAGTGCAGAGCAGTGATTCCTCATATTGGGCTGTAGCGCCGTTATTCACTCACTGCTACCACCAAATTCCATTCAAATTTCCACCTCCGTAGTGCGCACACAACCCCTGCCTGAAACAGCGCCAGCGAAAGTTCTGTTTTTTTTTGCGCTTGCTTTTTCTCCTGCATGTGCAGGCGTTGCACTGCCACTTTTTTTTGCTTACTATTGTAAAAACCAACCGAACGAGCATTCCTAACCAAATGAATGCGGGAACTGTCAGTTACGTATATTTTGCCTCAAATGTACCTGCAGTTTTCTTTGCGCTAAACAACGGGGAGATGTATGACAAGCACCAGTGGTTCAAGAGTTTCGAACGGTTATGACTATTCAAACCGCTTGGTTTTTAAAGCCTCTGCAGGACGCCCTACGATGGGTACGCCGGGCTCTACTTGGGCCCGTTATCTCTCTGCGCTGCCTGATTCCGGCAGTCGCTTGACATCAACCGTTATGGCGAGCTATGACGACAAGGCGAGCCCCTAAAGTGCTCTGCACTTAATAAAATGGGATCAACAGTAGCACTCCTCATGGGGACAGCAGTTCTGGTAGGTGTTGTAAATAAAGAGCAGGGTGGGTGCAGGCAGGGGATGATGGGGGTGGTGAAGAGGGAGGAAGACTAAGCTGCGCCCACTGCCTCTCTCTCTGAGAGCGTGTTCCATCGCTTCCACAAGAACAGCGCAGCTTAGTCTTCCTCCCTCTCCCCCGCCCCCATCGTCCATGGCCGACTGGCCTTTGAAGATCAGCTCCTGAATAGGTCACCTAATTTCCACCCCAGTTATCAGGCGGAGTTGAATGTTGCTGGAGTGTTTGCATTGGTGGTGGTGGAGCGGAAAGCATAGGAAGGCCAGCATCATGTGGGGCAGCTGCTGATCTCGGTGGGAGTGGTGCCCTCCTCGTGCGTCGTGACCCAGACGGCGGACTAACCAAAGAGGAGTGCAAGCAGTGGCAGTTCTTTTTGATGAGTATGACGAGCTCCAAGGACACAACCGGCATCGCCTCCTGTCACCCGTGTGTGATCTACAGTGTTCTGCCCCTTGCAACCATCCTCGTCTAGCACACCTTGTCCTAACGATGGCGCAGAATGGAATCTGCGGTGCTTCAGTGATAGCAGGCGTCTTCTGAAGTTCCATGGGAGGCGTAATGAACCACGGTAGTTTATACACTGGGAATAAGTTCACTGCACCTGCATCATTGCTCATACTTTCGGCTTATCAGCGGGAGGAAGACCCGCAGTAGCCTCCCACGTGAGTCGTACGGGTATCCATTTGGCAGAAGTGGCTCAATGTACTTGATATTGTGCCTGTGTCAAGTGCTGTGCTGATCGGGCAACAAACAAGTGGCATCTAGCAGAATTCTTGTTGGCAAGCTGGTTGCTACCCCAGTTTCTTTTGCTGCGAGCCTTGGCTGACGGCGCTTCTGGGACAGGCGTGCCATTTTCGGAACTAGGATGCCCTGCAGTGCTCCAGAATTTATGGTGGAGTCGGTTTCGGTCGGCTTCTGCAGAAGTGGTGCTGCAGAAGGGATGGGGTCGCTGCAAACCACGCCACGACTCCGCATGTGCTGCGCTAACATATTTCGACAGTGCTTCAGGTTTTCTGGTATCTTGAGCTGCCATTACTGCATTTTAGAGATGTCATGAATTCCGCGGACAACATTCGTGGTTGCCCACGAAGCCTCGTATCCTGTCTCCCTATGTTGACATCAGGGTGCTGCTTCACTTTGTTCCTGTTTGGAGGCTCTTTGCGAGCACACTGGAGGGGAGGGTCACCTATGTGCAACCCTAATGGAAGTACCACTTCTGCAAGGTCGTAACTGTGGGGAATATCAGCGCTCGGTATGACAGTGCTACGGTCGGTAGGGATGAAGTTCATGTCAGGCAGATCATTCTTGATGCACAGCCAAGATTCTGAAGGACCCACTTGGCTTGAAGGACACACGAGCATCGTTGCGCACAGGGTTGTCGGTCAGCGCAGTCAATGACAAATGAGGATTGGCTGCATTTTTCTTATGGATGGCTGCCTCACATTTTTCTGGAAGCACCTCGGGGTGAACCTTTCAGTGGGCGTGAATGGAGGTGCCTGGCAGTATTATGGGCCCACCCACGCATTCTTGGTTTCCGCTCAATCAGTTGGTTTGGACGTTGCCCCTGGAATCCAATTCAGAGCAGTTCAGCCGGCCGGGTGGTGTAACACATGCGTTTTGAAGAAACGCATTTTGTCATCCAACAGCTGTGCTAGGGCCACGTCATCCTTCAGCTCGTCCCCTGTTAAAGAAGTACTGACATGAAATTTTCGTGTTACGTTTTTTTCGCTGCTGTGAGTGCCTATTAGCCCACTAATCATAGAATGGCATATTAGACGGTCGATCGTAGCATAAACAATCATTTGCGGCGTTGTTTATTCGTGTCAGTTTCGGTTTCGACAAAACGAACGCCCAGCGGCCGCCATTACTGGAGGGTGCACGTGACGTCACCATTTTTGTCACATTGCCAACGGTCTGGGTACGCGCGCCAAGACTGGCTGAGGTCTTGACCATCCCCATGCACCCGGGCAGCATGATGTCAGTCCCAAAACCATGACGCCATACACACGGCGTAGCAGCGTGCGCCAACAACCGCAGCCGGCGTGACAGCTACGTCACGGGAGCCCCAATGTCGGCAGTTTGTGGCAAGGAGCACATATTTCATGTCGGCCTGCTCTGGGCTTTCTCGAGTGGGCAAAGATTAAAATGGATTTAAATTATGTTATACTGAACGGTTACTGTTGAAATTTGCTGGGAGATATCTCCTGATAAAAAAGAGGCATTGTACATAGTTAGCTAAGCTTCAGCATTTTGTATCACTACTCCTTTAAGTTCTCTCGTATTGCAGCGTCGATGGACCGTGTATCGGCCTGCATGCCGGGGACGAGTTTGAGCTTAGCGGTAAGATTGATTACGGTTCAAAAAGCGGATCCTGGAGAAGGGCATTGATTGCCGCAATGAGCCTAGTGATTTTCTCTTTCAGGAACCTGCCGCATCGGTTCAGGTGTTCTATATAGGGAGGGCTGGCGTAGCCGGACAAGCCATGATGGGCAGCGGTCAAGGGAAAAGCCTTCTGGATCAGGCGGTGTGGATGTGTCCAGACCTCGCACACCTCATAGACGCAGCGCCGTCAAAGGCAGGTCCACTTATGCCTCGAATCCCGGGTTTCAGCACCAGCGTGTGCCAGATCCAAGAGTGAAAGCATGAGCAAGGCAGTCGATTTTCGTGAAGCAAAAGAACACACTCTCAGAGTGAGGCAGTGGGCACAGCTTTGACTTCCTCTTCACCACCTGCTATCACCTGCTGCCTGCACCCATCTTATTCCTTATTTACAACAGTAGACTTATAAGAAAAAATCGTGTCCTTCCACTCTATGAAGAGGGATGACCAGTGAAGCTGTGTGCAGTCCAAGGAGTGGACAAAACAACACATTTGTTTGTAGAACACTTTTGTTTGTAATGTGCTGTGCTCTAGATGACTCTTTTAATATGCATTTGTTTGTTTTGTACAGTACTACGTTATGGAAGTATGGTTATACTTCCTAGCTAATAACCTGAAGGAAACTTGAAAGGACTTATTCTTTATTCTAGTGGACAAACAGGGAGCTGTCTATTTCCCTTCCGTAGAAGCTCATGTATTAAAGGGACCCTGCAACACTGTTTGAGCAGTGCAAGTAAACCTGCGCGACGCTTAGCTTACAATGCCAGGAATACGTGAGCCAAATATTACACTTGCACGTGAAGCGGTGAGTTCGCAAATCGTTGTGAAATGCGCGGAAAAACCAACCGCGCTCTCTTCGATTCTCCTCGTTATGCACCCCTGGCATGGCCTAAACGATGTCATTGAGGCCATGGCTGTCCTATTGGCTGCCACTGGTCAACTTCGCGGCTTATTCCTCGCATTTCCTGTGACGATCCACCGTCGTCGGCACTGTGTACCTTTTCTATGCCTGAATGTACACACAGTGTTGGCATTTCTTTTGTGTTTTGAGTGCGTGCGGTGCTTGAGTGATGAGCTCAATACTCCCCTTTCAACCAGACTACTCGACAACAAACGTTTATTGCTTCAAAAACGCCCTACCAGCCGAGCGCTTGCTTGCGAGCAGGCAGCCATCCCTGCTTTTTTTGTGGCACCAGACCGGAAATAGACCCCTCCAAGTTGCGGAGAAAAGGAGGAAACTCCCCGTCCTGTGATATATTGAAGGCTGCGGAAGAGAACACCGCGAGCCGCCCCCCTCTCCGGGAGAGAGCACGCAGCTTTTGTTGCGTTGTCCACATTCGAGTTGAGAGGGAACAGTTATGCACGATCTCATTGTGTGTAGTTTCGGTAATAGTGAACAGATTTTTATAATTCTTGCGGGGGGAGATCGCTGGGATAATACACTTTGCCCCAAAATACATTCCGAGTAGTCAATGGCAAGTGCTGCCCCTTTAACAGCAGACAAGAATTCCACAATATTTAGAACTTCACCGCAAACCACATAAGCATGAAAAGTAAATGAAATTTGACTTAATGTTAGAGTTGTTTCGATAGCTAATTGTCCCTCCGTAGACGGCCTTGTAAAAACAGCAAACAGGAATTCCATAAGGTTTACATTTTCACTGTGACTAATTGTGACAAGTAGATGAAACTCGGCGTAATGACAGAGTCAACCTTGTGGCCAATTGTCATAATTTGTGTAGGGATCGTTTGGACAAAACAAAAGTTACCGCCGTCTTCTGTAACCATACTCCTTTGACAAAAATTACCGTTCTACTCTAATTTGTCCGTTTCTGCTATATGGGGAAACTGAGACACATTCAGCTTTGCTGTGAACAGAATGCTTTATTCATGCCACCACTTCATGAAGGGACAGTGGCACTTAAAGGCCAACTGCACTCAAAATTTCGACTTCTTGAAAACCCTATTTCCGTATAGTCTGCTTAAAAAGAAAGCAACATGCAATGCAAAATACAACAGCTGAAATACGCTCGTGGACGCCGCAAGCGGCCAGCAAAAATCGGCGATTTTGAAACCGAAACCGAGGAGAGCGCGGCCATTGCAGTGACGTTGCAGCCGTCCAGCGAGCGGCCGGACGGTCACCAGTTCGGGAGAATGTCTGCGCGCAAGCTCTACGCGCGCACGGGGCAGCAGAGCTCGACCGGTTCTCCCGCTGCGTGGCTGGCCAGAGGAAAAAGCCACCGTCGGCTGGAACGTCACAGGCGCGTCATGGCTGTTTACGCGATCCGCCGGCAGGTGCAGAGTGGTCTGCGGCGGAGCCTTTTTAAACGCTTCTGACTGATTAACGAGGCGTTTCACGGGGTTACCACTTGTGTCTCAGCTTATTTGGGGGTACTTACTACGCATTAAAAACAAATTTGGCCGAGGTGAAATTTGAGTGCAGTTGGCCTTTAATCGGCGTATCGCCAACATAAGGGGCAACGGAAGAGTGGGTTCATGACCGTGCTCCTCATGCAGGAAAGCAACACTGCCTGCCAGTGTTCGCACTGCAGTAATGCACTACTGAAATATTGTTTGTGAGCTGAACGCAGAAAAACGGGAAACGTTTTAGTGCCCTTTTCTTCGCATATCAAGGGGAAGAGGTTGTGGAGAGTTCTGCATTTGCAGCCAACAGGAGCAGCCTTAGTATGTCCTTCTCAGCAGTGCCGGTACTAATGTGATTATGTTTGGAATGCGAATGCCTCCACGAAGGCATTTTATTTGTTAATACTAGTGCAATTTTTACTTCTTCTGGGTTTGTCGGATTATGGCAGGATGTAGCATACAGAGAGAGAGAGAAAGACTTTATTTGAGGCCAGCAGGGAGTGGGAGTAGATAAGCTGTGCAACTCAAACTTCCTGTTGTCACTTTGTGTGGCTCCTTGCCTTATTTTCCTCTCTCCAGGTGGCACCTTGAAATACCTACTGGCTACGTTCATTTTTTAGTACAAGTTGGTTCTGTTAGTTAAGGAGTTTCCTGTTGTGGAAGTGCAGTCGAAATGCCTTTCAAACGCAGGAGACAACAAAAGGCTCCTAATTTTGGCATCATATTGAGAACACTGGGTGCTTTGATGATGCTATGCTTGCTGCTGTGTTGTGTGTTATAGTAAATCATTTCGAAGCGCTTGCAAAACTTGGAGCTTAGTCACTAGTGGCGCTGCAGTGGGTGGAACGGAAAACTGGGCAAGTTGGTACCGATTCATCTGACTACAAACAGTGTAAACCGACACGAAACACAGAGCTGAAGAAGGCACAGAACAAGGCGCTGAAACGTGCCACACATTCGACTCAAATTTTCCCAGGCAAATTTTAGTTGCAATAGGCCTTTAACGTTGCACTGAGATGAAATTTTTGTGTTGAGGGTTTTTTTTTCATTGCTATTGGCATTTCTCAGCTCAATGATCATATAATGGCACATTAAATGGCCGATTGAAGCATAATTAAGTATGCCCCATGTCTTTTCTTTCGTGCCAGGTTCAGTTTCAGTGAAGCCAGCACCTGGGCAGCCACCGTGGTGAAAAAATTCTCAGTGTGTCACTGTTTTGTCGTAGGCGCCCGTGCCATGAGATGTTAGCTCCGCGCAGTGCATGGCATGCCGCTGATGGCAGAGTAAAGCAACCAGGTAGCTCCAGCTAACACTCGTTACTTCTCACTAGAATGAAACTCTTGTTGAAAACAAAGTTACTAATGTGGGTAAATAAGTTAAAATGTGGAGCGAAATTGTTCTATAAATCATTTATGGCATTAGTGAAAAGTGATCATCAGATGCAGTTGACTCACACAATAATTCAAGCTCGAAGGAGACCCCAGGATTTTGTGTGAATTATAATCAGAAGTTTGAATTGTCACAAGTTCTCATAAACATGACTCGGGGCAACATACCAATTTGTGTTCTAATGAAACATTCACATATATCTAATATACAGCACTCACGCACAATACTGAAGTGGTATTCACACTTAAAAAAAAAAAAAGAACCGAATGTATTACTGCTTTGTCTGTGCATAAGGGCTCGAAACAAAGTTTTCGATTAGAGCAAGGGGTGCCAGTTTATTGCATCAGTTTTCTGCGCTCGTCAAGAATGTGCAGATCCAAGCAATGTGCTGAAAGGATGCGAATGCGCAACCAGAAGCGGCAAATTCAGCAGATATTTTCCGGTAAGGACGAGTAAAAAGTACAAATTAACCGAACTTACGCAAGGATGCAGTTTGAATTAGCCCTTTGAGGGTCACGGCCGTACATGTACGGCATCGGCAAACACTTTCAAAATAGTCAATGACGTACATGTATGGCATTGCTTGTATCTTTAAAAAGCGCGCCTTTTTCGCCAACTTCTCTTGCTTGGCACGTGCTGCCACATTTCGGAAATACGTCAAATTTTTTACTTGCGCCGATGGCTTTTCTTTTTATTTTTTTATGATTTACTTCAGCGGCGCACCAGCTATCGCTTGCACATCCGCTAACGAGGGGGCGCGCTGGGCCTGCCACAGACCAAGGTCGCCTGCGAAACTGATGAGGCTCTTTTCTCGTTTTTTTGTATTTTATGGGCGGTAAGCCATCTATCGCTCCCGCATCTGGCCGCGCGCGCCCGCGTGCGCAGTGGCTGGTTTCGGTATCGTCCTCCAGGTGCTTCCCGCTTTTCCCGCCCACGAAACTGATGTCTATCTGATTTTGATTCACTCAAAAGGTGCCGGCTTATTACTCTCATTTTTATTTGGAATTTTTCTCGTATTACTCATGAATAAACCACATATATGTAACACCCTGAAAAAATTACGATAATTTTTTCTCAAAATAGATTCATCCGAACAATTTAAATCAGCAATAAAAAAAATTGACCTCTGGGGGTCGCATTTCACGAAAAAATTCGACCCTCAAAGGGTTAAGAGGCTTTGAAATACATTGAAAACATAGTGGGCCAACCAAAATTTTGAAACGTCTTTGATTTAACGAGAAGTTTGAATTTTCCCAGTTGGAAGTCTACTGTATACGTCTTTACAGTAGGCCTAAGTGTGGCCAAGTGCACACTCAGCATAGGTGTATCAGCAGGCACGAGAGTCAGGCCATGCGTGCAGCGTACCCTGACTGGCACGCTACCTGTGTGTCGTACAATGTCGTGTGCATGATCCAAGATTAAATTCTGTAAAATGATATTCGTCATTTTAATAAATTTGGCCCCTGGTGTCAGCAGTCGCTGCCAAGTTTTCACCACGTCATGTGAGTGCTTATATCGAAGGGATCTCAGCTGTTGACTTTCTCACCCATGCGAAAAATTAAATTTGATATAAAATGTGATACATGATACGGCTGCAATGCAAACTTTCCGGGAGATATCTCCGCGTACAGGGGAAGTATGCATAATTATCGCAGATTTCAAAATCTGTCTCCGCACTTTCTTAAAATTGCTCCTACGCCAGTGTTGTGCTTGCATTTTGTGCCTTGCTTTCTTGCAGGGCTCTGGGGCTGTGCAAAAGATCAGACTTACAACGCTTTGGCGCAGGCATATGTGCCAGGGTTCGTACAGGCTTGGAAAGCAAAAATTCAAGGATTTTCAAAGACCAGAAAACACATTTTGAAGGTTCCCATCTAATGTCTTATCTGGGATTATGTATAACTTTTCCAACTCAATGCAAAAGTTTTTTATTGCACAATACCTAAGCACATTAGTGCACATTCAGATAGGCGCTAACGCGTTCATGAATGCTCACCCTTATGTCATCATTGGTATTTAGACGTTTTTCTTTTTCTTGGTGTTTTGCTGAGACTCTTTGATTTAAAAACTTAGTTAATGTTGCCTGCATCTCCTGCTTGGTCAGCAAGAGTATCAGCTGAAATTAAATCAGCGAGTGTTGCTGCAAGGCAGGACGAACTAGGTACATGTCCACTATTTGCATGCAAAAGCAAAAACAGATGGAGCGTATAAGGCACAGCAAACATGCAATGAGCGAGCATCCACACTCTAGATGGAAGATGCAAGATAGAAAACAGAAGCTGGCTTTTACTGGATTGTATCGTGACATGGATTGTATTGAGAAGTGCCTGCTCCCAATGTTGCCTTGTAATAATGAAAATCTATCACGCAATGCACTGAAACTCGATTGTTGCAATGTTTCTTGACATTTGCTAACACCTAAAATGAAAATCCACCAAACTTGTAATTTCACACAATACACTGAAACTTGATTGTTGCAATGTTTCCTTACATTTCTAACACCTAAAATCCACGACAAACACTTTAAATTCTTGTGAAAAGACAGGGCCATTGATTCTCTCCAGAAAAGTCAAGGGTTTTGAAGGACCAGTTAAAAATTCCAGGACTTTCCAGGCCTCGAAATGGACACTTTTTAATTCAAGGGTTTTCAAGGTGTTTCAAGGACCTGTGCGAACCCTGTACAGTGCGTATTCAGTAAGCGAGCAGTGACAAGTTGAAGGAGACAAAGGGAGTGATATCTGCACCAATGGCTACAGTGCCACAGAAGACTGCGGGAAGGGAGATAAACTTGAGAGATCTTTCCTTGGAAAGAGCAGAGGGGAGGTTTCCCCCAAAGAGCAGTCAGTCCGGGTTGAACACCACTGCAACTGATAGAACTGCTCGGATCAATAATTGAGGCACCATTGATCAGGGCACTAGAAGACGGGACAGAAACCAAGGTAATACCAGAGGATTGGCTCCAGAGTAGGAAGAATTTAATGTGTGGAGGCAAAGGCAACGAAGCCAGTATTGATTCTCCCAGACCACTGACGGTAACATCACGGGTGCACAGATTAGTGCTGCATGCAACAAAATCAGAGATGCAAGCTTGGATGGAAGCGAACGAAATCCTCAGGGAACTGGAGAATGGATGCAGTAATGACAGTTGCTTGGACGATAATTTGTTTTTGCTAACACAATGTGGGGAGATTTCGAAAGCTTAGGATAGACCAATGTGTGTAGCATCCTTGGACAATAAAGGGGGCATATGACAATGTAAACAGAAAATCACTGGAGTGTGCTGGAGTTTTTTTAGGTGACAAGGTAATAAACTTCTGTAGCACAATTTATTGAGATAATATCAAGATTTTCCTGATGGGGGAAAGGAAGGTAAAATTGAACACGGCACATCTATGGAGGATTCAAACAGGGATGCCCCTTGAGCCCAATGCTGTTTATGCTTTAAACGGCAAGGTTGAAAAAGAAAGGGTACAACCATAGCCTCCATGGAGTTAGACAGCGAGACAAGAACAGAAAATTGGTCGCTTCCAGTTGAATTGTCCCCCATCTTCACACTTCGCCAGATTATTGTCAAATATTATTGGCGATTCGTTGAATTTTTTCACTTTGTATTCAAAGCCCCCTCCCCATCCCACCCGATTTGCCGTCCAGCCCTCCGCCGTGTCGGCTGCATGCAACTCGGCCCTACACTTCAAAACGTTACTGACCTTCATTCTAGCCTATTAAGTGCGAACTGGGAATATATGATGCAAGAGCGTAATTAAGTAAAGTGAGCGCAAACAAGGAAAGCGAGTGGCCTCTCGGTTCACCCGACGTTTTATGGCCGCTAATTTCGGAATTGCAAAACATATTTCACGCTTCTGACACTCGCTGAATTTTGTCACTGAGACACGCAACAAAACGGCAAGCTAACGCTGCACCATGTATTCGTAACGGCGACGCAAACGAGCACTGTTTAATGAAAGTGCACACATAGTGCGCAGGTACGCAAAAGAGCGGCGCACCGGAGCAGACGAGCCTGCGGTCTGCTGTACTCGTTGGCTTTTTAAAGCGTGATCATCGCCGATTGCGTCACTCTTCTTTTCTGATCGGCTGT
Organism: Haemaphysalis longicornis; assembly: GCF_048455015.1. NCBI lineage: Eukaryota > Metazoa > Arthropoda > Arachnida > Ixodida > Ixodidae > Haemaphysalis > Haemaphysalis longicornis. The sequence goes on along the minus strand of NW_027526445.1, from coordinate 128,488,753 downwards.
TGCTGAAAAGTCCTTCACGTAAAGTATCAGTTCAAACTAGAAGTTTCACTTCAAATTTCACTTCATACGACCATCGATCGGTGAACGAACCTGCGAGTGGCATAGCGCCGTCACCGTCGCGGCACTTTCGTCGGTGCTGTAGACGTATTTAGCGCTGCAAAGCTTTTTCCCTTAATGCCAAGTTGATCGCCAGAAGAGATCAGACTCGTCGGGGATGGGCTGGTGACCACGTCGCAAAACAATCGGGAGCATCGAGCTCATTTTGCTTCTGTTAACACGGGATCCTATGGGACCCGCGCAGCTTTGTACTACCCGGAAGTACTGCCCGGAAGCCGCTTGCGCAGCGCCCCCTGGGCAGCGTAGGAGGCCTATAGAAGCACACACTACATCAATGCTCGCCATGGTGCACTCTATCAGTGCAAGCCCACACTACATCTATAAAACATTTTTCTAGAAACCATTGTCTCAAAAGTATGTAAAATTGGAAGAAGCAGCGTCCTTCATTCCTGTAAATGAATCGTGTCTGCTTTTTTGTCTCGACTCTCGAAAATTACCTGAGCTTATTCCTTTTCATTTATGCTGTCATTTACTACAACAGTGTGTGTCTGCTGTGTCGAGGTTGCCCAGAAACAGTAAGGGTTTAAGCATATTACTCCAGTTAGGCTGTGTGGAAATCGTAGAAAGCTGGGTATTGCTGATTCCTAGCCGTGGAAGCGTGTGCGATTTGGTCATTTGCATTTTTATGAGCTGCCACTCTGGTTATTGTCCAGCCTAGGCTCAAAACGAAGTACCTATTAGTAAGAGCGTCTTATACTACTTTTGCTGGTCATACTTGAGAACTGTAGCACCACAAAGCAATCACCCGGCTAGCTCGCACCGCCACAGCGCACCTCCAGCGGCCACCATATGTAAGTGGCGCGTGCTCCCAGTAAGGTGAGCAGCGGAGCCTAGCAACTTCGCCAACCGTGCTCCTCCATGGTTCGCCTGGTGGCTTAACAGGCACAGAAATTATAAACGAGGCTACGGTACAACTTGCCATACATCCAGCAAGACATATTCGTAGTACAACTTATGCCCAAACTGCTTATATGCAGAGGGTGTCGTTATTTTAGCTGATAACCAGAAAATAATGCAACTGCTTGTAAATATTTGTGGCCTTAAAGCCAGAGACCTGGGGTTAAAGTTTTAGCAGTAAATGTCGGAAACGATGGTTAGTATTAATGACAATAGCACTGATGCAGTATCAATCTAGGATGGTAAAATGCTGAGAGTCTCAAGATTGCAAATAATTATTAGTGTGGGCAAACGAAGGAAAAGCTACGTAAGTACTCGCAAGGAACAATTTAAAATTAGCGAAAGCAAGTCGCAGCTTTAACGAAGCGCAGAGCTCTGCTGGGGTATAACAAATGCGAAGTGTTGCGGGGAATACTGAAAGGCTTAATGGTTCCAGGCTTCACATTTGTGAATGTGCTACTCACACTATCAAGCCTAGAAGTAAACAGAGAATGGTGGGCTGTTTGTCTTTAGGCATGCATACTGAGGCATCCAACGAAGCAGTCCAGGAAGATATAAGGTGGGCATCGTTCAGTGTTTGAGAAGCTCAGAGCAAAGTATGTTTTGACGTGAGGTTCAGTCATGGTCCCTGAGTCTGTGAAGTCAAACGGATTTCTGCCTTCCTGTTGAGCAGCAGTGGCATTTCTAGATGTGCTCAGACGGCTGCTCTCACTAAACAACAGCCCGTTTGGTTCTCTGTCATCGTCCAGACTGTAATACAACTCTTTCGGCTTGCCAATCCCTCCCCACAGCCTAAATTAAAGGGACAGACAACCGATTTTTGTTTTTCGAATATATTTTCACCAGGGAATCACTTAAAAGACCTTAATTCAAAACGGTTTTGCTGATAGCGCCCTAGAACTTTTTAAATCAAAATATTTAGACCTACCAGCCATACGTGTCTCGCCAAAAAGAATACTGGCAACCATGGCAGTGAGTGAGCCGTGCTGCTACACACTTTTAACGGCACGTGAGATTAGAAGAGGTAATTAAAACCTAATCCTCTGGCGAAAACAACAAGAATGTGCAACCTTTCTTATTCCTTCATGCAGTTTTTGAATTGCGCGTTGAAATCGACGGAATTGTTTGAACACGCAATGTAGTGTCACGTTTAGACACTACGCGTCTCCACCTTTCAGACTTCAGAAGTTCTAGTGCAAACTTAACATTATTTCCGCCTGTCTATTTAGAAATTCCTTGCGGTTGCCCCAGTATATAATATTCTGGCTTTCGTATGAGCTAGGCCACATGCACTCCACAAAGAGCGGTGTGCTGTCCCTTTAACATTGTCCCTTAGTGAGACACACGAGGTCTGATTGTCTCCTGACATCCTATTGCCTCCTTCAGACTGGCCGGCTGATCCCCCCACTGGCCACTTCAAACATTGCTTCATTCTTCGGAAGTGTTACTTTCGTCTCATTTCGGTCACCTACTGAGGTCTCGGGCCTCACAAAAGACCTCCAGTGTGATTTAGGTCAAGTAGTGGTGAACTTGTAGCCCCGGTAGTCTTGTTTCGAAGAGCTGGCGGTTTTTGTCTTTGAGGGCGCACAAGCAAACGGTGCTTCTCTTCAGGGTTGAAAGAAAGCATGTCTGGATACTGTCGTCCGGTACACTTGGCTTTTTTCCTTCTGGGGGTGTTGGGTAGGTGCCTGGGCTCTTTCTTGTGCTTGGGTCTCGTTTGCTCGGACTCTGATTCTACTTCCGTGGCGTTCGCAAGCGAAATACAGACTCTAATAGAAGTTTAAGGGCACTTCTCGGCAAGTGGGTCTTCAAAAGGTTCATTTGAACATAGCAGTGACTTCTTCAAGGTCTTCAGCTTTAATACTCCGGATGGGTTCTCTCAGAAAATGCCAGAGATGGTCGGACCTGATGGGAAGACCTAGTCCTGGTTATACACCTTTCACCATCTCATCAGCGACTACCTTGCCTTTCCTCAGCAGATTGTGTACAAAGGGTATATCAGCTGGTGACACAGGTACACTTTAGTAGACACAGGTGCCATGATTGCTTCGATCATGTGGACTTCTGTGGAACACTGACTGTGAAAGAGGGCTTTGACGACTTTTTGTATTTGCGCGCACACAGGAAAGGGCACTGTCGAACATGAAGGCGATCGTCTCATTCACAACTTTTAAGGTGAAGCTTGGTTGTGAAGTCCTTGGGGATGAAGGATCGTTAACTCCCACTGTCGAGTATACGTCGTGCCAACCTCTCTTTCCTTCATGGCTCAACCATACCCGACATGTCTGCAGATATACCCCGTTGTCCATAGCAGAAATGTTTTCGCGGTTGCTTCTCCGAAAATGCATTGCAGTGACCCTAAAGAAGGCCCACTGGACTTAAACCAAAAAACATTATTTTTACAGTTATGATGATGAAAATTAGGGTGCACGTGTAGTGTTTCATTGTGATTGCAGATATAAAGTTTGTTTTTGTGTAAAACGACTGCATTCAAATTTATTCAGAGTTTTATGTTTGATTTTGGGACAGCCTTTGTAAAAAAACTGCTGGAGGGATGCAGCTGAATGAGGTACTAGTGAACTGTACACAAATCAAGGAGTGAAATAAAACTAACTTCATCGCTTTATCTGTTCTGTAGCAGAAGTTACGACCGTTTGAAGTTTGCACCTGGAAGACAAAACCGGTTTTTCTGGTTCCCAATTTCCAGGCCTAAACTTCGAATGGTCGTAACTTCTGCTACAGACCAGATAAAGTGATGAAGTTAGTCTTATTGCACTCCTTGATTTGTGTACAGTTCACTGGTACCTCATTCAGCTGCATCCCTCCAGCAGTTTTGGCCGCCAGCGAAATGTCATTGGGGTAACGCCAAGCACTCTTCCCGACTTCATAGTCACCGTATTTTTGCGCGTATACCTCGCCTCTGCTTATACCGTATTTACTCAATTAAGGATCGCAATTGTTTTAAAAAAATTGATGTAAATTTAGGGGTGCGTTCATTATGTGGGGTAAATTTTTCGCAAAACATTTTTGAGCACAGAAAACGCCGGCAAGTTGTGGGTAAAAATTTTTATGATAGTTATCATGAAGATGATAAAAATAATAAATAAAAACATAATAAAAACTTTGCACACCGCCGCCAGCCGCTTGAAAAAGTGACAGAAAATGCTGTGTTTTCATAAATTACCAAAAGTGCCGGTACGAGTTTGCTGTGAGGTGGCAACGGTTAGACCAATAAGTGGCTGCCACTGTTACAGTGCGGGACATCAAGAGAGAGAGAGAGGAATTTTATTGAAATGAAAAAACACAGAAAGGTCGGCCTGATGGTAGTGTGTCTGGCCAGCTATTCTGTGTGTGGGAAGGGAAAGGGGAGGAAAGAGCGTGGATAGAGGACGAGAGAGATGAAGATAGCGGAGAAACCACATCAAAACAGACATGGTGGCCAACTCAGCAACCTGAGTGCGTTTTTTTCTTTGGATTATGAGTATATTACTATCTGCATTTAGTGAGAGTTTCTTCCTCACCAATATTGGACGCATGCTTGCCAATATCGCTAATATCGGCACGTCTTTTGCAATAATGTATCCATGTCCTCTTCGAAACGGAAGGAAACAGAGGTACGCATGACCTTCATCAGGTAGGCTTTGCACACATACGACATATTGCTGCGGCTAGTTCAGGGTGCGTTCATTGCCCGAGAAATAAAAGAAATCGAACGTGGACGACATGCTTGAGGGGCGCAATCGTTACACGAGTGCGATCATTATGCGAGTAAATATGGTAATCCGTGCCCTCACTTTCAGCCCGCCAGAAAAGAAAAAAAAATCATCTCGTATTGCCCGCACATTTGGCACAGGAAATGCTGCACCAAAGTTACTGCTCAAGCGACACATCACGGCAGCTATGCAAGGCTAAGTCCGCCTTATTCAACAATACTTACTACTACTACTACTACATACTATGTTTACAGAAAAAGCGTATATTTAGCAAGTAGAACACACTGACTGCAAGGCGAAAGCCACAATTCCCTAATAAAATTAAGTTGTTACAGTGTGCTCGTCCTTGTCCTTGTACGTTGTGCAATGGAAGGCTCAGTCAGTGTTACCGCGTAGAAGCTTCACTGCACAACGCGCATTGCTGTGAAGCTGCACTAAGGAAAAACCCTGCGTATTATCCGCACCCATACTTTGCCACTGAAATTTTCGCATTTTTGGTGCGGCTTATACGCATGAAAATATGGTAAATTAGCACAAAGGTCACCAATTCATTGATCTCGTTGTTCGACTCGGCCACCGCTGCTGGTGAATTGACTTGAGAGGAATTTTCAGCTGATGAGAGGAGTTCAAGCTCTCGAGGTCACTTCTCTTTGGTGAAGCTGAACAAGATATCACGTAGGATGAAACGAGATGTGAAAACTAAGTACGGGACGAATATAGGGAGTGTGGTGTCCTCCTTCTCTCTGTCCTCTTCTTAGTTTGTGCATTTTATTTCATCATGTCAAACGACCTACTATCCCCTTAGATAACTTTGATATCACGTAGGAGTGTTCCAGAGTAAATCTACGAGCATTGCTGAGAGGCTGCGCGTTGGAGCATTGCGAGAGAATCCTGAGAGATAGCCCACTTAAGATCGAGAGCAAATTGAGTGAAAATATGACGTGGGCTAACTTTCGGTGTGCAGTCAAAAAAAAGTCGAGAACTGTATCGCAGCCAAAAAATGAACAAAGAATGAACATGCAATCCAGCTTGGCTTCCGATGCAAGCTTTTACAATGCAAGCTTCCTCGCTTACTCCTGGAGCAGGCGGTTACTAACCGCCCTGCCCGCCGCCCTCTCTTCTTGTAGAAATTCAAAAAGTCCGTCGTCGATCTCCTCTGAAAACACAGGTCGACCGCTGTTCAAAGACCGCTTAAACTGTCCTTTGCCCTGGCACTCCTGAAGGAGAGTTTCGTACGTAGAGTTCCACCGCCTTGCTTGCTTACAATCCAGCCCTAATTGGCGTGCGGTCTTACTCACGTTGCTGCCGGCCTTTCGGTGCCATCGGGCAACCTCCACTTTCTTCGCCACAGTGAAGCTTTGCCGCATCCTTCCGTTCTTGCTTCGCGACGAAAGACAAATGACCGGAATGTTCAAGGATGCGTGGTGGTCGCGTTTCGCGTTTCCTTTCCACATATCTCCCGAACAGGAGATACGTGGAAGGGGAAAGTATTTCGCTACGGTTCTACATGTGTGCGGGCTGCATTGCCAACCTAAACGAGCACATGTTATTTTTAGATCCTGTGACCTGTTATCGCAGCCGGGTTTCAGGTTCCTGTGACCTGTTATCGCACCCTACCCACGCTAGCTAAGCTCGTTTCCGCGGGCGTCATCCCCGGCTGGGATGATGCTATTGTCAGGGGTGGGTTATCTTTCGGTGTTTTTGAAAAAAAAAGGAAAATCGTTCCAAAAACAGGGGGGGGGGGTTATCTTTGGGGGGTAAGGCATCTCTCGGGATTTTACAGTAAGCGGTTGACTTTACAGGCAGCAGAATCCTCGGTGGTGACAGGTGACACTGGTGTATTTTCATCGTGTTCCTTGACCGGTTTCAAGATTTCTGTGGCATACAGTTTACATCACTCCATGTTTTGTTTTCTTGTGATGGCTGTGGCATCCTCGTCCGGGATGCAACAGCGTAGATTGTGAAACATAGATGTGGACATTAGAGTGCTGTTGTTACGGTAGGCGTGGTGAAACTGCTCCCAAAGTTCGTCCAAACCTGGCGCTTACCTCGAAAAGCTGGAATGCTTGTCTGGCGCAGTTAACGCACCTTCCCGTTTGACCAAAACGACTTGGTTTATGACTGGTGCTTCATCTGTCGTAAGATAGTCTTCGATGTCCTCGTTGGTTTTTGAGAGCTCGTCGTCGTTGGCCAAGAGGCGATCTTGCAGTCCAGTGAGCGTGGTGATGTCCTCAATTATGGTGTTAGCAAGGAGCAAGATTCCGTGATCAATTGTGACAGTCTATAGCGTTATTACATACCGTATTTGCACGATTCTAATGCGCACCCATTTTTGTTAAAATCAGCCTTCAAATTTTTGTGTCCGCGTTAGAAGCTGAAATCGGCTTCAAGGAGGCCAGCAGCGTTGACATGGACACTAAATCCTCCCAAAATCAAATTTTAATACTGCATGGTAGAATCAGCGTAAAGCAATTTTTTATTCGAATTTTCCTGCGCGAACTTCCCTGTGCGTTACAATTGGGGGCGCGTTACAATCGTGCAATAATGGTACTCCTGTATCGTTGTCTCTTACATGCGGTTAATCGGCAGCAAACATGCATGAGACTAATCAATCCTTGTTTTTAATGATAACAAATTTTAAGCCGAATGAAGTTGCTTGTCAGGATTGGTGGAGATTACTGCATTCTTTCACTTGCATTGTGGCATTTAAATCTTCGGATCTATGATGCCTATTTAAATGCGAAATTAATACATGGCCTTATCTAGCTGAGTTACTATATCCTCATATAAATATATCCTCGTATGAAGAGACAGGTTCTATTATGTTCTACCCAAGCATCGCATGGGGTTGGTGAAACATTGCTGGAAGCATGAAACAAGGATGCTGGGATTCACGGGAGCAAACCATACTTCTGATGTGATGCCCACGACATGAAGTTAATATCACTGGTTGGGAAAGAATGGATTGCTGAAGGACAAATCTTAATTCGTAAGAGCTTCCTCTTATAATTCTTACTGCTTTAACATTTAGTAGGTAATTTAATATTAAAAATAAAGCTCGGTTCTCAAAAATTACAGATTTGCTTGTTGCAATTGCAATCATTTTGCATCTACACAGAACGCAAGATGGGTAGTTATTGAGGTTAGCGTAAGGCTAGCATTGAACACCACGTTTCTCGCAAGTTTATGCAAAATCCCTTTATCTGTGTAGAAATCCCCAACCTTCCAGCTTTCTTAATCTACAACCTGTGGCTCCTTGTGCTGCCGCTTTCTGCTTTCGCTGTTCACACAGGGCAGGCTTGGATGTTGCTACCAGCTGTTAACTTTGACACACAAAGTGGTTTTCTCCAGACCGCTTGCCGATGACCGGCCGCTCTTCTCCAAATAAAAACATCTGAACTGTGGGGCAGCGTATGCAAGGATATTTATTGGGAGAGCAGTGGCCAGGAGAAATGAGTGTTCCAGAAGCAGCCGCAGGGCATACTAACTGTGAGGACGGCTGGTATACTCGGTTACAACTCAAGAACGGCACCACCTCATGTAGTGTATCACTCCGTCAAAGCGCCGAACCCGTGACGTCAGTGCGCGCGTTTTGAAAGGGGTTTGCTATGAATGCGTGATATCGTCTGCCTTGTCTCACGCAGTTTGTTTGTCATCACTGGAGTTGTTTATGAGCATAGTAAGTACAAAAAATCACGGGACCGGCTCTCGCCATGTTCAAAATATTCCCAGTAACGCCCTACTTGCGCCACGTGGAGAAACATCCGGCTACGGTGATAAGGCACTGCAGCAACTTCCGGTGCCGTTCTTAAGTTGTCACCGAGTATAGCAATATTGGAGGCCTGCATGCATGAACAGTGAGAGCAAGCCACTAAAGAAGTTGACAAGATGTTTGCAAGTGGCTTTGTTCTAATAAGGGCTTGAAAGCTATTGGAAACTTATTGAAACATCTTGAAAAAGACTTGTCTAGCAAGAAGTTTAGCTTGCTTGCAATTTTGTGTTATCTAGGCGACACAACTTCTCCAAGATGGCTTGCACGAATAACTTTTCGGCTTAGACATCTTCAAGAAGCTTGAATAAGCCTCTGTGAACAGTTTTTAGATTTTGAATGGCCTTTTCTGTGTTTCAACATATAATGGGGTGGGAATGCTAGACAAAGTACTGATTAAATATTACCTGAAGCAGCAACCGCAGTCTTCAGCACACCTTGAGGCATCATCATCATCATCATGAACAGCCCTCTGGGTCTATTGCAGGACAAAGGCCTCTCCCACCATCGACCTCCAACCGCTCCTGTCTGGTGTTGCTCGAGTCCATTTGTCTCCGCAATTCCCTATTTTGTCCTTCTATCAAGTCATTGGTCTTCCCCTTCGAGACCTGTCTCTCGATATTGCATGCGTCTAGCAACAAGGGAATAGGCGTTTCAGAGGGGGAACTTGAGGTTTACATTGCCTTACAGGCTCCCATATGATGCACTGCAATGTTACGCGTAATGTGGTGAGGCGCATCATTTTGCTGACTTGAGCATGCAATGCAGAACACGACGTGGTCAGGACAGCACATTTAAAGTAGAGTGCTAGCTCTATGGTGCGTACGGCTGAGGGTTTTGCCCAGGATATTTTCTAGCATTGCCTGTACCTCAAAGGAGACATAGCGAACGTGGTAAGTTAACAATAAGATGAAAATGTAGGTGGGGAGCATGCAAGACATGCGGTGAGCCTCCGGTGTGATGTGGTATAGTTTGACGACATCGAAGAAAATGCGGTAAGAAATTGGGTCAGTCACACCGCTCAAGGAGATGTTCCGTTTCAAAATAGGTACAAGCCCGGCACTTTTGGTGCGATGCAGAACGTTAAACGTGTTGATATGCCACGCCACGCCTCTAAACTGACCTACAATATACCAAACTACCCGTATGAAAAGAATGCGAAAAATTAAGCTAAGATCATTTTGCGCTTAAAAAAATTAGTAGTTTCGCAAGAAAAAATTTGGCTTTTCTAGGGCTTGAACCCGGCACGTTCACTCCAAAACCCAAGATTCGACACCTAGACTATACTGAAGTGAAACAGCAGAGTTCTTTTAGCAGCCAGTCAAAAGAATAGGGAGGAGCATTTTAGCTGAACCAGTAATGTCGCTGGGTGCACACAGGAAGTGCATGGCTTGTACCCACTGGGAAACGAAATCTCGCCTGCCAAAGAGGTGTCCGCAGCCAACCGCGGAGTTAGCTCCATTTTTAATAGTACTCTGAATATGATCGTAGTCCAGCACCTCTCCTGTTAATTCACGTCTTCTGGTCTGGAGCCTAACATGCACGCTACCCATTTTCCTGGCCGCCAACATGTGACTGCTGACGTGCTAGGCCATTGGTCGAACTCTAAACGAGCATCTCGAGCGACAAAAGCTCTATTGTCTTTCCTGCGAAGCACAGGACTTGATCACTCTTTAAACAGGACTCTCTTAATGAGCGCGTCATCTTCATCACAGTCATTATCATCATCTGTTCATTGACTCCATTTTTTCATACATCTGGTGTAGCAAGCTAGGCGCCTTGGCCAGGGTAACCTCACCAGTATCATTAAAGACTATTCTCTCTCTCTCTCTATCGAGCAACTGCTGTAAAATAGAATGTAGACAGTCATATTGACTTAGATCTACTTGCAAAATTTTTATTGAATTACCCGGAAATACTCCCTGCAGGCAGGGCATTGCAAAAATTATCTGTGTAATGGAACATTCAAAAAGGGGAAAGATATTCTTGGGCATGGAAAGCAAGACAGAACCAGCTACCAGATTACCCAATGCAATAAACTCAGAAGAATTCCAAAACCCTCACCGAAGTCTACACAGTGATGAATTAATGCACTTTAAACAAGAAAAAACAAATCAGCCATCAAGCAGCATGACAACGCCGAGTCGCTGCACATTCTGTGTGGGAGGAGGAGGGTACGAACAGCAAAAAAATTCGGCTGGGCGCAACTCGCCCGATAGTAGATCATCCTACGGTGGACCATCAGGGAGCCCATCATCTATTGAATTGTCAATGGGGCGTATAGTGGGGTCCACTCTCAGGTAGTCTTCTATCGACGGCATGAGGTTTAGTTCGTCGGCGCACTCTTTGAACATCATCAGCACGACGCTGGGAGGTTGGTTCGGGTCCAGTAGGGCCGCCATCTCGTCGACGTAGCTATCCGATGGGCTGTAGGATCCCGCCATCGTCCGCTCGATCAAGTCATCGACGATCTTGTCTGAAGCCGCGTAGTCGACTCTCACTCTGCCGGCCACCGACGCAGCCTTATGGACGGCAGAAGGCCTGCTGGATCCTTCCTCGTCGTCACCGGTCTCAGCGTCGCTGGTGGATTCTTCTGAGCTCCAGAGGCTGTCCCAGTAGGCGCGGTTGTATTCGTGGGCCGCCACGTCCGATGACGTTCCGGCAGCCCTTGTCGGCACGCTGGACGGACGCGAAGATGGCCTTTCAAGGCGAACAAGCTGTGCAGCGCGTCGCTGTCTATCTAGGGCACGCCTGACCGCTGTCTGTCTCCTACGCGATGGCGTGCCGTTTCCTCGGCTGTTCACCACGCGGCCACCATGCACAGTCCTATGGCCCTGGTGCGGTCTTCCCGATGAGGGCCCGGGGCCGCCGCCATCTTCCTTCTGGTTCGTTTTGTCTTGAGAGACACCCTTCTTACGAGTCACTGCCGGCAGCATGTCGGGGCGGCCTCTAATGAAGAAGTCGTTTTGAAACACGTGAAAATCGCGTGGTCCCGGATTTGCCGCGGTCGCCCTCTGTCTGGAACGAACCTTTCGGAACCCGTACAGGTTTAACTGCCTGATGAAACTGGTGAAGTTGTTCGTCTTGAAGATGTCCACGCGGTTTTCAAGATAGTCCGACAGGAATTTGTAATAGTCGACAACTACAGCGGTGCCATCCGTGGACCAAGCAATCGCGCCGGACTCACATTCGTTGACGATCTTCCAAAGCTTCTGGGGGAAACTCAGATTAGCGAACGGCTGGTCTTCGGAGCTTGGAGAGAGCGGCGATTCCTCGGGCGCCTCTGAAGGATTCATGGGCGTTAGAACAAAAGAGCACGCGCGGGGGGATGATGGGATTGCGGCAGGCGCTGCACGTGCGCTCTTGCCGTTTTTTTTTTTTAATTTCATGTGTGCCTCCATAAAAACTGCCAAAGAATGCGTAGTGCACGTGCAAGTGTCTCCTCGCCAATTTAGTACGGGAAAGCCTTGCGTCATGAGACGATGTACTCGGTGTTGACCGTCCACATCTGATGGTACCAGGAAACCTCGCGGAGCGCGACACGTGAGGAGAACTGGCTCAGTCCATCCACGGAGAATGCTGATTCTGGGGTAGTCGGGGTGTGGAGTGTCAAAATTATTTGCGCTGTGTCTCCTGTCACAGATTGGTATCATCTAGCCACGGTGAACGCTCTTTCTGAATTGGAAAACATTTAATTATACAGTGAAACCTCGTTAAACCGTACCTGACGGGAGGTGAAGAAAGTACGTACTAACCGGCACTACAGTTTGTCCGAATGCATTAGGTTAAAGGGAAACCGAGTCGGGGATTCCACTTCACTACCTATAAAAAGGAACTACGGCTTATGCGGGTACAGTTTAACGAGATTACACTGTAATTCTATTTGGCATATGTCCCGGCGGAACACCGTCTTGTACTAAGGGTACCACCATCGCTCACAGCCTGATGTGTCGCAGTATATGTCCTGGCGGAACCCGTGGTGTCTGAAAGCGCCTCTAGCCAGTTTGGGCAGGGCTAACAGCAGAGGTGAGAGAAGAGACCTTGACTGTCTTCATAATGTTTCTATGGGTAGTTCACAACACGAGGCCGCGGTGTTACGCCGGGACACATGCTGCGATGCATCAGGCTATAAGCGATGGTGGTACCCTTGATCCAAGATTAGAATTCTGGGGAAGGGGTTGCGTAAAGTGTCTCTAGTCTGCCTGTTGAAGTGAAGTCATTTTGCGCGGTCTGATGTAACAGATTCGTAGCTTGTCAGGAGTTTCGAATGGTCGGTAACCAATGACGACGAAGAAAAAAAAAAGGAAGATCTTTCACTAGCGGTGCAACGCTGGAGAAAAAACAGCAGAGCTGGGCGACCTAGCTTCTCCCCCATCTGACAGCGGATCCCAGGAGAGAGGGGGCAGCCGGACCCCAGAAGTGCAAGGCCGTTTTGGACGGCGCTGTAAAGCAAATACCATTAAAGTATGTTGGTTGGTTGGTTGGTTGGTTGCCTCAGATTATGGCACATACCCACGCGGGGGATTGGCCAAGAAGCTTTGTACCTAATCAGGATGTGACCTCTATTATTTTAGATCTCAAAATTTAGAAAATGAAATACAGAACAGAAATTTTTAATATGTATAATATGAAGGTAGAGTCAGGAAGAAAAATGAAATAAATGTGAACGCTTAGCTGGCTAGCAGGAAAACCTGCCTGTCGCCGCAACATAGGAGTGTAGGGCAAACACAACATCCCTGTGGCAGACTCCAAGGGCGGAAGCGCCTAGTGACAAAACTTCGGAAGTACGTAGTTATCGGAAGGTGGAGGCGCCTAAAGGTTGACTCCAGATGCGCGCGTCGCATTGGGGAGAAGCTGCGGCAATTAAAGAGGAAATGTTCTATATTTTCCAGCTCGTCACAGAAAGGGCAATGCGGGGATGGGGCCAGACCAGATTTATAAAGATAAAAATTTAATGGGGGAATTTTGCACCGAAGTTTAGTGATTGCTACCTCGCATAGCCTTAATTCACAAAACATCGGCTTCCATGCATGACGAAGGGGGCTATAATCTTTAGAAGAGAGAAGGGCGTCTTGCCGATAAGTCTGGAGTAGTTGCAAACGTCTAAATCTCGCCCCCAATAAAAAGCTATCATTTGGACACTGCACGACCACAGGCTACCAAGAGACATACTGGCTAATTGATCAGCCACTTCATTGTACGAGATTCAGTAGCACTCGTCATCCCTATCGTCTTCGTCGTCCGACGGCACAGCCGCTTAGGGTCAATCCTCTTGTAGGGCGTCCTAGCCTCGGTGACCTTTATTTCTTCGTCAGCTGCTCCGGTGGGCGTCTCCGCGTGTGGATTGTGAAGGGTGGCTTGACAGATTCGTGCCCGCCTCTGCAATAGCTCGGAAACACGTGAGACGAGTTGGGCGGATGCTCATGCTTCTTCAAATCCGGTCTCTTGCTAACTTCAACCTTGTGGTCGCCATTTTAGACCGCGAGAAGCATTCCAATCATTTGCAAGCTATTTATAAAGCGCAAGTCTACGCACGCTCCTCGTACGGCGAGCAGGAACCGAAGACTGTCACCCTCGAATAGAAAGTTTTAGCAAAGCGACGCTATTGGCGGTGAGATCTTTGAGTGGCGCCCCCTGGCTCTGACGTCGGCTTAGGGATTCGCGCCGCTGTCGTCTGCTACACTCCGCTTGGGAGGGGCAACAGTGCCTGGGCTAGAAATTACCCGCTTCGTTGCCGTAGTGCGTTGAAAAGCGTATTTCTAGCGACTCAGTTATTTTGCCAGCTTCTGACGCATCTGAATAATTTGAAGCTGTATCCCCCTCAAGTTTGCAACACACGAAGAGATAGAGAACAACTTTCTTCAGAGTATCGCTCAGAAGATCCTGTGTAACTCGTCTTTTCTTGCTTATTCGTGAGGATCAGCGATCAGAGCTTCTCGATAAGTATTCAAAATGCGTAGGCTTCCCTGCAGTATTTTTGAGATGCTCCTATGAAGGCTCAACAGTCTAATACTACGTATCAAGCAGCGGCCTCTACACGCTCATCGCACAGCAGGAAATAAAGCGGCTTTCTTCTGTTTCTTTCGTTGTTGTCTTGTATCGGATTAATGTTTCTTGCTTTTTTTTTTCGCCCAACGCATTAATTTTTCTGCGCCGTCACCAACTTCTTATTAGGAGGTTTCGGGATGCTTGTGAGCCTCACAAAGGTCGTGTGGATATTTCCTTCATTTTGTATGGCATACATTCCCTTCTTCACAAATTGGCTTTCATTACGGCTGCGTGCAAGAAGGTTCATATCCGTGCTTTGTTTATTCACATGCAAATACAATGAGAAGGTTTGTGCTGCACCACCGCGATCGCGCCCTAAACAACGTGGTCCACAGTACTCGAAGGCGGCTTTTGTGTTCCGAATTTCTATCGTAATTATATCGTTATCATAACGAACTGACTCTCAACTCGAACAATGATGACATGATTACGGTGTTGAAGGCATGATATACTCGCCAACTAACGGTAATAAATAGTATACCTGCATATATTACAAGACTCGAAACCTAAGAAGAATTCCAAGTAGCTCTTTATTGCTTTTCAACCCTTCCAGGCGCGAAGAACAAATCCTATTCTACTCGGGATGGCGTTCTATGATTTGAAGAAAATTACTTTTACTCTCTTGTCCTGGACTGAGGACCCGGCCCACTAACCAGATCGATTTAATTGTTAAACAAAGTTTTTCCCTCCTCCCGTTACTCCTCCTCTTCCTCTTGAGTGCAGTTTTCCTATAACGCATATCCGAATATCGGGAAGATATGGCTGTGCAAAATGTTCCGAAATGTCCCTCCAGGTTAACAAACATATATGTGTGACTATAAATTTAACGAAGACGTGACTTGTTTTGCTCAATAACCCTTCATACTGGTTAGATGCCTGGTATAGAATCAGCACGCGCGTATATACACACTGGGTTATTTGGAACTCAACCTACAGTTTTTGCAGTCTACAGTGCATGTCGGCAAAATTTCATGCCTTGACAACGTAAAGTGATGGGACAAAACGCGTTCGAGCGTTCGGCAAGGTTGCAAAAACTGTTTTACCTTACATATGATTACCGGGAATCGTGATGCCTTCTGCCAAAGCCGACAGCCCTGAAGGCCTAGAATTTCTTTTGGTCTTCCATTTTGGCTGTTGTCGGTTATTAGCAGCCGACTGTTCCTTTTTTTCGAATGCTTACATGAGAAGCTGACGCCTAGCTCCGACTCTTCGCGCTCCGCACAGGACCGGCTTCGCAAGGAATGGGGTGGCGCCGGCAATGTTTCTCCCGTAGCGGTATCCAAAACTATACTTTAATTGACACCATTGGCTAGTGTATGCGATTTTAAGCCTATTATTATGATAAAAAGTTACCCACACGCCAATTCTGGTGCGGACAAGCATCAGACGTCGACGTTGACCGAGTGCAAAGAAACAGCAGGGAGAGCGATCCTGAGTGAAGCAGACGACAAATGCGAGAATCCCTAAGCTGACGTCACGGAGGCGCGCTTCGCAGCGCCGCCTGTGTTCGCGCTCACCGCCAATACGGCGGGGGGTTCCCGGGACCCGACTGCGCACGCGCGCGCGGGGACGGCGAGGAGGTAGCCACTCATCCGAACGAATGCGCGGGCTCAGCGAGGCATGGGCGCCCATCCCCGCAGAACGAATGCGCACCTGCTCAGTCGGGTCCCGGCACCCCCCGCCGTAGCCGCTTTGCGAAAACTTACTTCCAGCCCGATTACGTCGCCTCCCTCCGACCCACCCCCGTCTCGACGACCCCGCTACGGAGTTCCCAGGCTCAACCGACCAAAAACTTCACGTGGGCAACACAACGGCCTCCGTCTCTACGGGTGGGAGCCTTGCAGCGACCGGCGCGCCACGGGTCCGCCGCGCCGAAGACGACGAAGCGGGAGCTCCTCACGTGGCGCAAGCCCACGCGCAAGCCTGGATGCCGCTGGGCGCTCCTGACGAGGCTCACGTGCGCTCATTATTTTTTTTTTCTAAAGCCACTGCGTGAAGGTCGTGCCGAGTACCTCGCGCCGGGGTGTTTTCTTTTTTTTTTTTTTTTTTTTTTGGTATTCTTAAGCTACCGCCAACGGACCAAGATCAAGCCTAAACAGCTCTGCTGTTAAAAAAGCGGACACGAAGTATCAAAGAAGATATAACGCGAGACTCAAAGGAATGTAACTTGCGATGTCAAGATTGATCAGAATGGAATGATCGATACTGCAGAAGTGGCGGCGCAGGCTACACCACCGGAAAATGTTCAAGCAGTGTCCGATAGCGGGACGGGCCATTATTGCACGCTAGTAATAATGGTTCATCTGTCTGAAGCGAAATTTAATGCCAAAAGGGAGGTGGCTAAACATACCAACCTTACTAAAAGTATGAACGTAGTGAACGTGCACCTTGGGAGTGGAAATGGGAGGGCTGGGGGTGTGCGACGACTGTCACCTCGCGTTGCGCACCTTTTGACATGATTCTACACTTGTGCGTAAAGCCGAGTCTGGGATTACAAAAATAATAATTTCCGCATTCACATGATAATTAAAATGCCTTACGATTGCTGAGTTTTGCGTTTTTTTTTCATTGTTTTGCGATATTTTCAACGGAACTCCAAGCTCTCTATGCATTGAGCCAAATAATTTAAAAATGGTTTGTAAACAGGTAGTGCAGTTCGCAACTTATGATGCTCTGGTAGAAAAAAACTTTATTGAAAGGCTGTTTCAGGGTTATATACGGTCAAAGCGGATTAAAAAGTGCACTTGTCCAATCAGAGTTGCCAAAAATTTGATTTTTGGGCTCTTAAGGTGACAGTAAATGTTCTTCTGCTCCAAATCAAGGTTTTTCTGCTCCAAAATCACGATTTCGCAGCTCCAAGAACTGCTCCCAAATCTGATTCAGCTGTCTCACCCTTGCTCGATTCATCGACGAAGGAACCCGGGGTGATGTTCAACAGCCATCACACGCAACAACCGGACGACCTTATATGCTATGGACGCCAATTGGCTAAATCGGGAGCCAACGGGAGCGGAACCGGAAATTGCCTTCTGCACCGCCGAATAAACGATATCTCCCAACCAAGAGACTGGAGTTCTTATTTACCCTCAACAAAAGAATTATCCGCACAGTTACGTATTCAATATATCACCCGTCCGAAATGTACCCTACTTCCAAACATCGGGCTTCATAATAGTCAAAGATGGACCCGGCATACACGCTGTCTCAGCGCACATTCACCCGACTTACAACAGCGCACACTCACTAAACTCATGCGCATCATCCATAGCGGTAGGCCAAATGACCATACAGGGAGGAGGGCCTGTGAACTAGTCATTTTGTTGACTAAGGCGAAAGCAAAGGCCCTGCTGTCAGTAGCAGGCATTGAAGTCTAAACATTTAATTCGCATCACGAAATCGGGAGCCGCTCAGGGGTCACCTCGTCGACGCGTCGAAACGGCATCTTGTTGCATCATGTTCATGTTCCCCGTCTTCGCGCCATTAACTTACGTGGAGTAGTTGAAAGCCTTTATTGCAACACTGAAAATGCACACGAATACTTTTGTCACTGCTACGAGGAAGTAAAACGATG
The DNA here is from genome assembly GCF_048455015.1 of Haemaphysalis longicornis. Classification (NCBI taxonomy): domain Eukaryota; kingdom Metazoa; phylum Arthropoda; class Arachnida; order Ixodida; family Ixodidae; genus Haemaphysalis; species Haemaphysalis longicornis. The sequence continues at coordinate 128,470,638 of NW_027526445.1, read as the reverse complement.
TAACCATTCTATTGTGGCTATGCATAACTAAAGCGAGGAGCACATTTGCTACTAGCACCATCTGACCACTAAAAACGACTACTCGATCAAGTGAAATTGCTGTCAAAAGCCATTACAGTTTCCAAACGATTAGCGCAATTAAACATAGTGATATGAACGAACTAAATATACCAACAATAAATTGAAAGAACGAACCAGAAACAATGCGAGTTAGAACTATAAATAAATTTTCGGTGTATCAGTGGCAAGCTTATGGCGCAGAACCAAAAAAGAAAAGTGCCCCGTGCACAGCAGTGATGTTGGATCCAGTCTGCCGGTACTGAATCTCGAAAGCGGCAGCTAGTCAGCCAGCGCGTTCTAGCAAACGACCAGTCATCTCGAGCGCTGAGCGCGCATGCTGCGACTTCAGCCATCCACTTTTACAACGGAGTTTCAAAGAGATCATTCGCCGGTGGTACGGACCTCGGTATCCAGCATGCGGACGTCTTCTGTCGGCGACACAAGGGGGGGTTCGTGGCCGTGCCCATGGAGCATAAGCCCGACGGTCTGCAGCTGACTCGGGTACAGCTGCAGGGCCACCGAGTTCCCTCCGTGGATCTCCGCCGGGCTCTCGGAACTCGCCGTTGCTGGCAGGATCCATCCGTCGACGTAGACGTCCGAAGCGGCGTCGTCGACGATTCCTCCTTCGCCGTCCGCCGACGACTGAGCCATCGCATCGCGGAGCTCCCTCCTGGCGTCGACGTACAGGCTGTAGTCATACTCGTCGTCGCTGGCATCGGTGTCACTGGACTCGGTGTCGCTAGTCTCGGTGTCGTCGCTAGAGTCTTGTTGGCATATCGTCGTCATGCTACCACTGTGGGCTCCGTTGTTGGCGCTGCCCGTCATTTCCGACGGCGTCCCGACAGCGTTGAGGGCGGTGCCCATGGTAAGCGAGGGCGGTCTTCCAAGGCGGGCAGGCTGGCCGTCGCGTAGCTCTTGGTCCTGGGCTCGCCTCACCGGAATCTTCCGCTGGCGTCGTGAGGTTCCGTGGCCTCGGCTGTGCCCCGCGCGGGCATTGTCTACGAGGCCTTGGCATCGGCGCGATCCTCCCGACGAGGAGCTGGGCTCGCCGCCATCTCGGTTCTTGTACCAACGGCCTGGCTTGCGGACCACCTTTGACAACATGTCGGGCCTGTCTCTGAGGAAGAATTCGTGTCGAAATACGTGCAAATCGTCGTTTTCCACAAAGTCCGCAGTCCGCCTGAACCTGGAAGCAACCATGCGGAACCCGTACAGATTAAGCTGCCTTGCGAAACTGGCGAGGCAGTTCGTCTTGAAGACGCCACGCCTCTCGTCAAGGTAGTCCGACTGGAATTTGGAGTAGTTTATGACCACTGCCGTGCCGTCCTTAGACCAGGTTATGGCGCCGGACTTACATTCGTTGACGATTCTCCAGAGCTTCTTGGGGAACCTCCAGTGTTGAAATTTGCGCGAAGAGAACAGTTCGGTTGCTTCGGAAGGATCCATGGGCGTTCGAACGAACGCGACGGCCCACGCGAGTCAGGATGGAATATACCTTCACGAGCTGCACGTGGTTGTATTCTATTTTATTCGCGCTTATTCGGCAGTACGAACATTCGGAGCAAAAAAACGAAAACATAAAAGAATTCTAGAAAAGAAATAGAACAGCTACGAGGCGTGCTGCGGCGGAGTTCCGGCGCGGCCCCATATAGTGCTCTCATTGCACGCTGTGTTACTTGATTCTATCACTAAATCCGACATTGTTGTGCATGTTGATGTAATAACGTTGGCTGTTTTGTACTTTGTGGCTTAACACTAAAGCTTTTCTTTTACTTTCCTAAAGAAAAAAATAAAGAACGCAGCGCAGCACTTTTGTTGTCGGAAGAGGAGGAAGACAAAAAAACTTATTTGAGCCGATAAAAAAGAAACAACAACATCAAAAGCTTCGTGGCATCTTCTCATTCCAGAAAGCCGCGGGCTGCCGCCGCTGCTCGGGGCCGATTGACCAAGAATTCCTTGAGAAAGTAAAAAAAAAAAAGAATCAAGTTGCGGACTGAGCCGATGATACTGAAGCAACCAACGTTAAGGCCTCCTGGTGAGCCTGAAAGACACTGCATCAACGTGCACAACAATGTCTGATTTAGGGATGGAATCAAGGAACAGAACTTGCAGGGAGGAGGAACAAACATGTATCTAAAGTTGTCAGCCCTGGGGAAGACTCCTCATTCCAGGACCCCTTGAGTCTGTCCGGCTTCTTGGGCTCGCTCTACCAGCCAAAGCTGGTCGTCAGGGTCCGAGCTGGACAGTGCTCTCTCCCAGTGCTCAGGGGAGGGGAAAGGCAGGGGGGGGGGGGGGTGGGGTCGGTAGGTGGGGGCTCTTATCACAGCCCCACATGATATGGTAGAGGGTGCCCGGAGCCTCGCAGAAGCGGCATTGCGAGGAGTACTGGCTGGGGGCCAGAATGTGGGCTCTAGTGGGATGGGGAAATGTGTTTGTTTGAATGCCTCGGAGGTGGCGCTCTTGTTCTTTAGTGAGGCTTTTGTGCGCAGAAGGATATAGCGTTCGTTCCAGACGGTAATGCTGAGTGACTTCGTGGAACGACAAGAGAGGGGAGACCTGCCACTGCTCGCCGAACTCCTGGCTTGCCCGGTGGGTCAACTCTCGGGCACTCTGATGGGCAGCTTCGTTGCCAGACACGGCGGAGTGGGCTGGAACTTAAATAATCCTTACGGGATGTCGAGGAGGCCGCCGCTCCATGGCACGCCTCGCAATTTTCACCGTGCTGTAAACACTGGCCCATCTCCGTCCCCTACCGGGGCTCTGCGGCCCTCGCCACATGGAGTTTCGAGTCGGAGCATCTGAACGGGGATTAAGCTTCATAATCAAGCCTCGATCGCATTAAGCCAAAGCCAACAACGTTACATTATGCCAGAGGCTTCGAAAGGTTTTGAAGGTGGGTTGGGGGAGCGCTCCAGACACGATATGATAATGGCAATATTGATAATGATTTCGTGGTTTGTGTTCGAGGTCTGAAATTGATTGCTGTTTTCCTAACTGAACTTTTAATTATCTACGATTTATTTCAAGTAAGTGGCTTGACCCTGTAATGCCCAAACAATTAAAACTAGATAGAAATTCGAATGCTTTATTACATTATAGTTTGACACTCAAACAATAAAAAAACGTGAGATTTTTTTTTCTCCCAGGGTGATCAAATTACGTATATGCAATGTATCATAAACGCACAAAAAATAAGTATATGGACTATATACTTACATATATAATGTAGTTATATAGTGCAGCATATACCCATTTACAAGTCGGTATATGTATGCTTACATATCAAGTAGATATATATAATGTGTCATATACCTGCAAAAAAAGTGTATCATACACCCAATGAAAGTGGGTGTAGACCCACCGGGTGCGCTTATGATGGAGGAATACATCTTTCAAACTGTATTTGGGAGTCCATGCGGGCAGTTATCGAGCTATAGTTTTTTGAAAAAGACTTAGGAGGTATCCGAAATGACACAGTGGGCATTTCTTGGCGGTCGAAAGGCCCAGATGCGAGTAAAAAAATCCGAAAGATGGCGTATCTTATATGATACGTTGGGCATTACAGGGTTAATTATTATTACGTAATAATTAAGGCTATCATTTGATTGGCAAGGGACGAGCAATCGTATACCCTCCGCGTGGTTCTCGGGCGGAACTTGCAAGCGCCTTCAAGAGCGTTGTAATCGACATCGCAAGTAAAATTATTTTAAAGGAGTATAACACTATATTTTGTAGGTGAGATAACGTGGGAGATAGATTGGTGTGAATTACACGCATAGCACATAATCTGCAAAATATCAGCGGCAAATACAGCCTAGAACATATTTGGAATCAATTTTAAAGTGGGCGTAACGCAACCGAGCAGCCAGCGGAGGCCCTCGCGACATCCACATCTACTTGGATGTGGAGTAAATAAACAATATCCAAACACGTCACGAGTTTGTGTTGGGCGCTTCCGCACTGCCGGCGCTTTCTCGCTGGCTCGCCGCTCCGATCGCTCTCGAGTTAAACGATCCGATCGTTGGCGGCGGAGGCGCAGGCATTTCGTCTCATTGGGCAGCTGGCCGCGACCTAAGCTCTACAGCGATTCCAGGCGCTTTGTTTTTATTGCTTTTTGTTAAGCCTGAGCCGCATGGCGCGGTTCGCGTCGTCGTTGAGCGTGCGATTTTTGGCCCCCGCGTCGACGATTATGCGCGCGCGCGGCAGCTTCTGCCTCGCTCAGAAAATGACGCGCGTCGCGCGCAGCATTGGGTGGAGCCTGACGACTTGCGCCAGTGGTGAGGCGCGCACCTCAGGGCGGCAGTTTCGAAGCGCTCGAGACAGCCGGCTGGCTCCGCCGGGGATGTTTAGGCTTACCTCCCCAGCAGATATTGAATGGGCGCTTTCACTAGCGACGCGGATGATGTTTTATAGTACCGTTTTCACCCACATTATGAGCTCCTTTACCGCACAAGCAACTTCGTGTGTGCCTAGAGAGCGCTTAGAAGTGGTCGCTCGAGCTCGCCACACCGATTCGCGGCCGAAGCCGCCGCCATGTTGCCGTCGCCTGCCTGGCCGCGCGCAGCGTGCGGGTGGCTCCGCAGCAGCGTCAGCGCGCCTGTGGCGTGCGCGGCTCGTTTTCGCGAGCGGAACACGCTCCATGCGGTTCACGCTTTACACTGGCCGCAAAAACGCGCCGGCCATACGACAGGCGCACTGAGCACTTGGTCGATGTGCGGCCGGCGGCCGCGGCCGCGAAGTGGCGCAGGCAGGCGCAGGAAGCTCGAGTGATAGCTTGTTACTGCTCCACTAAATGGCACTCATGGCGTAAACAAAACTTTGGATACGAGGAAATAGGTAATGATGTGATGGGAAATCGCATTAAAAATCGTCACCTGCGCCTCTTAGAGCGGCAATCGAATATCCGCCGAAGAGTTAAGCCTAACACATCTGTAGGCGGACCTGTCAGACCGGCCGCCTGCTCCCAAGCCACTCCCAGAGCGCGTCTCCCCACCCACTGCCTCGAGTGTCGCGCGTCGCTCTCTTGATGCGGCAGCAATTTGCACTCGCAGCGCCTGCATCACGACCACGGTCGCTTTTTAATTAAGCGGCTGACGAGATCAGTACGTAGGGGCATTAGCAGCGGCATAACTGCTGCCGACGCGGAATCGACAGTGCTACGGCGGCTCTGTTTTGTGATATCCGTCCGACAGTCACGTGGACGGCTTTGTTTATACAAAATCCAATCTTTCACTCACGATTCCCCTACTGCAACAGTGACGTCAAATCAGATCTCCACCACCTAGTGTGGACGTACCCACACTTTGCCAAACATCCCCCAGACAGCCTGACAAGCATTAATCCCAACACCTTACAACGTGAAGCACATACTGGAATAGACGGATCTTATTACGAACAGTTGCCGCTTTTGCAGTTAAGAGTGGTCTGACGCGGGTAGTCTAACTGGGGCCGACCCTGGTGAATACTTTCAGGCCCCTATAACAAGAATCCCGTTTTTGAATACAGTCCTTGATTGGTAATTCCCTTCTTTCCATCCCTCTCCCATACGATCAATCAATCAATCCAATCTTTCGCGGCACCCGCTGAACCGAAACTGCGACTGGCCGCATTAAAAACGTCTGTAATTAAAAAGCCGTCGCGCGCTGAAGCAAATGATGCTTCCACACGTTATCAATAGGTCATTAGCTACTTATCGAAACAGAAATAAAAGATGCAAATTTTTTTGTGTCATTGCCCCTTTAAGGAAATAATTTACTCTTCCCTACAGGAAGAGCAAAACTAATGATACCTGTGCCTAAGTTACCCTAAGTAACCCAGGAAATGTCCGCGAGCAGAAATCCGAGTAGGGAGACAGGGTGTGGCACTGTAGCAGCAGAGGCGTGGGGAAAAGGACGGAGAGGGTGGTATGTCCGCGCTCGGCGCTGCAACAGAGGTGCGGGGGTGAAGGTGAGGCCTAGGGACGCCGTGTGCCGGCTGCCGCGGTGCGGGAGACGATGAAGAGAGGGGGTGTCTGCTCCGCACAGGAGCTGGGGAGAGGGAAGAGGGCGTGGTTTGGCGCGTCGGCAGCAAGCAAGGAGGTTGTACAACCTTCTTGGTCGGAAGCCAAGGCGGGGTAGGGTGGAGAGTGGGGTGCGTTGGCGCTCGGTGCTGCATTAGAGCCGCTGAGAGGAGGAAAGGGCGTGGCGCAGCAGCAGCCAAAACACAGGAGAGGGGTGGAAGTGTGGCGTCGAACGCGACACAGCCGCTCCCGCCGCCAATCACGCGGAAGCCACTGGCCGGCAAGACGCGGCAGTTTCGTGCATTACTTTGGACTGCGTCCCGGTCAGTCGTGCTGTGTTCCGTGAACGTGGGCAACCTGATGAAGTTGAAACAGCTTTGTTGTGTAATCCACCACCATATGAATGGTTCGGCCCACCAATTTTAGATGCAAAGCATCTCTTAGTCGACCCTCCGTCGTCCGGCGTCCGCACCTCTCCTCCTCTCCACAACAGCTGTGATAACGCCGCTCTCTCTCCCCTCCTACTCTCCACACCACCTGTGCGCTACCGCGCGCTGCTCCTCTTCTCTCTGCACACCAGCTGTCCAGCCACGCACATGCACGCTGCTGCTCCTCTCCACTCCCTCTGCTCTGCAAATAAATCCGTTCGCGCTCCGCTCACTTGCTTCTCCGGTACTGTGCGTCCGATGACTGCAAACGGACGCCAACGATTTCGTCAGCGAACTGGCTGGCAGACCTTCAACTAGTGCCAGCCAGCACACTGTCAGAACCGCGAGCACCTCCGAAGACAAGGCTGCACAGAGGAGAGCTCGCGACGCCGAACGTAAACGGCAGCGTCGAGCAGCGGATTCCCGGCTTCAAGAACAAGAAGCGGCTTTGAAACGCCAGCGGCGAGTAGCTGATCCAGATGGCGTTCGGCAACGTGACAACGCTTCGAAACGCCAGCGTCGAACAGCGGATTCCTCGCTTCGAGAACGAGAAGCCGCAAAACGTTCCCCACTACTCGATAAATAAAGAAGACATTTAATACGCTACTACACGTGTCTTTACTCTAACAACCAATTAACACGCTACTACTCCACGGCTTTGCATCCCCTCAGGGTTCCCACGTGGGAAGATGGTGCAATTTTTTTGGAGTGCAGACACCGGCAGGAATTGCTTGTTTCAGTATTTGTGCCTTCAAAGCTTATACTAACACCAACCACACGTTGTATGATTTGCAGCCACTACATAGAGATGCACTCAAGGGACGAAAGGAAGTTTGTTGTTCGTGATGACAAACTGAGGGAGCTCCTTGCTTTTTACCAGGCGAGCCACAAGCCCTGCAGCAGTGAGTTCAAGGGGGAGGGAACAATGCTCTACATAACAAGAAGATGCCCCGACAGCACTGAGAAGTGGCGAAGTCGGCCCATGTTCGGCAACGTTCCTGTTGGGAACTTTATGCTCGCAGGAGCAATCCTAAGGCAAAAAAAGCCTTATAGGTGTCTAATCTAACGCGAAAAGTGACCGTAGTCATCGTCGTCATACCAAAACGGTAGAAAAATAGCCACTGCTGTGAAGGAAAAATTAGGTTCTTGTGGGAGTTGAACCTGGGAACCCGGGGAAAGCTGAAAGTTGAGGCTGTAGGCAAGTGGAGCTTCTACTATCACGAGAGGGCCTATTTGTTTTTAGCAATGAGAAACATGAGCATCTATCGTTTATTTATGCCACCATGCAGTATGTCACCTTGCTAAGCTTAAACACAGCTCTAAAACATCAGGTGTTCTGAAAGAAAATCAGATGTGTATACCCAGAGGCACCATGTAGGCAGGGACACGCGCATGCATCACTGACAACCACATGTCCACTAACAAAGAAGAAACTCAGATCCCCTTATGTGCTTAAAGAAATCCTCGCTTAAAATGCACGGGGCAAACGTTCTCACATATGTGTATGTTCAGCTACCAGCAAGTTTAGAAATTCTTGCCAATAAACTGTTATTCTGCTTGATATGTGTTCGCGTTACTATCCCCAGACAGCTTATCAAAACTGATGGACGTGAAAAAAGAAAACACCCGTGTGTCGAAATTTCGCCGATTGTTAAAGATCTTCAGCTGGTTAGTATTTCTCTGGAGCCCACTAGTGCGGTCTGCCTCACAGCCCAGGTATAGCTCCGCCACACTAAACCACCAGAATCTGAATTTGAATTTACTTTATCTAAACTCTGAGGAGTCTTCTACTGCTAACAGAAATGGGACAGTACATGTCGAATGTGTAGGCAACCAAACATTTTTTTCACACACATCTCTCACTCTAGGCCAGAACGGTCCTCATTTGAATGAGAATAGGGCAGTTCACCCCGTAGTAAGTGTACAAAGCCAAGTTAGGTGTGGTAAGAAACCAAGGTGAAAATGTCTCACCAGTTTGCAGGTTGGTATGTCAATCTTTATGCTTACTAGTTTAGTTGTATGTACAGAACTGCATCAAAGAAATGTTTTCATTTTGAAGCTTTCCCAGACCAATAATTATTTGGTTTGACTTTTATTTCAAATTTACATCTGTTTCACGCAGAAAACCCATTTTTTGAAGTCAGTGTCATTGTCGTGCAGAATGCTGAGTGATACCTTCACTGCATGACTTGCATGCACTGCAAACACTGCGTTGTTTTTGCTACAGTGAGGCCTTGAAAGCTGTCAAACTAAAATTGCATTCCATTGTTTTTGAGAGCTCTGAATTAATACAGAGAATAAAAATGCCTCTACAAATTTTTAAAAACACGTTTCAGTAACAGTTGGCACATGAAATTTTGCAAACTACGAGATCACAGTTATGTCACTGACAATGACTTTGCACATTCTGCAATAAAATCTCGAAGAATGGCCGAAAAGCCTGGTGCTCTGTCATTACAACTGAAATTGCGATGATCCGTGGTGGCTGCTTTTTTGTTGGAGGCGAAAAGCGGAAATGCCTGTTTGTCAAGATTTCGGTGGACATTAAAGACCACGAAGTGGTCGAAATTAATCCGGAGCCCTGCACTACGGCACGCCTAATGGCTCAAGTGTAGCTTCTGCGCGTTAAACCCCGCAATCAATCAATCAATCAAAATTCAAATAATGAGTAAAAAGAAAAAGATAAAGATAAATGTGCATAATTTTGATAATGGTTCATGCCTAGGATCAACAAAAAAAAACACGTCTTAGCATTACGGCACCTTCACAGCTGCAACTGTTTCAGCTGCAAACATTAAACAGGTGCCAAAAAGTTGGACTTTCTTGTTACAACATAATGTCCTTTTCTTTTTCTTCCTTTTTTCAGCTTTCTGACGAGTGGCAAGCACAAATGGTCGGAAGACTTGGAGATGCAGAAATCAACCTAGCAGGTGACACACGATACAACCTGCCTGGTCACTGTGCAAAATCCTGCACATGTGCTGTGCTGGGCACTTCAAAACTGATAACAGTTGGAGAGGCACTAAGTGATAGCTATGCAGCTAGGGCAAAACACAGGAATTTCTTTATGAAGGGGCCACAAAGAAAATACAACTCTGTTTTAATTTGAAAGAACTAGATGTTTGTAACTTACTCAGCTCTATTCCATGAAAGAGTTTTTTTTTTTTAAGCAAAAAAATGCAAGAAATACTGAAAAACTGTCCAATTTTGCACTGTACTCGGTGACAACTTAAGAACGGCACCGGAAGTTGCCGCTGTGCCTTATCACCGTAGCCGGATGTTTCTTCGCGCGGCGCAAGTAGGGCGTTACTGCGAATATTTTGAACACGGCATGAGCCGTTCCCGTGATTTTTTGGACTTAATATGCTTATAAACGACTCCACTGACGACAAACAAACTGCGTGAGACAAGGCAGACGATATCGCGCATTCATAGCAAACCCCTTTCAAAACGCGCGCGCACTCACGTCACGGTTCCGGCGCTTTGGCGGAGTGACACACTACATGAGGTGGTGCCGTTCTTGAGTTGTAACCGAGTGTACAATGTTATATAATATGGGCAAGAGTGACGTCATAGGGGCCAGCACTGAAAACGTGATAATTTGTCAACTGCATGTTAGCGTTCCAGTGATACTATTAAACAGAACCAGCGGCCCGACTACAGTCGCCCAGTCATGTTTCTTGGTGGTGGCTTTGGGTGGTGGCCGCCAGTCGTTCTGTGATGTCAGAGAAAAATCTCCGGAAAGTGGCTGGGTAGGTGTCACGGCTTCACAAGTTTCCTCTAATATCTCGGTTATTTGTTTGAAGGCTGATGTACAATGGGTACCATTGTTAACACGACAAAGCAGTCTTTTTTTAATGATACGAACTTGTATTTCATTTTCATGGCCCCCTTAATTAAGAGGGGAAGACAGCTGTTAAAACAGCTTCCTTTAATTTTTAAGTAAACTCTGTGAAACTTGCCAGTCTTGCTGCTTCTTTCCCACTGATTTCAAATACGCTGTTATTTTTTCAGTAAGTCAATGAGTTACCAAGATAATTAGAGATAGTAATTTCTGGAGGAACAGGGGACAAAACAGTGTTGGCCATAAAACTGTAATCTTTAAATTTTCCACTACTATGAACCCTGGTGAGTGCAATAACAGAATTGGTTTTCTGATGCACCGCCCGGAACTAATTTTGCACCTCATTCAATCTTGGTGGCACCACTGACAAGGAACCATTGTGAATGCCCATTTCAAACGCCAAGTTTAATCAACTGTAAAATTAGTTCCAAGTCGTGCATCAAAAAAAAAAAAAAAAAACGATTCTCTTATTGCACTCACCAGGGTTCATAGTATTGTGAAACATAAAGATTGCAGTTTTATGGCTGGCATTGTTTTGTCTATTGTTCCTCTGAAAATGGCTAATTATCTCTAATTATCTTTTTGACTAATTGACTGACTCAAAATATAATGGAATATCTGCAATCAGTGGAAAAAGGTAGCAAGATTGACAAGTTTCACAGAGTTTACTTAACAATCTTTGTAACTACCTAATTGACTGACTTAAAAAATAATGAAATATCTGTAATCACTGGAAAAAAAGGCAGCAAGATTGACAAGTTTCATGGATTTTATTTAACAATTAAAGGAAGCTGTTTTAGGAGCCATGTCCCCCTTAAAGGGACCTCTTTGAACAGTGCAAGTAAACCTGCACGACGTTTAGATTACATTGCCAGGAATACCTGAGCCAAATATTACACGTGCACATGAAGAGGTGAGCGCGCAAACCGCTGTGAAAGACAAGGGAAAACCAACCACGTTCTCTTGAGTTTTCCTCATTATGCATCCCCTGGCATGGCCTAAAGGACGTCATTGGGGCCATGGCTGTCCTATTGGCTGTCGCTGGTCAACTTTGCGGCTTATTTCTCTCATTTCCTGTGACGATCCGCCGGCTGTGTACCAACCTCTCCTGTGCCTAAACCTGTACGCACAGTTTTGACGTTTCTTTCGTGTTTTGAGTGCGCGTGGAGCTTGAGTGACGAACTCAATACTCCCCTTTCAACGAGACCACTCGACAACAAACGTTTATAGCTTCAAAAACGCCCTACCAGCCTGAGCGCGCACTTGCCAGCAGGCAGCCATGCCTGCTTTTTTGTGGCACCAGACCGAAATAGACCCCTCCACATTGCAGAAAGAAGAAGAAAACTCCCCGGCATGTGATATATTGAAGGCCGCCTGAGAGAACGCCGGGAGCTGCTCTCTTCTCCGAAAGAGAGTGCGCAGCTTTCTTCGCATTGTCTGCGGTCGAGTTCAGAGGGAACAATTATGCGTGATTTCTCATCGCGCGTAGTTTCAGTGACATAGTGAACGGATTTTCAAAATTCTTGCGGGAG